>NC_045605.1:66352703-66652807 GCF_009762305.2 Zalophus californianus | reverse complement strand
CACTCAGAAGTGCCTCCCTGTTGCATGGCCCGGACCCCACAGTGAATAACCCAGATTGGTCCAGGCAGCCTTTTGTCCTTGGCCCTCTATTGCATCTCCCAGCCACAAGCGTACCTGAATTGTACCTGATTGTGAATTCCAAAGGTGAGTGAGCAGTGAGCGCTTTAGGAAATCCAAACCCAGGCCCTCTTCCCTCATTTGTAGGTCTTGCTTGCTCAGAGATTTTTACCCCAGAGAAATTAGATTTGTGTGTGCCCTGAAAGAGCTGGAGAAAGAACAGCAAATAAAGCCTAAACCCAGCAGGAGAAGAGAAATAATAAAGATCAGAACAGAAATCAATGAAATAGAATCCAAAAGAACAGTAGAACAGATCAATGAAACTAGGAGCTGGTTCTTTGAAAGAATTAACAAGATTGATAAACCCCTGGCCAGACTTATCAAAAAGAAAAGAGAAATGACCCAAATCAACAAAATCATGAATGAAAGAGGAGAGATCACAACCAACAGCAAAGAAATACAAACAATTATAAGAACATATTATGAGCAACTCTATGCCAGCAAATTAGATAATCTGGAAGAAATGGATGCATTCCTAGAGATGTATCAACTACCAAAACTGAACCAGCAAGAAATAGAAAACCTGAACAGACCTATAACCGCAAAGGAAATTGAAGCAGTAATCAAAAATCTCCCAACAAATAAGAGCCCAGGGCCAGATGGCTTCCCAGGGGAATTCTACCAAATGTTTAAAGAAGAATTAATACCTATCTTTCTGAAACTGTTTCAAAAAATAGAAATGGAAGGAAAACTTCCAAACTTGTTTTTTAAGACCACCATTACATTGATCCCCAAACCAGACAAAGACCCCATCAAAAAGGAGAATTACAGACCAATATCCTTGATGAACATGGATGCAAAAATTCTCATCAAAATACTAGCCAATAGGATCCAACAGTACATTAAAAGGATTATTCACCACGACCAAGTGGGATTTATCCCTGGGCTGCAAGGTTGGTTCAACATCCGCAAATCAATCAACGTGATGCAATACATTAATAAAAGAAAGAACAAGAACCATATGATCCTCTCAATAGATGCAGAAAAAGCATTTGACAAAGTACAGCATCCTTACTTGATCAAAACTCTTCAGAGTATAGGGATAGAGGGTACATACCTCAATATCATAAAAGCCATCTATGAAAAACCCACAGCGAATATCATTCTCAACAGGGAAAAGCTGAGAGCTTTCCCCCTAAGGTCAGGAACACGGCAGGGATGTCCATTATCACCACTGCTATTCAACATAGTACTAGAAGTCCTAGCCACAGCAATCAGACAACAAAAAGAAATCAAAGGCATCCAAACTGGCAAAGAGGAAGTCAAACTCTCACTCTTTGCAGATGGTATGATACTCTATGTGGAAAACCCAAAAGACTCCACCCCAAAACTGCTAGAACTCATACAGGAATTCAGGAGGGTGGCAGGATATAAAATCAATGCACAGAAATTAGTGGCATTCCTATACACCAACAACAAGACAGAAGAAAGAGAAATTAAGGAGTCAATCCCATTTACAATTGCACCCAAAACCATAAAATACTCCTGAAAGAAATTGAGGAAGACACAAAGAAATGGAAAAATGTTCCATGCTCATGGATTGGAAGAACAAATATTGTGAGGATGTCAATGCTACCTAAAGTAATCTACACATTCAATGCAATCCCCATCAAAATACCATCAACTTTTTTCAAAGAAATGGGACAAATAATCCTAAAATTTGTATGGAACCAGAAAAGACCCCAAATAGCCAGAGGAATGTTGAAAAAGAAAAGCAAAGCTTGTGGCATCACAATTCCGGACTTCCAGCTCTATTACAAAGCTGTCATCATCAGGACAGGATGTTACTGGCACAAAAACAGACACATAGATCAATGGAACAGAACAGAGAGCCCAGAAATGGACCCTCAACTCTATGGTCAACTAATCTTCGACAAAGCAGGAAGGAATGTCCAGTGGAAAAAAGACAGTCTCTTCAACAAATGGTGTTGGGAAAATTGGACAGCCACATGCAGAAGAATGAAACTGGACCATTTCCTTACCCCCCCCCACAAAAATATACTCAAAATGGATGAAAGACCTAAATTTGAGACAGGATTCCATCAAAATCCTTGAGGAGAACACAGGCAGCAACCTCTTCGACCTCAGCCACAGCAACTTCTTCCTAGACACATTGCCAAAGACAAGCGAAGCAAGGGCAAAAATGAAGTATTGGGACTTTATTAAGATAAAGTTTTTGCACAGCAAAGGAAACAGTCAAAAAACCAAAAGACAACCGACAGAATGGGAGAAGGTATTTGCAAATGACATATCAGATAAAGGGCTAGTATCCAAAATCTATAAAGAACTTATCAAACTCAACACCCAAAGAACAATTAATCCAATCAAGAAATGGGCAGAAGACATGAACAGACATTTTTCCAAAGAAGACATCCAAATGGCCAACAGGCACATGAAAAAGTGCTCCACATCGCTTGGCATCAGGGAAATCCAAATCAAAACCTCAATAAGATACCACCTCACACCAGTCAGAATGGCTAAAATTAACAAGTCAGGAAACGACAGATGTTGGCAGGGATGCGGAGAAAGGGGAAGCCTACTACACTGTTGGTGGGAATGCAAGCTGGTGCAGCCACTCTGGAAAACAGTATGGAGTTTCCTCCAAAAGTTGGAAATAGAGCTACCATATGATCCAGCAATTGCACTACTGGGTATTTACCCCAAAGATACAAATATGGGGATCCAAAGGGGTATGTGCACCCCGATGTTTATAGCAGCAATGTCCACAATAGCCAAACTGTGGAAAGAGCCAAGATCCATTCTTTATCCATCGACAGATGAATGGATAAAGAAGATGTGGTATATATACAGTGGAATATTATGCAGCCATCAAAAGGAATGAAATCTTGCCATTTGCAACAACATGGTTGGAACTGGAGGATGTTATGCTGAGCGAAATAAGTCAATAAGAGAAAGACATGTATCATATGACCTCACTGATATGAGGAATTCTTAATCTCAGGAAACAAACTGAGGGTTGCTGGAGTGGTGGGGGGTGGGAGGGATGGGGTGGCTGGGTGATAGACACTGGGGAGGGTATGTGCTATGATGAGCGCTGTGAATTGTGCAAGACTGTTGAATCACAGATCTGTACCTCTGAAACAAATAATACAATATATGTTAAAAAAAAAGAAGAAGAAGAAGATAGCAGGAGGGGAAGGATGAAGGGGGGGAAATTGGAGGGGGAGACGAACCATGAGAGACAGTGGACTCTGAAAAACAAACTGAGGGTTCTAGAGGGGAGGGGGCTGGGGGGATGGGTTAGCCTGGTGATGGGTATTAAAGAGGGCACGTTCTGCATGGAGCACTGGGTGATATACGCAAACAATGAATCATGGAACACTACATCAAGAACTAATGATGTAATGTAATGTGATTAACATAACATAAAAAAAAAAAGATTTGTGTGTGAATACTCTACCAGCCCTCTAGTCAAGAGGAAGCTGAGTGCAGGGGTCTGATCCCTTCCCTTAGGCCCTAAGGATGCACAGTAGCTAGAAGAGGATATTTTCTTTCTGAACTGAATCAGTGATCACAGAAGGCTCTTGAGGGAGGCCTGAGGCCTGAGGCCTGTGGCTCTTTTAGTAGGCTGTGGGGCGGAGTGGCAAATAGCAGTCTTTAGAGTCAGACAGATCTGAGTTTGAACCCCTGCTCATTCTTTACCATCTGTGTCCTTTTGGATATGCCATTGAAAGTCTACTCCTTGAATTTTCTCCTGTGTCGTTTGACGATAATCATATGTGGGATTAAGAACATGGACCTGAGTCAGGGTGCCTGGGTTTGCATCCCCATCCTACCCACTTCCAGCCCTGGGACACTGAGCAAATGCCTCCACCTCTCTGTGCTCGGAGTGCCTAATATATGAGAATGGGGCTAATAATACACTGTACCTGGAGTAGTATCATAGTTGTAGAGAGTACAGCGTGAGAAATATATGAAGTGGATTTGGAACAGAACCTGGCATGTGGTAAGCACTAAATAAATAAACATTAGCTATAAATGTCATTGTTTGCAGGGTGGTAGTGAGATTTCAATTAGATGAGTATTCAGAATAATGTACAGTACTTCATGTGTGCTTAATATGCCATTGCTGGATGAATGAATGAAGAATGGGATGAGTAGCTCTCAAGCACAGAGCACAGTGCCCATTCTATATTAAGTAGGGGGAAGCACCCGCCAGCTGGGCATTGGCACCAGTGTGCTGGATTGACCTGAACTGTCGCCATCTGATCGTGCACACCCTTCCTCAACGCTGCATGCCCATCTCTCGGGGTCAGTGGCATCAGGTTAATAGCTTGAAATCAGCTCTTGTGGTGGTATTTATACCACAGACATGGGCAAATGTTATAAATCGAGTTTTGGTTTGTTGTTGTGGAGACAGAAAGAGAGAAAGGAAGGGAGGGAGGGAGAGAGAGAGAGAGAGAGAGTAGCATTGACTTGCACCCAACACATCCTTGACCATTTTTACACCTGCCACCGCTGTCTTCAAAAACCGGTTCTGACCATGTGGCTACAGCATACAGGACCTTTGGGAAAAGAAGTCCTTTTGAAGCAGATAAGAAGGTATTGGTGGATGTTGAGAGCCTGGCTTTGGAGACCCCACAAAGTGGGGAGTGCATAGATTTTGTGGGATTGGTCGTCACTAATGCCTGGCTCTGACATGAAAGAATAAACCCAGAAACAGATGGCTGGGTGTTTGGGGTGGTAATTCTGGGGCTTGCTGTAACTTGCCAAGACTGAATTAGTGCTGGGAGCTCCCAGAAAGATCATGACACTCTGCCTGGACCCTCCCGCCCTCCTTTAAATGCCATCTGTGGGGCTCCCAGGTGGAGCCTTTCCCCAAGTCCTGAGTAAGGAGATACATTTAAGGCCATTGCAAATCTACTTCAGTATCAATTGACTTTAAAGAAGTGCAGCGATTAAAGGAGCCCGTTGGAAGTGCGGCTGGTAAGTGTATTGGACAGAAGAAGAAAACTCGTTGCAAGCATTTGTTAACTGCCCAGGATTTGAAGCCTTGTCCAAAGTGATCTTAAAGAGAGAGGAATGCACAAAGCAAGGCTTCCCTGGGTGTATCCTGGGATCATGGCTGTCTCGGCCCAGCTCACCATCATTCATCGGTGGGCCTAAGCCCACAGTCCCCTCCAGATTCTTCAAGGGGGTGGGGGTGGGGTGGCATCTATATTTATTCATTTTTTAGCTCTTCAGGTAAGTGGATGATCAGGCAGGTTTGACAACCGTTGCATCCTAATGAATAATCTCTCTTTTAAAATGTGTTGACATATCATTTGTGTTTCGATGGCCCTAAATGGCTTTAGAGGAAAGTCGGTTAATCTTCTGATCTGGGGAAGACCAGCTACTGTTCACTCTTGGAAGAATAAACAGAAATGTGCTGTGCTTTTAATCTTTAAATTAGCACCATTGGAGACTAGCAATTAGTAGCACTTCTCCGTAGGGGGTGTTCACACTCCCCTCCTAGGCACTGGAGAGCTCTGATCTAAGCTGGGTTTGGGGGACAGCACTGAGTTAGGGAGGTGGGCAGGGCTGGCTCACCTGAAACTGTGGGGCTGGGCAGAAGGGACAAAAGACAGTGCCCTGGGCAGAGGGCAGCTAAGGAACTACAGGGACCGTCCAAAACAGGAGATCTAAAGATGGCCACACATACAGAATTGAAAACCGACTGGAAAATGAAGGGTGTGTCACTGAGAGCAGCAAGACGGAGCCTGGGGGTTTGGAAGAATGATGAGGGAATTATCTGGGCAGGTGGGGTGTGGGGAGCCTTTTTCAGACGGAGACTGATGTCTCCTGCGGAAGGGCTAGAACCACACCTATTACAGGGGAGGCTCCTTTTCCCGCCTGTTACAAAACCAATGCTCCTTTATTTCAGTTGTTAACGGGCTTGGCTACCCATCAGAATCTCCCCGGGAGCTTGTGTGAAATTCAGAGTCTCTGGCCCCGGATCTACCTAATCAGACTCTGCGGAGGGCAATCCCTGGAGCCCGTGTTTCAACCAAGCAGATTCTCATGCGGGCCAGTTTTTATCCTAGAGAGGTGGCATGGAGAGTACAGAGTGTGAACTCTGGGTCCAGCCCAGTTGGATTTAAATCCTGACTTCACCATTTACTCCCTGGGTCACATTGTGCCTTAATTTCCTTGTCTTCAAAATACAATATTAATGGTAACTACATCATAGGGTTGTCAAAAGACTTCAATGAGATGTTATGTGCAAAGGGTAAATGCCTGGTACATCATCATCATCATCATCATTATTATTATTATTTCCTTTATGAAACAGTAGCCAGTTAATGCAGAGATAGAGGGGTAGAGGAACTTCAGTCATCCTACACATAGACATACACATCATATACGTCCGTCAAGGGTTAAAAATTCACATGCTGGTGGGGACCCTAGTGTCCTGGAGAATGGATGACTTCTTAGTTTGGTTCCCACAGAAGCAGACCCTGAGACACGAGTTGAGGCCAAGTCATCTGTCATGTAGATGAGCCCTGGAAACAGTGATGAAGAAGTGGGCAGATGGTTTTGCAAGGATGTCTGTGGAGCTGCCCTCTAAAGAGCGAAGCCCCATCAGGCATCAATTTCCTGATCTTTTCTTTTCCTTTCTGCAAGAGATAGAGAATATCTCATTAGGTGTTTAAATCAGATTAACAGCCATTAGTATCAGACTTCTCCTGCTCAGCCTGCATTTTGTTTCTTTTGGGATGACCCTGTGAAGCTAATTGCTTTTTATGGGAGCAGCGTGGGGGCAGATACGGAGAGGAAAGAAAGGGCTCTGTTTGACCAGGCTGGTCCAATTCCGCGTTTTGTCTTGGCTTCTGTGTCTGAAGGAGGGAAAGCAAGCAAGCAGCCCGCACTCTGGGCTCAGAGGGGAGGTACCACATGGGGAGGGTGGAGAGTGGCCTGGGACCTCCTAAGAGGGGCATAGTGTTTGATGAGCTTGGCTCCCGGGAGAGCTGATTCACAGAGGTTGTTCAGATGTCAGCAGAGCAGGGATTTGTGGACAGCAGGAGGGCTGGAGGAAGCAACACAAGCAGGTTGGCACCTGGCCCCATGCAGGGTGCAAATTGTATTTCTCCCTCAACGCTGGCTACTGACAACTCCACCACTGATTCTAAATCTGGCAACGTCACAGAGAGCAGACTCCCTACCTCCTCTTTCCCCAACACATTTAAACAGACATGAAATACAGCTTTCCCCTTCTTTCCACAGTTATGCTCCTGCCCTGCTCCACCAAGACATTTTATTAAAAGTTATTTATAGAGGGACGCCTGGGCGGCTCAGTCAGTTAAGCATCTGCCTTCGGCTCAGGTCATGATCCTGGGTCCTGGGACCGAGTCCCACATCGGCCTCCCTGCTCGGCAGGGAGCCTTCTTCTCCCTCTGCCTGCCACTCGCCCTGCTTGTGTTCCCTCTCTCGCTCTCTCTGACAAATAAATAAAATCTTTTTTAAAAAAGTTATTTATAGATATTTCAAGAAGTAGTTAAAGGTAGCTTACAAAGGGGGAAAAAAGTAAAAGAATGCAGCTTGGAGACAAGAAGTTGAACATCAAATCTTTAGCAAAGGTAGAGAGGCAAAAATGCTGAACCCTGTGATGAGTCATTAGATTTTTCTCTGAGCTTCCTGGCAGCCTTGGCAAAAAGGTCAATAGGAAGGGTTGCAGATTTGTGTTTAGGTATAAAGAAAACCACAAGTTCTTCATGTGTTTTTGAGCTGAGTTCTGAGAGGTATTTATCATATATACATTATAGATAATATGTAATAGGCAGTATCTTGGACCACAGTTTCCTAGCAAATGCAGGATGCCTCTGAGATAGTTCTTTCATGCTTTGGCAACTAATAAAAGTTGAAGGAAAACACGAAAACCTAATTAGGCAAAGGTACTTTGCAAAGACTATGAGCCAATATTATCTGCAGTATTTCAGGACTTTTTTGAATTTTGATAGCAGCTTTTTGATCAGAGCTAAGGGAATGCTGTCTTCTAATCTGTAGGCAATGTCCAGGATGCAGCAGGCTGAGAACAGAATTTTTCTCTAGCTGGTCCACCAGAAACCTTTATTCTAGTTCTTTTAACAGAGCTCAGAGCTACAAAGGTGCAAGCAGCTCCTATGAGAAGCAAAGACTTTTCTTCTCTTGCTGCCACCTTCTAAGTGGTTCTTCTGTATCTGTCTGGCCCTTCACATTTTCTGTGCATCAGGAGTTCACAATCTTACTATAACCTCAGCACCATACCAGAATAATAGAGCCTGTTTTGTTAGCCTTTGTGTATAACAAACCAGCCCAGAAGTTAGTGACTTAAAAGAGCAACCATTTATTGGCTCACAATTCTGCAATAAGGCAGCTCGTGTCTGTACTACAGGGTGTCAGCTGGGCTACCTCTGCGTTTACAGTCAGCTGAAGGATCCAAGATGGCCTCACTCACATGTCTGGGCCTCAGTGGGGTGGCCTAAATTAATGGAGGACTCCCTGGGCCTCTCAAGCTCAAGGAGGCTGGTCTTCCTAACTTAGGGCAGCAAGACAATGAAAGCAGAAGCTACAAGCCTCCTAAGGCCTAGGCCTGCCACCAGCTTGGGTCCTTCCTGCTGCGTCCTGTTGCCCTATGGTCAGTCCAGATTCAGCGTGTGGAGCAACTACACAAGGATGCGAATTCAGGGAGGCGGGATTCTTGGAGGATCATTGGGTGGCAGGCATCCACGGCCCCGTGCCACCAATAACCTCAACAACAGTGGTCCTGTAGGCAGTGGTTCTCACCCAAGGGGTGGAAAGGGAGAGAAGAGGACAAGTATGTCCCCCTTGCAGGTGAGGAAAGGTATCCTTTGGTATTAGCCCACTTCTTATTCCAAGTTCCCAGACTCGTGCCACCATCAAAAGTCCAAATACTACACTTTTTGAGTTCTATTTAAAATTTTCTAAAAAGGATATATGATAGGTGGACCTTTGAAGAGATGGAACAGGAAATGTTTTAAGAGGCCTCCTGGCAGCCATGCTTGAAGACGTTGTAAGCCTGGGGCACATTGAGTTAGGCCACTCTATGGCTGACCTCGTGACACCTGCAGACAGCGGCACCTCCAGGCCTCCCCAGTCGGCTGTGTGTTCAGAGATCATGAGGTCGTGTTCACAGCTGCCAAAATGAGATACACGGTGTGTTAACGGCAGCCTAAAAGTCACCTGAATTTTCATCTGGTTGGAACGAGAAAGCCTGACAGGCCTCATTGGCCCTAACTCTGGGAAAAGGGTCACACTGTGTACAAGGATGACTCGAATGATAATTGAGGCCATACGCTGATCACTTTTGCAGAAGCCAGAAAGCTGGAGGGCTAGATCACAAAGCCACTGGACAACAGAATCAGGGACAAGACATTCTGACTTCAGAGAGATGGTTAAATCTTTAAAAAGATTGAAGGAAAGAGGACTAAACATAAGAGCCTATGTTTTGGCTCAGAGAATGCTTATGTGCACGTGCGTGCGCACGCACGCGCGCACACACACACACACACACACACACACACACACACACACACAAGCATGCACCAACACATGCATGCAGCCATGAAGAAAAGGGATGAAGGAGCCTGACTTAGCAGCACCATGTGAAAAGGGCCTGTAGTTGTCTGTTTCCGGGAAGCTCAATTTGAGTCAAAAGCAGGCCAAATTAATGTGACCTTCATCTATATGAATGGGTGCAGAGATTCTAGAATAAGGGAAGTGATTCGTTCATTCTATTCTGTATAGCCCAATTTACTCCATAAGTATTAGGCCAATTTCTAGGTGCATAATTTAAAAGTGTTAAAGAAAAGCACATATTTTGAGGGAAGTTCAGCATGATCAAAGAACCTGAACTCAGAGATGTGAGGAAATATACAGAAGAACTAAAGACATTTGACCTAGAGAAATCCTAGCAAGGACTTTAGGATGGTCTTTCACTCTAAATGGTTGTCATGCGGAAGAGGAATTTGATCTGCCCCCTTTTGCCCCAAAATAAATCTTGGACAAGTGAGTGGAGGTGGAAGGATGCTGGCATTTGGAACATCTAATCGTTAGAGTGGCCCACTAAGGAATGGGCTGTGTAGTGTTTCTGGTCACTGCAGGAGCTGGATGATCACTCATCAGGCTAGCCAGAGAGGATTCAAACTTTAGATGGGTAATTGGTATGAAACAAAAGCTAAAATCCTGTCCAACTGACTCTGAGGTCTTGGCAATTGTAGGGATTTGCCCAAGATCACAGAGCAAGTTGGTAGCTGTCTAGGACCTGAGTTTCCTGCCTCCTTTCAGCATTTCTGCCCTGGATGCCCAGTTCCCTCACCAAGGTGATGAGAACTCAAGCAGGGATGCCTAGGGATCATATCCTTCCCATCCACCCAGACCGATTTATTTGACCAGCATCCTGTGGAAAAAGATTTGAAACCAATGTCTGCGGGAGGACATACCCGTTCTGGCAGTGGCCACCATGCCTGATGGTCTTCCCTGGGCACGAGGTCCCTGCACATGCTCGTATCTCCTGCTCGGCCACCATGGCCTTGCTGCTTGCAGACTTCTAACCTAGAGACAGGGCAGAGCAGGAGGAGGTGGTCCTGAACCAGAGCACATGAAGAAGGCTTTGCAGCTCCTTCTTCTCTTAAAACTCTCAATGTGATGGAAACTGACGAAGGGGGGAAAGGAGCATTTTTGTTTTGAGCATCTACAACATGCTATGCATTTTTCACACATGTTAATCCCATTTAATCCTCATAACAACTATATTAGCTTCCTAGAGCTGCCATAACGAAGTACCACAAATTGGGTGGCTTAGAGCAATAGAAATTTATTGTCTGACCATTCTGGAGTCCAAAATCAAGTCCCAATCAAGCAGGGCCATGCCCGGTCTGAAGGTGATAGAGAGGGATCTGTTCCAGGCCCCCTAGCTTCTGGTACCCTCAGATCGTCCTTGGCTTATAGGTGGTCATCTTCTCTTTCTGTTTCCCTACTTGTCTTCCTTCTTTGCATCGGTGTCTGTGTCCGAAGTTCCTCCTTTTTTATGAATGCTTGTCATATTGGATTAGGACATAAGGATCTTAACTCGGTTAAATCTACAAAGACCCTATTTCCAAATAAGGTCATCTTCTAAGGTACTAGGGTTAGACTTCAGCATATCTTTTTGCAGGGACACAATTCAACCCCTAACAATCCACCCTGTGGCTCCCCAAAATTCATGTCCTTACCACATGCAAAATACATTCACCACATCCAGACATCCACCTAGATATCAACAACTAGTTTCGTAACAGGCCCAGGATCATAGCACTAATACATGGAAAGCAGCCTTAAAAGGCTGTATTGCTGACTCCAAACACCATCCTCTTTCTAGTACACAGGGCTGCTGCCATGGGGCACGCCCACTGTTGCCAGGCACTGTGCCTGCTACCTCATACCCTTTTCTGGCAGGGTCCCAGACCTGGCACCGAGGGACATGGAACTCCTTCCGTCCTCTATTAGGGACGAGGCTCAGCCCAAGTGGGTCTGTCCCAGGGCCTGGGCTTGGGCGGGCTGAGAAGGTGGAGGAGGGCACCTGAAGGGGCAGTCCTGGAGAACACAGGAAGAGGGTGGAAACTGAGTCCTGGGGAGGTACAGTGGTTGCACGTAGGAGAATGCAGTCCACTCCAGTCATCTTGGGGAAAGGGGTGGCATAGGCAGTTGCCTGAACTGCTGTGGAAAACCCAATGAATGTTGCGGCTCTGCTATCACCTGCTGAGAGGCGAGCCCACAGGAGCCATCTACATTTACGAAGAAGCAGGGGAATCAGATGCTTAGCCAGGCGACAGCAGGCAACAAACCAATACCAACTGCTCACGTGGTGTAATGCCTGGTCATCCACTTCCTGGAAAGATGGAGATCCAGGCAGGACTGGGTCCCGGGCTGTAATCTTCACAGATGGACGCTTTCTTTGGGCATTAGAGGAGCTCCAATGGAGGGTACCGGGGAAGAAAGAGGCCACTGAGCTGATGAGAAGAATATGGCTTTTGAAGTCATTAGACCTGGCTTGAAACCAGCCCATGCCACTCACGCTGCATGGCATTGGACAAATTGAGAAACCCTTCTGAGCCCCATTTTCCCGTGGGCTGGTTGTAAGGATTTAATAGACAGGATGTGTGACGCATGTGGCCCTGTGAGAGTTGCTGAGCTCAATACAAACTGTTTCCCTTCAAAGCTGAGTGGTGCTGGCCATCCTGGGGAAGATTAAGGAGACGTGGAAAGGGAAATAGACCCTCCAGCCTCTCTCTGGGGGAGTCGGTTCACCCTAAGAGGGTGAATATCTTAATCACACCTTCCCCCATTATGCTAATGGTGCATTTCCTCCCTCCCAGAGGAGCTGAAGGAGAAGCTGACAGAGTATGTGGACAAGGTGAATGGCCAGAAGCCGGGTTTCATCAAAGTCGTGCGCCACAGCAAGCAGGAAGGCCTCATCCGCTCCCGAGTCAGCGGCTGGAGGGTGGCCACCGCCCCTGTAGTGGCCCTCTTCGATGCCCATGTGGAGTTCAATGTGGGCTGGTAAGTGACCATCAGGAGAGGAAGATGAGTCCCAGTGTGGTCCAGGGCTGTGGCTCAAAGGAGTGCAAAGCATGCTGGGACCTCAGTCATAGTGGGGAAAGGAGAGAATTCTGGTAACAGCTGAGATCTGGATGTGTGACTGATGTAGGCAACAGGGCTGGCCCTTCGAGGCAGGGGAGAGTCAGGGATCAACAGGTCAAAGCACAGTGTCTAAAAGGTATGGTGACATAGGGTGTGACTCTGGCTAGTGTCTTCCTCTAGGAGGCGGGATCTGGGAGAAGGTAAATGCTAAGGGCAAAGCTGAGAGTACCAGCCCAGCTAAGGACAGAGCTGCAACTGCTCAGCAAGGGACAGCTGGACCAGACTTGAGGCAGGAGCCCAACCCCACAGACAGGATCAAGGCCCAGGGGTCAGAGGGGGAGAAGGTAGCTTGATGTTATCATAGGTGGGACCCCCCAAAATGCCAGACCAGATATAACAAATATCTCAGATTTTCCCTACTGGTGAAACTGGGTCTTACAAAACCTTCCTTTGTCTGGTCAGGGCTGCTCAGCTGCCACATGGGGCAGGAGAAAAGGTATATGGCCTCAGTGGCTGCAACCAAGCAGGGATGGGGCACCTGATACCCATATCCCTGCAGGGCCGGGTGGTGCGCTGTGGCCAGCCCACTGTGTGTGGCTTTGCAAAGAGCCGGGGTGAGGAGGGCCCTCAAGTAGGAAGGAGCAGCCAGGCATGCACACCACATGGCTCGATTTGGGCATGCTTTTACAGAACAGGCTCAAATTAAGGCTGCAATGAAGCCGTTTTTTATAGTTGAAGTCCCTGCTTGCCATTTGTGACTATTTAAAAAGCATTTTCATTGGATTTATGGCCAGAAGAGGAGAGGGACGCTTACCATTTCAAGCTGATTTGAATAAACAATTATGCAACAAATGCATTATTAATAAGAAGCTCGTCATTCCTGTCTGCAAACACTTTACTTGCCTGGTGCCCATAGGGACCTCCTGGCTGCTTGGAAAGCCCTACTCCCCACCTCTCCTTGAGCAGTGGAGAACACGTGGGATGGGGTGGCTCGTCTGGAAGACTGAAGCAGCATTTAATAATTGGTGGAAATAAGTTTGTTCTCACTTCCATGCCTCTGCCATCTTCATCTGCCTTTTCCTCCTGGTTGATACACTGAATTTTAGCAAAATCAAAGCCCAGGTTGAAAGCTTCCTATAGAACCTCAGATCTCTTTCTTCTTTCTTAGGTCTTGATTTTTTTTTTCCTAGTGGAAAAAGGGAAAGCAAACAGACACAAGGATCTAAGGCAGTAAGAATCTCTCAGTCAGCCCAGGACATGCTGCAGGAGTGGCCAGGCCTTTTGCCAACCTAGAAGTATGGGGTGGCGGGGGTGGGGTGGAGGTTAAACCGGGGTTCCTTCCCAGGAGGCAGAGCAACCTGCTGGAGCAAATAGCCAGGTGGTTTTTTGCCTTTCTCTGCAGGGGAAGGAGCTTTAGGAGTCTCCAGTCTAGTATTTATCCACCTTGGAAGCAGTCACCCTTTTCTCCCTCCCTCTTACTCAGGGCTGAACCTGTGCTCACCCGCATAAAGGAGAACCGGAAACGGATCATCTCACCATCCTTTGACAACATCAAATATGACAACTTTGAGATAGAAGAGTACCCACTGGCCGCCCAGGGCTTTGACTGGGAGCTGTGGTGCCGCTACCTAAACCCCCCCAAGGCCTGGTGGAAGCTGGAGAACTCCACTGCCCCAATCAGGTAAAGCATCCTTACCTGTAGGTCTCTCTGCCTTGTCTTCCATGCAAGGGCTCCCCTCCCAGCTCAACCCTTATTCCCCAAACTCCAGCCCCATTGTGGGGTGATGGGGTGGGGGTTGGAAAGGAATTACAAATGACCTTCAGTCACCACTTACAGGCCCTGATAATCCCTTTCAATAGAACCATGGCACCCAGAATCTATTCAGAGGCTCAAACTTACTCATTTCAACACATCACTATGGGACATCTGCTGGGTGCCAATGGCTGTGCTGGGTGCTGGGGATCCAGAGTGATTAAGACTCAGTTCCTGCCCCCAAAAGCCTGCAGTCTAGTGAGGATAGACAAAATAATTAGAATAATAAATGATTGCTGGAGGAAACTGCCCAGAAAGTGGGGAGAATCTTTTCTGGAGACTAGGATTTGCACTTGTTTTTAAGTGCATATAGTGGATGGCAAGGTTGGGCAGGAACACTCATAGTTGGAGACAGAGTGAGTTCATGGACACAGAGGAAGTATAAAGGGACCTTTGTGAGGAGGGGTATGAGGACGCAGCCCCATGCAATGAGGCTGGAGGGGCAGAGAGGCAAGATCAGACCCCGCAGCAGCTTTTATGCCTTGCTGCTATTTGAGTTTATCCTGTAGGATTCAGTTAAAAGTAGCTTCAAACTGCATTTCAAGGATCCCAAGCTCTTTCTGCCTTCACTGCTGCCTTCACAGACCCCAGATGACTCCCTTGGGCAGCCTCTGTGCTCTGGGTCGGGACTTCTGAAACAGCCACACCACCAGCCCTTATTTCTGTCTGGTTAATCACAGATCAGGTGCCTTTATGTTCTCTGCAAAGTCCTGCCCATTAAACACACAGATGGCACCGGAGGTGGCCTAGGGGACAATTCTTGGAATGAAAGATGAGATTAGAAACTGATGTTGCTTTGTATTACCTGAGGGAGAAAGATTATGAAAAATCTAATTGAAAGTGGGCGATTATTATCTGAGATCACATCTTTCCTTGCCAGAAGAAAAAACTGTATTCATATTTAAAACAGGATGGAAGAGAACCATCTAGCTTTCTCACAGTTCTCTCTGTTACCCACCTGTTAGCCCCTGCCACAATTTTGTGTTGTTAAATATTTGTTTGGATGTTGCTGTGTGCAAGGGCCTTTTACACACATGGTCTCATTTGCTCCTCCTTATAACCTTGTGACAGCTCATTGTGTCATCCCTGTTTTACAAGATGAGGAAAACCCACAAGACGGAGGAAGGAGAATGGCCCTGCCAAAGGCTGTGGGCAGTGGAGCCAGGATCCAAACCTAGGTCAGCTAGATTCCACATCTAGTTGTCATCCCATAGACACCCACTGTTGAGCTCAGAAATGGCATGGCTGAATTCTGTCGTTCAGCATGCTGAATGATCCTGGAAGGAGGTATGCTGTCATGCAAGGAACATTCTTGCAGAAGACTGCACTGATATTCGCTGCTTTGTTCTGCTCATCTTGAAATGTGTTGGCCTAGTCGTAGTAAACCTGCATTCTAGGCCCTTGACAGAG
This sequence comes from Zalophus californianus, assembly GCF_009762305.2. Taxonomy (NCBI): domain Eukaryota; kingdom Metazoa; phylum Chordata; class Mammalia; order Carnivora; family Otariidae; genus Zalophus; species Zalophus californianus. The sequence continues at coordinate 66,636,849 of NC_045605.1, read as the reverse complement.
AGTATTGTCTCAGTGCAAAGTTTTCATCACCTAATTCTTGTCAAAAACTTGCCTGAGAGAAATTATATTCATGGAATTTTTGGGGAAGAACATTATTGATTTTATTCCTAGATGAAAATAACCCCACGGAAAACTGTGGGTTATACAAACATACCTTGCCCACTTTGGCTCCTGTTTCCTTGGAGCTGTACGTCAGTGCTGTGCCACATGATGTAAGCTATAAAAAGAGCCCAGAGATACCTTCTATTGCTTTCTAAAGTGACGTCTTTGAGACGGTTGTTCACTGTGTCCCAAAGTGACCTCTAAGAAGACTGACATGAGAAATTTCTTTCAAACTGATGGCTAGTCAAAGAAAATCTTGTTAGCCCCAAGGAATGAGTGTGAAATTTTCACATGGGAACTATAAATCTTATTTCTAAGACATGTTTGTTCATTTTCACCTTGGCTACCAGGAAGCTTAGCATCAATTTTGTGGGTCTCCTTTAAGAACTGTGAAGGAGGACCTAATGCTGTGTTCTAACTGGCCCCCAATTTGTTGTGAACTTTTGGTCTTTTACAGACATTTATGTATTTTGTTTTTCAGTGTATTGTACATTTTTTGTAAGCTATCTCTAATCTTTTTGGGAACGAGGTAAGGTATAAGCCAATAACACATTCAGGCTGACTGGGTCCACTTCATACCCTAGCTGATTAATAAGTAATAGACTGTCTGAAGTGGCCCATGCTCATTGCACAGTAACTGTTTTAGATTCTGATGTTTCCCTGAGTGGGTTTGGCCAAATGGGGGAAGACCCCTTCCTGTGTGTCTTGGAACGCCACGTTGAAATACTCAACATTTCAAGAATGTCAAGGAGAAGGTTGAGACTTCACTCTGCCCACTCTGCCCGGCTGATGTTTTTAAATCACCATGCATCTAAAGAGGGGATTCTCTGGGCTTCTTCAATGTGCAAGCGCCTCTTTTTAAATGATTTTTCAAGTAACCATCATGCCCCAGAGGTTTTCAAGGTTTTACATTATTTAATTTAATCTGTGTGAGGTTATAGTTGATTCTGTTTCATAGATATGGAATCAGAGGCTCCAAGAAGCTGGGGAACTTTTCTCAGTGACACACGGCCAAGCAGGGACTTTACTCGTAGCATGCAACTCCAAGGACAGGAACAAGCATCCTCCACTAGAGCGGGAGCTCAGCCTACTTATGGAGTAGTGGATTGAAGTAGATTGATTGCCCTGGCTGCCTGCGGTCTATGGGATGTAAGCCCATCCAGAATAAAATGCTGTGATTTGAAAGGAGGAGGGGCAGGGACCCCAAGGCTCCAGTCTCTGCCTGAGCAGCCTCCTGTACCGGCATTGTCCAAAGCTATGGCCTGCAAAAGAGCTGTTTCTCCACCCTGATGAGTTTCCAAATTTCAAAGATGGGTCCATTTGCATGTGACTGACAGTTTTCTCATAGCTGGGGATTCATCATTTCTCTTTTTCTTTCCGTTCCCCTCCGACTCCTTCAGCCACCAGCTGATAAGATGCTATACAAGGGCTAGAAATGGTAGCTGTGTGCAGTGGAACAATTCAAAGTCATTTGTGTAAGCTAATGCTCTCAGCAGAGAAGTGCACTCACGCTGATTCTCCCAATCCCAATCACTCCTAGTGAAGTTCTGTGCTTCACTGGGCACCTGCCCACAGCCGGTGAGCCCCACACTCACACTCTCACTCAGGAAAGGCCCCCCAGCTCCTGCACTGACTGGCTGTGGATGTGTTCCTCCGGCCAGAGACAGGCGATCCGCTAAGCCCTACCCACTTGGCTATCTCCCGCTAGTGTCCCACAGGCACCTTCAGATCGGTTTTCCCAGTAGGGAATGCTTCTTCCTTCTGAAACCAGCTTTTTCTCTACAGCCCACATTGATGGGTGCTCCCCACCCCACCATTACCCGAGCCACAAAGCCAGCTGGCATCCGGATGGCTCCCTCTCTCTCACCTGTTCATCTGCCTCTAAGTTCTGTGGATTTACATTAAGATGTGTCTTTAAACAATCCCTCTCCCCATTCCTGATCCTCTGGTCAAGGACGTCATTATTTCTCCCTAGACCTACCACCAAGCTTCCCAACTGGATTCTTCTTTCCACCCAGCCTCTTCCAGGCAGTCACCCCCCAGCTGCCTAAGAGTCCTTTTAAAAGCACAGATCTGTTTGTTCTCTATATTTAAGAGTCTGGGTTTTTTGTTTGTCTCTTTTTTTTTCCTTTGTTCATTTATTTTGTTTCTTAAATTCCATGTGGAGTGAAATCATAGGGTATCTGTCTTTCTCTGACTGACTTCTTTCTGCTCATACCAAAGTCTGCTTAAAATTCCCCACTGACACTCCTTTACCTCCAGATAAAATCCAAGTCATTTACCATGCTCTCCAAAGCTCCGACTGATCTTTCTAAGTGAGCCGGGTTGATGTGCAGAACCCAAGTTGAGGAAGGGTGGGGAGTTAGCTCAGGTGCCCAGGTAGAAACAGAGACTGGCTGTGTGGTTCGGAGCTCAGGTGTCAGGGCAGCTAGAGATGCAGACACTCGGGCCCGGCTGGCGGGCTGAGCACCACTCCCCTGGGCCGTCACCCATTTCAGCACCACCCGCAATGAGGACTGGCCCCAGGACCGGAGCATCCCTGCCGCCACCCTGAAGAAACCACCTCCCTAGAGCAGCTGGTGAAGGTGGGCCTGTGAGGGCCACTCAGAGAACGAGGCCCACACCGGCTCTGGGGGCAAAGGAAGGAAGAGGAAGAGATCCTCCCGTAGGAAGGCACCACTGCTCAGACTCCTCAGGCCGTCCCCAGGATGCGGCCTCTCTGCTAACTGCTGGCCCATCTCCCTACACCCCTGCAGGAGCCCTGCCCTCATCGGCTGCTTTATTGTGGACCGGCAGTACTTCCAGGAGATCGGCCTACTGGACGAAGGCATGGAGGTCTACGGAGGCGAGAATGTCGAGCTGGGGATCAGGGTAAGCAAGGGTTCCCACCCAGAGGGCTTGGCTCTGCTCCCCAAAAGGTAAATGAGTCTAGGGGGTGAAGAAATGGGGCTCAAGGGTGAGGGTCACAGGTGGATTCTGAATGTCTAGTCCCTAACCCTGCTTCATGTGTGTGATCAGAGCTGCTTGGGGACAGGATAGAGACAGAGGAGGAGACCTATAGAATTTTCGGGAAGAAAAGGACTTCGGAAACTGCTTTGGTTAGGGCTGGGGACATGGGAGAGTTGAGCTCCCTACTATAGGAACCACCTCTTTGTTAAAACCAAACGTAGCCTCCTCAGGGCTGAGCAAAGATGTGCTCTAGGAAGACACCTGCAGGCATCGAGGGGTGGCTGGACCACAGTGACTCTCAGAGTGAGTCACCTCCCCTTGGGATTTCTCACTCTGATATTCTCTGCCTCCTCCACAGCAGCCCAGAGAGCTTTCCTAAAGACTTTGTCAAGAGAGGGCTGCAGGGGGGCACCTGGGTGGCTCAGTCAGTTAAGCGTCTGCCTTCAGCTCAGGTCATGATCCCACGGTCCTGGGACTGAACCCATCATCGGGCTCCCTGCTCGGCGGGGAGCCTGCCTCTCCCCCTCCCTCTTCCGCTGTCCCTCCCCCGCTGCTCATGTTCTCTCACTCTCTCTCTCCCAAATAAATAAATAAAATCTTAAAAAAGAAAAGAGAAGAGAGGAAAAAGAGGGCTATAGGGAAATAAACTCATGGGGTATAAAGAGCAAAACACAGCCAGGCTCACTCCATTCTGTTTTCTGACCCCACCATGTGCTGGTCGGATACTCAGACCCGTTCATACCTCATGCCATTCTTCAGAGGTAGCCACCATCCTGCCCCAAATTAGAGGGCTTTTTGCAACTGTCAGCACATGGTGCAAATCCACAATAGGCATCATTTAATTTCTCATGCCCCAGGAACATTTTCTAGGCTCTGACTCTTTCTCCAGGGCCCATGAAAAGATAACTCCGAAATGACACCCTACCCTCATCACATCTGAGGGACGCATGAGGTCCCCTGGTGGTCAGCAGGAATGTGACAACGGATACAATGAAGCACCTCATCCTAGAGGGAAGCCCACCCCTCTGCCCAGGTTGTGGTCCTATCCTCACAGAAATCCCAACATTCAAACTGTGGCTTGTCTCCACAGTGGTCTCCATTGTCCTGTCTATGGAGATCTTAATTTTAAGCAGCCTGGTAGATCCTTGTGTGACAGCCCTTGGAGAGGACCTTGAACCTGCTGGTGTTCTGGCGATCATCCAAGATATCCCTCCTCACTGTCAGCCCTCATGCAGACCACCCCAACATCTGGCTGGTTCCAACCAATGACCCCACTCTTGCCCCTCTGGCTTCAGTGTCTGTATCTCCAGTTCCCGCTCAAGGACTCCAGCTTGGATCCACCCTCCTCTTACCTCTAACTTCCTTAGAACTGCCACCCCACTGGGCAGCCAGCTGACCCTGGACAGACCTCGCCCTGCCCCGAAGGGAGCCAGGGCACCTCCACGGAGCATCTCACAATATCTGCAGTGGCCTGACCAACACTGTGGAGGCTGCACTTATTGCCCAGACTTAATCCTAGGGCTCTGAAGACTGGCAGCAGGAGCAGCTTGTCTGAAGCTGAGCTTAGAAAACACCTTTAGACACCTGTGTTCACTGAAACTCAGAGAAATTGCTTTGAAGGCCATCAGAATGCGTGGGCTTCGTGGGGAGCTAATGGATTCACAGGGGACAGTGCCCACAATGTCTCACTGGCCTCTCCAGCTGTCTCCCTCCATCACTCATTTCTTCACCACCTTGTTTCAGCACCACTCCTGGGTAAATGGTGGGCCCCAAACATACTATTTTTCACCAGGAGCTACTGCCGGGGACTGGTGGAGCAGGTGGAGCGCCCTCCCATATGCGTGCTGTCTGGGTAAAGACCAAGAGGAGTTAGACGTGTGAGCTCTGCTTCTCACATGGACGTGAGGCAGGCACGGGGCGGTGGGAGATCTCCGGCTTCTCCTTGCCTAGATTAGAAAGCTGCTCTGGAGTGGGGGCCCGGGTGAGGCTTTCAGATACGTGGTAAAAATCTTTGGGGTTTGTGTTCAGGGTGTAAAATACAGTATAAAACGTTGCCTGGTGTTTCTTTTCTCCATTTCCTCCCTCCCGCTTGACAGAGATGACGTGTCATGGTAGTTGAAGGAAAGGTGGTTTTTCAGGCAGGGACGCAACAGCCTGTCGGCAGGCAGAGCTGCAAACAGAAGGAGGAGCTAGTTCACTTGAATTCCAGGTTCCCCTTTAAGGGATCCAGAACCACTCATCATCCCCAAAATAGATGTTCACATTTTGTGTGGTTATTAGTATCTTCCTTTCATGTTTTGTGAGTTCACATCTCAGTGCCTCGCCTTCCTTATCTAGGATCCCCCTGCAATGACTCCACAGGATTGTTTGTAAAAAGAACAGACATTCCTTTTTCACCTCTTTGAGTCAGAGGCAACTTATTCCAAGTCCTTACCCATTTGGAACACAGAAAGAGTTGTTTGCACAATTATTCACCACCCACTCTGGCTGCTAACTATGCTATCCATCTACATCCCTAAAAAGTGGCTGTTATTAGGATACTCCTTTTATTCAGATGAGGGAATTGTGGAATTAAGAGCTTACATATGTATACAATTTATAAGAGGTAAAGAAAAGATCCAACCCCAGATCTTTGTGATGTGAAAGCCTAGATAGATATACCACAGTGATCTAGGGATAAAAGACCTATGAGCATCCCCCCAAAAGTATTACAGTGTCCGTGCCATAATTTCCTTCTACTCTATTCACAACTATATCTACTGAGTCCCCATGTAAAGCCTTATTCTTATTTTATGCTCCTTTCTAATAAGACTTTTTTTTTCTGATTTCTAATTCCACAACTCAGTGGGAAAAAGAAGGGAGTTGCTGTGGGCAAGCAGAATGAAAAGAGCAAGATATAAGAGCTGACATCAAATAGGAGACAGAAGGATTGTATAGATGATGGCTATAAAAATGGTAGAATATACAAGAGAGCATTCAAGAAGTTTTAGGAAATTAAGAAATTGTTAGAGACAATAAATAAGTTGAATTGATTCCCCTCAAAAATATGTTGAAGTTCTAACCCTCTGTACCTGTGAATATGATCTCATTTGGAAATAGGGTCTTTGCCAATGTAATCAGGTTAAGCTGAGGTCATACTGCGTTACAGTGGCCCTAATCCAATATGACTGGTGTTTTGTTTTGTTTTGTTTAAGATTTTATTTATTTATTTGACAGAGAGAGACACAGCGAGAGAGGGAACACAAGCAGAGGAGGTGGGAGAGGGAGAAGCAGGCTTCCCATGGAGCAGGGAGCCCGATGCGGGGCTCGATCCCAGGACCCTGGGACCATGACCTGAGCCAAAGGCAGACGCTTAACGACTGAGCCACCCAGGCGCCCCTGACTGGTGTTTTTAGAAGGAAAATTTGGACACAGGCACAGAGGGAGGATGACCATGTGAAGATGGAGGCAGAGAATGGAGTAAAGGCCAAGGAATGCCTGGGGCCACCAGAAGCTGGAAGAGGCAAGGAAGGATCCTGCCCTAAGGCTTTGGAAAGAGCATGGCCCTGTCAACACTTGGTTTCAGACTTCTAGTCTCCAGAACTGTGAGAGAATAAATCTGTGGTTTTAGGAGATCCTGCTTGTGGTGCTTTGTTGTAACAACCCAAGGCAATTAATACTGAGACCAAAACATGAGTGAAAATAGGAACCTAGAGAAAGCCTGAGTCTGTTATATTTGAAGAACCTGGTGACTTTAGGCTGATGATTTCTTAATTTCACAGAGTGCAGAGGGCAGGTTACCAAGCCTCAGGGTTTCCCAACATGAAGAGTCTAATATACTAATCTCTGGCTCTCCACCTTACCTCCCATAAAACTGGTACTCCAAAGACCAATTATCGCAGTGTAAGATGAGCTAGAAATACTCCCACCCTCACCCCCAGTGTTAGGGTAAAAATTGCCTACTTCAATTTTATGATGAGAAGAGAGGAAAAATTCTCCTCTGTGAATCCCTCCTTGGATTTATAACATAAAATCAAAATACTTCATGGTCCAGAAAATCTCAAAAGCAGAATTTAACTTAAAAGTTGTGGGAAGTTCTTAGGCATCTACAGAAATGTATACAAACAGTCTCTGGGGAAAGACCCCTTTAACCCAGGCTATAAAATTTTCCACAGTCAGAGTTTCAAGGAATGTGAGAGTTCACCTTTTTAAAAAATCACAAAACAAACAAGGGAAAACGAAAGCACCAAGAGCAAGAGCATTGGACAGCCAAATTTGTTTTACAAAATCTTCAAGTATTGATTCTATCAGACACAGGATATGAAATAAGTTGTATACTAGCTTTAAATAAGTAGGAGATTGGTGGGGTACCTGGGTGGCTCAGTCGGTTAAGCATCTGATTCTTGGATTTGGCTCAGGTCATGATCTCAGGATCATGAGATTGAGTGGGCTCGCGCTCCAGCAGGGAGTCTGCTTGAGATTCTCTCCCTCTCCCTATGCCTCTGACTCTCCCTCTCTCTCTCTCTAAAGTAAATAAATCTTAAATAAATAGGAGAGTGGAAATATAAATAAGAAGAGACTATTAAAAAGACCAGTCATATTGGGATAAAAATATAATTTCAAACATAATAAATATAAAAATGGGGATGCCTGGGTGGCTCAGTTGGTTGAACATCCAACTGACTCTTGGTTTTGGCTCAGGTCATGTGATGGAGTCATGTGATGGAGCCCCTGGTGGGCTCCGTGCTCAGTGGGGAGTCTGCTTGAGATTCTCTCTCTCTCCCTTTCCCTCTGCCCTTCCTCCTGCTTGTGCTCTTTCTCTCTCTCTCTCAAATAAATAAATAAATCTTTAAAAAAATACAAAATAAATACAAAATGGAAATTAAAAGCTTAATGAATGGATTAAATATCCAGATGGATATTGTTAAAGAAAAAAATAGTAAACTGGGAAATATACCTAAAGAAATTATTCAAAATCAGCCCAGAAATATGAAGAAAGGAATACAAAAAAAAAAAAAAAAAAGAGAGAGAGAGAGATTGAAAGACAGGTAGAATTGAGGGAAAGGGTCTAACATCTTAGAATTCCACAAGAAGATGGTAAAGAGTGAGGATTAGGCAAAAGCAATACTTGAAGAGATAACGACTGAAAATGTACCCAAGCTGGTGAAAAATGCCAACCCTCAGATTCAGGAAGTCGACCTGTCCAAAGGAGGATAAATACAAATATATTCACATTTAGACATGTTATAGTGAATGCCAGAGACAAAGAAAAGAACTGATAGCAGTCAGAGAGAAAAGATAGACTACGGAAAAATTAACGCTAGAATAACAAGTGACTTTTCAGTGATAATGATAGAATCCAGAAGACCATGAGATAATAGCTTAAATATTCTGAGAGAACATAATTGTGAGCTTATATATGTATATATATGTACATATATGTGTGTGTGTATATATATACATATATATATATACACACTCAATAAAAATATCTTTTAACTAGGGTAAAAGAAAGTCCTTTTTCTGAAACACAAAAACTGCAAGAGTTTGCTACTAACAGATCCTCACTAAAATAAATTATAAAGGATACACTTCAAGTATAAGGAAAATGATCCCAGAAGGAAATCTGAAATGAGAAGGATACTTAGCTCAAAAAGTAGTAAATTTATGAGTTAATCTAAAGAAATGTTTATGGTAAATAACACTATAGTAATGTCTTATAGGATTATTAAAACTACAATGCATGATGACAACTGCAAATAAGTTGGGAGAGGGCGATTGTAATTAGAGTATTCTAACATGCCTATATGTTAATGAGGTTGGAAAGGATACTGGTTGACTTTCAATTTTGATGAGATAAACATATTAAAGTTTCTAGGGAAGCCATGAAAATCGCAGATAAAGAGATGTATAACTTCCAAAGTTGCAGAGAGGAAAAATAAAATATGAAAATCATAAGAAAGGGAGAAATAGAAACAGGATGGTACAAAGAGAAAATATATGAGATGGTAGAAATGAATCCAAATATATGAGTAAATACAGTAAGTTACACGGACTAAGTTAAAAGACAAACATTTTGAAATTGGAATTTTGAAATTATCTGTAGGCTATTATAAGAAACATGTCTGAAATGTAATAATACAGAAAGGTTAAAATCTAAATGGATAGAAATTAATAACAGGCAAATGCCAATGAAAAGAAAGTTGCTGTACTTACATTAATATTAGAAAAAATACCATTACAACATATTTTAGTACAAATAAAGATTTCTACAATGTACAGTTCATCAGGAATATATAACAATTATAAACTTTTGACAGAATTATAACGAGACATCAACAGCTCCACTGATGTAGTGGAAGATTTTAATAAATTTCTCCAAGTAAATGATAGACCAGCATAATTAATAGTTTGAATCCAATGGGATACAGAGAGCACTGCATCTAATAACTACAAGATTCAACACATTTCAAGGATTAACATTATATAGAGCATGTTCTTTGACCACAATGGAATTCAATTAGAAATCCACAACTAAAAATTACAGACAAAAGCCATATTTTTAGAAATTATGAAACATTTCTAAATAACTCACAGGTCAAAAAGGAAATTATACTGGAAATTTGCAAATATTTTGAACTGAATGATAACAAATATGCTATATATTACATTATGTGAAATTCAGCTAAAATAGCACTTAAGAAAAGTTGTAAATTAAAACAGTATGCTATTGGCATAAAATCAGACACATGAGTCACTGGAACAGAATGGAGAGCTCAGAAATAAACCCACACATATACGGTCAATTAATTTACAACAAAGGAGTTAAGAAGACACAACAGAGAAAGGACAGTCTCTTCAAAAAATGGTATTGGGAAGACTGGGAAGCCACATGCAAAAACTGGACCACTTTCTTACACCATGCACAAAAATTAATTCAAAATGGATTAAAGATTTGGATGTAAGACCTGAAGCCATAAAACCCATAGAAGAAAATGTAGACAGTAAGCTCCTTAACATCGGTCTTGATGATGATTTTTGAATCTGACACCAAAGGCAAAAGCAAAAAGCAGAAATAAACAAGTAGGAATACATCAAACTAAGAAGATTCTGCACAGGAAAGAAAACCCATCAATGAAATGAAAAGTCAACCTACTGAATGGAGAAAATATTTGCAAATAATATATCTGATAAGAGATTAATTCCAAAATATATAAAGAACCATGTAACTTGATAGCAAAAGAGCAAAAAATCATATTTAAAAATGGGCAGAAGATTTGAATAGACATTTTCTAAGGAAGACATCCAGTTGGCCAACAGACACATGAAAAGATGCTCAACAACACTCATCATCAGGGAAATCTAAATCAAAACTACAATGAGATATCACCTTACACCAGTCAGAATGGCTGTTATCAGAATGACAAGAAATAACAAGTATTGGCAAGGATGTGGAGAAACCAGAATCTTTGTGCACCGTTGACTAGAATATAAATTGGTGCAGCCACTATAGAAAACAGTATGGTGGTTCCTCAAAAAATTAAAAAGAAAAATACCATATAATCCAGCAATTCCATTTCTGGGAAAACAAAAACGCTAATTTAATAAGATATATGCACACCTATGTTCATTGCTGTGTTATTTACAATAGCCAGGTTAGGGAAACAACCTAAGCATCCATCTGTGGGTGAATGAATAAAGAAAATGTGTTACATATACTTATAATGGAATGTTATTCAGTCATAAAAAATAAAACCATGTGAAATCTTGCCATTTACAACAACGTGGATGGACCTCAAGGGTATCATGCTAAGTGAAATGAATCAGACAGAGAAATACAAGTACCATATGATCTCACCTATATGTGGAATCTAAAAAAAGAAAGAAAGAAAGAAAGAGAGGGAGAGAAAGAAAGAAAGAAAGAGAGAGAGAAAGAGAGAAAGAGAGAAAGGAAGAAAGGAAGAAAGGAAGAAAGGAAGAAAGAAAGAAAGAAAGAAAGAAAGAAAGAAAGAAAGAAAGAAAGAAAGAAAGAGAAAGAAGGAAGAAAGAAAGAAGAAAGAAGAAAGAAAGAAAGAAAAGAAAGAAAGAAAGAAAGAAAAAGAAAGAAAGAAGAAAGAAAGAAAGAAAGAAAAAAATGTTTATGGTAAATAACACTATAGAAAAAGAAAGAAAAAATTAGCTCATAGATACAGAGAAGAGATTGGTGGTTTCCAGAGACGGGGTGGGGGATGGGAAGAATGGGTGAAGGGGGTCAAAGTTATGAACTCCCAGTTATAAAATAAATAAGTCATGGGAATATAATGTACAGCATGGTGACCACAGTAAATAATACTCTATTGCATATTTAGAAGTTGCTAAGAGAGTAAATCTTAAAAGTTCTCAACACAAGAAAAAAGTTTTTGTAACTGTGTAAGGTAAAGGATGTTAACTAAACTTATTGTGGTGATCATTTCACAATGTATACAAATATTAAATCATTATGTCATACACCTCAAAAATTAAATTAAGTTAAAATATTTTGCAAAATATAAGAGAAATTGTATAGTATCCCACTCTTAGAAAAAAGAGCTGGAAGTTAATGAGATAAATATGTAAGTAGTTAGGAAAAATATCAGAATAAAAACTGTAGATGAAAATAATAAAGATATGAACATAAATTAATGAAAGACATATATTTTATATGACTTATAATTCATTATGATATATATAATAAATATATATATAATATGTAGAAATAAAGCCAAAGCTTGGTTCTTTGAAAATGTTAATCAAATTGACAAACTTTTAGCAAGATTGAGAAAGAGAGAGAGGTGCCACAATCACAAATAAACAATATTAGGAATGGAAAAGGAGACATGATTATAGTTGACACAGAGATTAAAAAGGGAAGAGTATATTATTAACAAGTTTATTGAAAAATTTGAAAACTTAGATAAAGAGAACAAATTTATAGAAAAATATAGCTTATGAAAACTGACACAGGAAGAAATTAAAAACTGAAATTGTTCCATAACCATTAAAGAGTTGAATCAGTAGTTTAATATATTCTCACAAGTAAAAAACTAGGATGATGGTTCACCATCAAGCACTGCTAAACTTTCAAGGGACCAAAATATTCCAAACTTATGCAAATTATTTGAACATAGAGTTCAGAATAGATACTAAATGGCCAAAAGCACGGTGGCTTGGATCTTTTCTAGGGCCAAACATCCAGGCAGATCCCTGGGTTTACAGTACAAATATATATATGAGAGAGAGTGTGAGGTGGGGGGATTGGGAGGGGCAGAGGGAGAGGGAAAGAGAAATTCTTAAGCAGGCTCCACACCCAGTGCAGAGTCCCAAGCAGGGCTTGGGTCTACGACCCTGAGATCATGACCTAGCCGAAATCAAGTGTCAGACACTTAACCGACTGAACCACCCAGGCGCCCCCAGCACAATTACTGATGATCTTAATAATAGTCCTGAGTCATGAAGAAAAGTCTAAATTGTAGACTATGTACTGTGTTCAGTGAAACAACAGGAACATAACATATTTAAAATTTCTTTGGAAAATGTAAAACTTGTTAAATTTCTAATATTGAAAGAGACAACTCCTGAGTTACCTGGAATTGACATAGGGAAACATTTAGAAGCTGAGCCTGTCTATTCTTTGAAATTAAACTCTTCAATATAAATAACAGCTCTCTCCACCACAAAAGTAGGAAAGGAGGGAAGAATGCCACTATCCCTGTGCCAATGCCCTTCCTAGTGTCCAGAGCAGGCAGTTGGGGGAAAGAGATCTCTCCTCTCCATCTTGGCCCTGGCTGTAAGTGACTCTACTGGATTGAGCTCTCTGGAATGTAGCCCAGAGAAGAGTCTTCCAGACAAGACTCTGTTGGACGCCCATTTGGACATATCTGCAAGTCACTAACTCCCTGTCTGGATGTCCAAGCTTTACTCACTTGGGATTTCTTATTGGCATTTTGGACTCTCCGTCTTGGAATATTCACGATCGTCATTCTCTTTAAAATATTGTCTGTTATTATATTGCCTCTTGAACAGCTTTTTCACATCCTCTAGGCTGACTGACCTTTTATCACCTGTTCCAAAGGCTGGATCATTGCCTTTATTCTGTCTCACCCAGATTACCCAAACCCTCATGACAGCCTTGCCTCTTTTAACTGCTCTTGCTTAGCCTCATCTTAAGGTCTAACTGAGTATAGAATCTCTCCCTGTGAATGATTCTCCCTCTTCTCCCTATGTAACTAAGCAAAATCTAGGACAATAAGATGTCCAGCTGACTGGCTCCACCTGTTGGCCCTGGGATCACCAAGGAATCAGTCAAGCTCCTCCTTATCTGGGTATCCTTATTTGATAGCTTAATAAAGGAGAAATTTGCATTGGAGATTTCTCAGTACCTCAGACAAGAGACTTTATTCTATTTCTATGACATCTTTTTATTGTCCTTGTCTACCAGTTTTCATGCCCTCTCTTAAATTTTCTTTCTTAGCCAAGAAGAATCTAGTATCTATCTGTGCCCTAAGAAAATGCTAATGGCTATTTCATAGAGCATGTGGGATGAAGGAAGCAAAGAAAGTTATATACACAGTATGAATAGACTTCACAAACTGCATAGTCACCAGGTTTCAAAAATTCTCTACTCCTTGGACTAGGTTCACCTGTAGCTTCTATAATCAACTAAGGAATGATGGCAGTGCCTTTCATATGTATTTTCAAAATTCTTTACCTATAATTATCCTATTTACTGCACACAGCAATCAAGTGCTATTGGCAAGCCAGATAATATTCTAGAAGTGTTACGAGATTAAAAATATTTATGTTGGTCAAAAAAGTAAATTCATCCTTATGCTTTATTATCTCATTACTATAACCATTATTTTAACAACAAAGTTAGCAAGATATTAATATAAATACTTTGTAAACTATAAAGAGCTCTATACAAAACATATAATTGTATTATATGTATGGGTATATATGTTACATAAATATACTACCATGCAGTTTATATGGTGCTTTATTTTTTAAGACGTTTTAATTTTTATTATTATAGTCCTACTAAACTTTTTATTTCAATGACACTCAGGAATCTATGTTGTAAGGAAAGAAAACTGACTCAGGCTGACTTACAGAGAAAAGGAATTTATTGGAAGGTCATTGGATATCTCAAAGAATAATAAGAAGTCTAGAGATGCAGATTCAGAAAACAAGCAGAAACTGAGAATAGACAGCAGGAACTATAGCCAAAGCCAACTGGTAAGAAATAGTATATTTAGGACTGACCCCATTGCCATGGCTAGGTGGTTTTGCTACTAAATACTGGGCACCATTGCTGGGGTCTTGGTGACATTCACCAAGATTCAAAGTCCTTACTGAGAGCATACAGTTGGCTGAACCTTGATTATATGACCATGCTTTAGGTTCAAGGGGACAGAGACAGATCATATATGCCTCCTTTCAGCTTCCTTAGGCTCAAGAATTACATAAAATGTGGTCCCTATATAGCAAGGGGATTTAGAACCTGAGTTCAAAAGTCCTCTACAACAAGTAATCTAATATCTAGGGTATTGTGCTCCATGTTCCAGGTAGTTTATCAGAAATGGGATCTAAAACAAAAACAGAAACACCTCTTTATTATGGACAATTTCAGACATGCAAAAATAGAACGGTATAATAAATTGCCTTGCATCCATCACCCAGTTTCAATATTGTGAATGCACAGATAATTTTGGTTTTAATCTCTACCCTTACCCAATCCGCCCCCAACTTCAGTTTTTTTGAAGCAAATCCCAGACATCATATCATCAAAAAATATTTCAATATGCATCTAAAATAGGTAAGAATTTGTTTAAAGAATATGACCACAATACTATTTTCAGTCCTAAAAGTGTTGAAAAGAATTCCCTAATACCATCAAATATTATCGGTGTTCAAATTTCCCTAATTGTCTCATCATTTTTTGTTCTGTTTTTCAATTTGTTTGCTTGAATCAAAATTCAGTTGGTTAGTATGCCTTTCAAGTGTCTATTAATCTACGGACTTTCTTTCTCTTTTCTTCCCCTTGTAATTTATTTTTGAAGAGATCAGGTCATTTTTCCTATAGAGACTCCCATAGTCCAGATTTCCCAATTGAATTTCCCTGATGACATTTAGCATGTCCTTCTGTCCTGTATATTTCTTCTTATATTGGTAGTTAGATCTGGAAATGTGGGTTCAATTTTGTAGCAATAATATTTCATAGGCAGTATTTGTATGCTTCCATCATGAGGTACATCATGTCTAGTTGTCTCCCCATTTGTGATGGTAGCACCCATTGCTGAATATGGCCTGGATCCAGTAATTCATTAGGGGTTGCTAAACGATGGTATTTTATTTTTCCTCCTCATTTATTAACTGGAATAACTTTTTTCTTTTTTTATATATGTATTTTTTATTCGAGTATAGTTGACACATAAGGCTACATTGGTCTTAGGTATACAACATAGTGATTCAACAAGTTTATACCTTATGCTGTGTTCACCACAACGTAGCTACCATCTGTCCCAATACATCACTATTACAATATCATTGACTATATTCCTTATGCTGTGCCTTTTATTCCTATGACTTATACAAAGAGACATTTACAATCATCCATTTTTTGGTCACCTAGAAGTACAATAAAATTTATTTGGAAAAATCAGAATAAACAACTTTTTAACAGATTTCAAAAAGATGAACTGATTCTCTACCATCTTCCAAAGGGGACCAATTAGTCCTTTTAGTATTAGGAACTTACGGATTTAAATATATTGGATGTATTTCAATTTATTACATTTAATATCCTTATTGATTTGCATATTTTTCACCTTTGGCTGTTAGGAACCTGTGATTCTTTAGTGGCTTCCCTGCCATCAGAATGTTCCGGGTTCTTCTATACATTTCCTATTCCAGACTTACAATCAGCCATTTCCCTAAGGAGCCCTATTTTATTTTAGTGAGAAATGCTATTTAAAATCACAGTCTAGGCACTAGGGGTGTTCATTGCCACTGGGCTGGTCCATGTTTCTAGGTCTTTTAAGTAGTCAGAGCTAGAAATTATTATTATTATTATTATAAAATACTCCAGGCATTCATGATGATCTTTCTAATTCAAATGTAGGACTAGAGAGTTTTTACTTCACCTTAACAATCTTACATCTTTATTTCCCTTCTCCCATGTCAAAAATTCTGATTCTTAATGACACCTACACAATTACTTATTTATTTTATTCCCCAGTGTGCACACAACTGTCTCAGAATACTAATAATAACACTATCACCAACAATATGATTGCTAGAAACAGTTTAATTTTTTTTGCCTTTTTTTTTTTTGCCGTTTATATTCCACCAGAGATGTATAGTCAAATTACTGTGATTTAAAGTCATCTAGAATAGTTCCTCCCTGTGTTATTATCCTACCAGCCTAATAAACAGATTCATTTCTTTCATTTTCCTTTTGATTTTTAGGAATTGTTTTTTCACATTTAATTTTTTATGATTATATAAATGTTTACATAATTTCAAAGTCAAATCTACAAAATCAAGTATATTCAGAAAAGTCTATATTCTATCACTGTCCTCTGTTTTCTTACTGCCTCTAACATAAACATTTTGTTTGTTTTACTTTATACTTTAAAAACATATAAGGAAATATGTATACATATATTCACATCTGTCCTTTCTTAAATGGTAGTACACCGTGTACACTTTTCAGTACCATGGTTTTTTCGATATATATTTTTTTTCTGAAGATCACTTTATAATAATATAGAGTGTTTATGCCTTACTGCTTTTTTATAGCTACATAGTACTCCAATGCATGCATGTTCCGTAGTTTATTCTACCAGTTTCCTTTTGAGGGCATAGTGCTATAATTAATAGTCTTGTGCATACATTTTTTCATATTTTTACTGGGTTTTCATTTGAACAGATTCCTGAAAGCATAATTGTGAGGTCAAAGGGCAAATGTATGTATGTGACATTTTGCTAAGACATCATCAAATATCCCTCTGGAGGGGTAATGTTTGTTCCACCAGGAACAATGAAGGTTCCTGTTTCCCCACAGTCAACTAACAAAGTATGTTGTAGACTGTTTGGGTTTTTGCCAATCTGACAGATGAGAAATGGCTTTCAGAGTAGTTTTAATTTGCATTTCTCTTATTAAGAGCTAAGTTGAACAGCTTTTCATATGATTAAGGCCATTTGCATTTCTTTTTTCCATGAGCTTTTCATATCTTTGGCCCATTTTCCTATAGGGTTGTTAGTCTTTTCTCTATTTTTAGAATCTCTTTACACATTAGGGATGGTAATACTTTACCTGTCATATACATTGCAAATATTTTCTCCCCGTTTGTTACTTGTCTTTTGATTTTGCTTCTGGTGGTTTTTTCGTTTTGTTTTGTTTTTGTTTGTTGTTTTTTGGTGTCTGTTTTGGGTTTTGTTTTTTGTTTTTGCCATGTAAAACCTTTTCCCTTCCTTTTCTTTTGTTAATGTAAGCAAATATACCTCTCTTTTTCCATCTTGTTTCCAGAGTTTAGTCATAGAAAAACTTACCCACATCAGGTTATAAAGAAATTCATCTGTTTTCTTCCGATATTTGTGTGATTGAATATTTTTCTCATTTTAAACTCTGATTCATTCAGAATTAATGTTGATGTATGGTGTGAGGAATGGACCCAATGTCTTATTTTTCTACATGGCCAACCAGTTATCCTAACACCTTCTATTTAAAATGACAGCTTTTCCTCACTGAGTTGCAATACTACCTTTATCATACGCTAAATTGATATATATATGTATATATAAATTGCTATACATATTTGAATCTGTTTCCATTGATTTGTTGGTGTATTTATGTACTAATATCACACAACTTCAATTATACGGCCTCTATGTTATGTTTGTAACTCTAAATTTAAAAATATTTTAAGTTATGTTTGTAAGTTGACTTGCCAACTGTGTATTATGGGGATCTTGGATTCGAAGGAGAAGATCCATAAGAGGGATCCATAAGGGAATGTCATCATTCCCTCTTCTGACTAGCCTTTAAAACGGTTGATATCAGGATTTATGGCTGCCTAATTTTCATATTGATGATTAGGATCTAGTATGTGCTTAATGAATAGGTTTTGAATTTGAAGGCTGGACAAGTATAAGAGAATATATTTTATATAACTTGTAAGGTCAGAGTTATGACCTTCTGAGGTGGGGTGGAAGTTGTAATGGATGCAGTTATCAATTCAATATAAGAAACAAATATTAGAGACGAACCATGAGAGACGATGGACTCTGAAAAACAAAGTGAGGGTTCTAGAGGGGAGGAGGATAGGGGGATGGGTTAGCCTGGTGATGGGTATTAAGGAGGGCACATTCTGCATGGAGCACTGGGTATTATGCACAAACAATGAATCATGGAACACTACATCAAAAACTAATGTAATATATGGTGATTAACATAACAATAAAAAATAAAAAAAACAAATATTAGAGTCATTTAAAAAAAAAGGAAGCAATGCCTAATGGAATAATGAGCTCCCTATAATAGGATATGAACATGACCACCTCCTGATATCATTGTAAAGATAGATGGGATTTATGGGCCATAAAACTAATGTCATTAGTGATGTAGCAGTAACTATATGTAAACTATTGTCCTATGTGATTTACATTTATTAACTCCCTTAATCCTTGCAGCAACCTTGTGATGCAAATACTATTATCCCCACTTACAGATGGATACACTGAAGCACAGAGCAGTGATGTAACTTGCCCTCAGTCACATGACTGGTAAATGATAAAGCTGAGATTTGAACTCAGGAAGAATGGCTTCAGAAGCCATTATACCTTATATAGGTAGGCAGAGTCTAGTGGCCTTCAGTGAGAAATCTGACAAAATTTCTCTCAACCTTCTTGTGGGTTCATTTCTTTGTGCTTTCATTCATTCATCCTTCATACACCCACTTGCTATGCAGGGAAACTAGAGGTGAATGACACAGACCCTCCCTTTGAGTGGCTCTCAGTCTAGCTGGAAAGACAACCACCTTACCATTTTCCAAGTACTAGGCTAACAGAACATTATAGAAAATGTCATGAACTTAAACAGGATGCTTTGACTCCCTCCTCCATTTTGACTTCAAAGACTTCTGTGTTCTTTGATCCACTAATGGCAACTGTGGTAGGTACATAACTCAGAAAGCCTGCTCACTTTGAATTATAATATTCCTAAAGATTTTTTAAAAACAAAAAATGTAAACTATTATTCTTTTTCCAAACCATGAGTAAAGAAAATCAACACAAACTAAAGCATCAGATAAAAATGAACACGGTAAAAATTTTAAAAACTAAGAAATTGAAGAAATAAATATTCACATAATTTACATCTGCAAAATTTGATTCAAGTAAACCAAACTTGATTGGAATAATGATCACAAAAGAAAACTCTGTGATAGAGGCCATCCATAATTGTAACATGTGATGTGGATTTAAAAAAAATTACTGGTAGATGAATCATTATATTAGTAATAAAATCAATGTAAAAAATATTAATCCCAATGAAAATAATTCTGGTAAAATAAAACTGGAGAATCAGTATGAAAGGAAATATATTTTAATTACGCTATATAGAAAATTGACCAGGCGGATTACATTGCTTAAGTGACATTTACTCCAGAAAATACCTTCTGGATGAAAATTCATCACCATGAATATAATCTGAATTAAAGTACTAAGTCAGGCACACTTCGCTCACCATCAAAATGGCAAGGATGAAAGATCCTGTGTGCATTATAGTAGCACCCAGGAGGGAGTGACCTCTCTTCCCATGGGAGCTGGGTGAGGCTTCGCAGAGGAGGAGGCATTTATGTGGGGGCTCCGGGGAAGGGTGTGTGTTTTTCAGGCAGGGAAGGGGAAGATGAGTGTTGTGGAGAGTTGTGGTGACATGTACAGTGACAGTTGAGAACAGCCATGACTCTGGCTGAACTCTTAGGCTGGGAACTAGGGGTCTGTAATGGGACATGGGACTGAACCAGAGGGCTGGAGAGACGGGTAAGATAGAGCTATCAAATGGAGGAAAAATCGGTCACTGGGCAATCCATAAGGCAGCCCTTGTGGGCTCTTTGCTCCCCCTGGCTTGTCCAACATTTTCCTCAGTGACTGAAGTGAAAGGAAAAAAGTGTGCTTATGGTGGATGACCTGGAGCTGAGAGAGGTTTCAAACAAACATTTCCTTGGTTACCAACATCAACCTTCTAGGTCTGGAATGTCTAAGATGTGGTCAGTGACATAAACTCTTGGGCAAGAGAAGAGAGTTATTATTTCATGAAGCCGATACATCCCCCGCCCCCCCGCTGGTAGCAGTTCTAGCCGCAATCTGGAGGGATGGTAACAATATTATTATTATTAATAATAATAATGGGGAGAACTCCCATTTATTATATGCTGTGGGCTCATCACTTAGTATATAGTATCTCATTAATTTTTATATGGGCCCCATGAGGTCTGTGTTGTTATCCCCGTTTTGTAAATTAGGAAGCTGGAGGAAACAGGATAAAATACCTCCCTAAATCACTCAGGATTAGAACCAGCCTGAGTGGCTTCAAGACGTTATCACTGTGTCATGTTACTTAAACATCTCTGCCCTCAGGGTTTAAAATCATCCATGGCATAAAGTTTAATTTCGGCATTTGGCCAGCATTGCTTTGGCAGATGACCACAGTACCATTCCAGGGCTTGATGACTCAACCCAAATCCATCCTGAGAGCCGGGGCCTGGGTCAGACAGTCTTTACCTGAGGTCACAGGGGACTTCTACACCGGAGGGGCGACAGAGACAGCTGAGCCAAAAGCTGGAGTCCAGAAAGTCAGGAAGGAGGTAGTTGGAGGAGCTTCCAAATGAGAGGAACCAGAAACAGACAGGAAGTCAGAAATCTGAGTTCAGGAAGCCAGAGACACAGAGGAGGAAGGGAAATCCAAGAAGGGTCTGCAGCAACTGCCTAGAACAGGCATCACCATTATTTGAGATTTTTACAAAATATATCTTTGGTTAAAGGGCTACAGACTTCGCTAATATTACCAGTGAAGGAGGTCCGGGGAGGTTAATGTGTGCTTGTCAAGCCCGCTGCGTACTGAAGCAGATGACAGACTATATGGCTCTCCCCGAGGCCTCAGCCTTCAAGGTCTGAGCACTCTCGGCTCACTGCTAGCATCATGGCTGTTCTCACCCAGCCACCAGGAGGAAAATTGAAAACACTGGCTCCTACAGTTTCCAGTAAATCAACTCCGCTGCCAGCCCAGTCAGAGAGACTTGAGAAGGAAGAGAAAGGGTGTGAGCACCAGCATTCCCCCTCAGCTGAAAGGGTCTCAGGAAGCCACCAGATTCAACATCTCATAGAAAAGCTATGCATAGGGGCACCTGGGTGACTCAGTTGTTAAGCATCTGCCTTTGGCTCAGGTCATGATCCCAGGGTCCTGGGATTGAGCCCCACATCAGGCTCCCTGCCTAGCAGAGAGCTTGCTTCTCCCTCTCTCTCTGCTGCTCCCCCTGCTGTTCTCTCTCTCTTTCTCTCTCTTTCTCTGTCTAATAAATAAATAAAATCTTAAAAAAAAAAAAAGAAAAGAAAGAAAGAAAAGCTGTGCATAGATTTTCTTACCTCCCATCCCTGGAGACAGAGAAAATGAAACACCTTAAATTGGATTTTGCTCTAGTTACTTCTAAACATCAGGGTTGGTCCAGGACAGCTGGAGCTAGAGTTCAAAATAACCTGAGAACGTGGAATCACACATCCCTATGTGTGTGCACACGCTTTGGGGTAGGGCAGTGAGCCCTGCCACTGTTTTATATCATTTCGTCATGCACTAGAATCTGCTTTGGCATTGTCCTTCAGCCACTGTCATGGGGGAAGGCCTATAGAAGGCTGACAGTGTATGATGGAATAAGTATTCATCTGTGCGGTCTTCTGAGGCCAAGGACTTCAAAAGACACCAAACACCAAACACAGGTTTCAACTTTGCAGGCTTTTATACTTCCTAACGGAATTTTTCCAATGACTCAAAGCTTTAACTAAAGCGCTGTCCCTTAACACTGTGTTAGAAGCTAATAATAGTTCGAGTGAACATTGGAGGTCAAGACCTAGCCTTTTCTGGTCTTTATAAATGAGTTATTAAAGGTCTGGCGAAGATGGCATTGAGCTGGGAAACCCACATGTTGGGAGATTTAGGGGTACCACTCACTAAGAAAGGGGTGTTTGGGATAGAGTTGGTTTGAAGGGGAAAATGGGGCACGTTTGATATTAGAAATAACAAAGGAAATGACCAGAAAACTTGAATTATTCATGCATCTATCCATTCATACATTAAGCATTTCTTATGCTGCTTGTGTTATGCACTTGGCAGTAGGGCCCAGAGAAATGAAATGCCTGGATCCTGCCTTGAACAGGAAGCCAGCACTGCATCCCTAAAGGTAAAAAGAAGTCTTGGAGGTGAGCCAGGGGCTCAGGTGCCCTCTGTGTGCCCACTCAAGGCAAGAGGATGGAGGAGCCCGGTGAGGATGAAAGTCTGAACTAAAGAGAGATTTTGGAATTGAACGTGGGCCTTGAGAGTGGGGGGCAGGTGGCAGGGTGGTGCCCATGGTTACAGAGAGGAATCAGCTAGAAAGAGAAAAGCTGGATTGGTAGAAAATCACAGATGTCAGGGGAAGGCAGCATTTCAGGAGTACGACAGCCAAGCTAAGTTGAAAACTAATGATAATAGCTACCATCTTTCGAACATTTCTTTTCGTGCTTAGTGCATGTATTTAATACTAGACACTGTGCTAAGCACTGGGTATACTGGGATGAGCAGGATAGTCTAGGCTGTACCCTCACAGAGCTTACATTCTAGTGAGTTTCATGCTGTATGTCATTTATGCCCACAAGAACCACAAGAGGCTAGAATTATTATCCTCATTTTACAGATGAGAACACGGAGGCTCAGAGAGGTGGAGTCACTTGCCCCTGGGTCCCACAGAGAAAGGGTGGTGGAGCTTGGATTTGAACATGGTTCTGTCTGATAACAATGCCTCTAAATCTGCAACCTGTACTATGAGCATGCAAGCAGAGAAAGGGCATATGGATGCAGCTGGAAGGTGGCCTAGGAGGGGACAGGTGGAGTCAAGGCTGACTCAAGGAGACAGATTTCAAAGGGCTAAGGAGGGAGTGGTTGGAAACTGATAGGAGGCAGGGAGGTTAGAGATTATATCTGACCATGAATGGGGGGAGAGGGTGACCTAGTGTCTGCTTGTAGGCAGAGGCCAAATACCAGCACCCTGGGAAAAGCACAGATGTGACCTTAAGAGAGTGGTTGAAATGTTCCTTTCCTTCTAGGTGGTCGGCTCTAGCTAGCCCTGCCGTGCGGGGGTGGGGGCCACTAGTGTGGCCTCCTGGAACCCATGGGACCTAAAATATCCAGGGCCCTGTGGCCTGAGCAACCTAAGACCCAGGAGGCCTAAACCCCAGGATTTGGGGTCTTCCTGGCGTGTGATCTTCATTCATGAGGGAAGCTGAGTACCCCCCAGCAGCTCAGAACCAGTTACTCTGCCTTGCCCAGATGCCAGGCATCTGAAAACATTGAGAGGAATACTTCTTTGCCCTATTGCATTATCATGAGCACACCAGCCACGGGTAACTCTGCAGTCACAAACCAGCCGCTGAACAGACGCAGTTTAATGGTACATTGTGAAAGTTTTACGGTTAGTAAAGATAAGTGCAAAATTAATCCCTAAAGAACAAAGCAATTAAAAAAGTACATAATGAAGCAATTAGCTAGAAATGGCGGGGAGCAGGAAAGGGAGAGCACCCATGGACAATTTTACTCTGGAAGGGTCTTCACACTTATGTTTTCTTCATTGCGTTCAATACGCTTCACAGAAGAGTAAGATTCATAAGATGCACAGAAGAGGTAACAGTTGATATAGGGTTTTGAGAATCAAACTGAAGGAAATTTTTACCTTCCTAAAAAGTTGGGGCCAAGGAGGAAAAGAGCTATAAAGACCATTATTGGTATAATTAATGAAATTTTATTATAGACGGTGGATTAGATAATAGTAATGTATCAGAGTTTCATTTCCTGATTTGGGGGAAAAAAGAAAAATAAAAGCCAAAAAAACCCAACTGGGAGCCAGCAGTGTATGTTAAAGCTCCGGACAGTCATTCATTTTCATTCATTCTCTCTCTCTCTTTCTCTGTTCTTTTTGTGTGTTTTGTTTTTCTTCAGCTGAGTCTCCCTGCTGTTTTCTATCAGATGCTGTAAGGTATCCTCTTGCTACTGTGACATTGTAGTTCTACTTTTCCAGGAAGGAACTACCAGACAAGGCCGAAATCAGTCCCTTAGAGTGACCGAGAGTGAGCAGGGACCCCCCCCCCACTCCCCCTCCCTCTCCTCCTCCTTCCCTCCCCCCCTTCATTAATCCTCCCCTTCCAGACACTGTTGTGTTTTTTTTCTTGACAAGACCTGATGATATTCATAAATCTGAAATTGCAAAGGGGAATTCGGAGACATCTGTTCCCACTACAAATGCTCTTTCCTTTGGGGGCACCTGGGTGGCTCAGTCGGTTAAACAGCCGGCTCTTGATTACTGCTCAGGTTACGATTGCAGGGTCATGGAATCAAGTCCCCTGTGGGGCCCCGGGTTGAGCTGCATCAGGCTCTGCACCCAGCGGGAAGTCTGCTTGAGATTCTCTCTCTCCCTCTCCTTGTGCCCTTCCCCCTGCTCACACACACTCTCTTTCTCAAAAAAAAAAAAAAAAAAAAAGTTCTTTACTTTGTAAAGGGTTGCAAGAAGTACGATACTGATAAATATAATTCCCCAGTGCTTGTGGGTGACTGTTTGCAGGAATTATCTCTACGCACAAGCCTTTCTATCAAGCAAAGCTTACCTGAACATAAAGTCAGTCCTGAAAATAGTTAACCCCTGGTGTCAACTACCCCAGAAATAACAATTATTCCCATTAGGTCCTGTCTTTCTCCATGTGTATGCTGTCTGTCTAGTTTTGGAAAGTCCAAGAGACAGGCCCCAGTTCTTATCCTTGCTTGGTGCAGCCCCTGGCAGGTGGTGGAGTGATGAATGTGGTGTACCCTGCTTTTTTCATTATGCCTGCTTCAGGTACTGCTCATCAGGGAGGGTCTTTATGGCTTCTGTAATTTTCGCTGCACTGTATTTTAGTTACATAAAAAAAAATCACAAAGTAGGGGAGATAAAATATTAGTAATGATTTCAAGACAGTTTTCCTGGCTTTCAGCATGTCTGAAATCAAGTCGTGCCCTATAAATTTGGCATATATAAATAAATAATAAATATATAAATAAATTACAATTTATTATCCCAACCAGAACACTTTTAAGAGTGAAAGGAGGTACTCCTGACAATTACACTAGAGCAACAGCATAAACCAATAGTACCATGGGCAAACCAGGTCATATGGTCACTCAACTTACAATTTTATGTGTACCTTTAATGCAGTTCTTTCCTTTGACCTCATTTGTTAGGTGCCTGTCATATGTGACTTTGGGCATACAATGCTTAAAATTACATATTTAACATTGAGCATACATCTCTCTCTCTCTCATTCTCTCTCTCAAATAAATAAATAAAATCTTTAAAAAAAAAAGTAAACGCAGCCTCTTCCCTCTTGGAGCTAATGGCATAATGGCAGACAGCTGACAAAAGAGAACAAAGAATAAATACGTAGTTACAAATTTCAGGGCGCCTCGGTGGCTCAGTTGGTTAAGCATCTGCCTTCTGCTCAGGGCATGATCCCAGGGACCTGGGATGGAGCCCTACATCGGGCTCCCTGCTCAGCAGGGAGCCTCCTTCTCCCTCTCCCTCTGTCACTCCCCCTGCTTGTGTGCTCTCTCTCTGTCAAATAAATAAATAAAATCTTTTTAAAAATTTCAGTAAGTGCTGTATTAGTCAGCTTGGGCTGCCATAACAAAATACGTAGATGAGGTGGCTTAAACAACGGAAATTTGTTTTTTCACAGTTCTGGAAGCTAAAAGTCTAAAATCAAGGTGCCTGCACAGTCGGGTGCTAGTAAGACCTCTCCTCCTGGCTTGTATACAATCACCTTCTCACTGTGTCCTTACGTGGTAGAGAGTGAGCTCTAGTGTCTTCGTCTTCTTATAAGGACACTAGTTCTGTCTGATCTCCACGGGCTCCAAGGGCTCCACGCTTATGGCCGCATTTAACTTAATCACCTCCTTAAAGGCTCTATTCCAGTAGAGTCACATAGGGGAGTTGAGGCTTCAACATAGGAATTTGGTGGGGGGAGGGGACGGACATAATCAGTTCCTAGCAAGTGCTACAACAGAAAACACAGAGTGTAAGTTCCAGAAAGTCAGGGATTTTGTACGTTTTGCTCAGTGACAAAATTCTCCTCTTGTACGACGGTGCCTGGCACATAGGAAGTGCTCAGCTTACAGTTTTAGAAGGTGGATTGCAGAGCAACAGGGGTTGAAGCAAAGAGACTCTTTAGGAGGCTGTTGATAGAGTTGTCCACACGTAGATAATGGCGGCTTGGACCAAGCTGTTGACCCTGCAGACTGAGAGATGTGATTAAACGGAAGCTATACTTAGGAGGTAGAACTGACTGCATTTGCTGATGTATTATTGGATGTGGAGGGGGAGGAAGAGGATGTAATTATGGATGAATTACATAATTGTTGATGTAGGTTTTAGGCTTGGGCTATTAGGTGGACGACGGGAAGACTTAGGGGACAGATGGGGAGGCAGGGAAGGAAATCGAGAACACGGTTTTGCACAAGGCAAGCCTGCGATGCCTGAGAGATACACAAGTGGAGGTGACATGTAGGCAGTTGGATATATAAATCTTGAGCTCAGAGGAATGTAACTCATGTAATTCTCACAACTATTTTTGCAATGTGTCATTTTTGTCTCCATTTCACAGACAAGGAAATGGAATGTTAGAAGGTGGAATGAATTGCCTAAAGTCACCAGTCCAGCAAATGAGAAATGTAGGCTTTGACACCAACACTGCTTAACCCCAGAGCCTGTGCTCTGAGCCACAGGGACCTCCTGTCTTTCAGGAGTCCCAGGGCTTGGATACATTTCCTACTTGGCTTCTAAATTATCACCTGACCTTGAGCCTCACTCTTTGCTCGCCTGGGAAATGATGGGAGGTAATCTGTTGGATCTCCTTCAGTTCTCTACTGCAATGCTGATCTCGTTTATAAATCCCATTTTTAATGTGAGTTTGCTGTAGGTACCTTTCAGAGATCATACCCAAGCTGACAATTCATTTTGATGTGTATGAAAAGGGCAAATCTCTTTAAGCAAAGACCCGGCGCACCGGCTTTTTTAATCTGGATTCCAATGGAGTAAGAGGAAAGCTGCTTAGAACAAGTGCCATTTCTGAGTGAGAGAATGTTCAGCATCTCAGATTCCTTTTTATCATCTGAATGGTAACCTTCAGGGTCCCATTGAACCAAATGTGAGGGTGATGCTTGGACAAGACACATAGCTTCCTCTAAGGTCTGTGCCCCAGGTCTACCAGAAGGCCAAACTTTCCCACCTCTGCCACCTCAGTGACGTATATGTCACTGAGTCATATGGCTCCTGATGTGCTGGGGATGGGGGTGGAGGGTAGTGGTGACAGAGGGTATCCTTTCGTCCAGTGCTTCCTGGTTGGCCTGCATTTCAGAAAGGACGCTCCCGACCTACCATGGGCCATACTCTGGACATTGGTCCAAAGAGTCATCCTTTGGGCCAGTGTCACCCTTTTAAGGGGGCATCTGACAGGGAATTTTGATTGGGACATGCTAATGAGCCATTCATATGTGTGGGATTTGTTTCTGATTAGATTAAGCTTCTGAGAGAGGAAAGAAACAGCCACTGATTAAAGACATAAAAAAGGAAACACTTTAAATGACTAAGTGGTTCATCTTCATATAGCAAAGTATAAATTAAACATAGTCCAGGGGATCAGCTTTGAATAGCAGCTGCATAGAGCGGGCTTTTCTGAATACATCCGCAAGGAGAAGATGCCCATAGCAATTCAAAGGAACTTAACCTACCAGAGAGGGCACCGAACACTGCAGAGTAAATGGATGGGCCAACTTATCTGATAAAAATGACTCTTGGGCTAGCAATGAGAAGGATTTTATTTGGATTTCAGAAAATTGCTCCCCGAGTCCCTGTGACATTCAAGCTTATTATTATTCTCTGGCAGCATCAGTGATGGTAATGGGGCCAGAGATCTTAGCTCAAAACAAAGACTCGATTAGAGTAGACAGCACACGTGTCAATGGGACCCTGATTTGGAACTTAGCCAATACTTCTCTCTCAGAGCATGGGGCTTCTATAGTTTTGGTTCTATAGAAATGCCTGGACAGGAATTAGCCAGCCTTCCCAGCCTCATGCGTGAGAAGCTGTGAGGGTCAGCCCTGTCATGTTGCCTGACCAAGGCTGGGGTGTGGCTGCAGCCCTGGGCTCACCTGGCTCATTTTAGAATTAGTGGAGCAGCCACGGGGCTGCTACCTAGCCATTTGAGCAACCCTGAGTGGTGCGTGAACTCCAAGCCCCAGCCTTTTCCTCTTCTGCCCTGCTGGCTTCTCTCTTGGTTTTCTGACCTCTGCTCTGGGTCTGAACACGAAGCCGACTCTCACCTACATCCTGTTTTGCAAGGGTCCTAACACCTGCCTTCTCTGGGTAGTTCCCTTTCCCACCCCCTGGGACTAAACCTACTCTCTCTGCCTTCAGCCTCTGGTGGGGTCCTGCTCTGACTGGACTCATTACCTGGACTTGGAAAGTCGGTCCCCTTCTGAACAGTCTCTCCCCATGCCTGGAACTCTCTGCTACGAAGTCCCAGTTGATAGAATGAACCCCTGATTATTGGTGCTGCAGCACCCAAGCCTCTCTGGTCATTTTGCCTCTTTGGCAGCTTGTGTTAATCAGAGCTGCGCCAGTTGCCCCCAAGTCCCAGAGGCTTAACCCAGAGCAAGTTTATTTCCTACTCGCATTAGTCTCCTGAAGTCCCACCCTTCAGGAGACTAATGGCTGTCCTGAGCAGCCATTCTTTAAGTGGTGACTCAGTTTGCTTCCCTCAGGGTGTTCCCCATCTTTGAACTTCACGGTCACCCTGCCTTAAGCATCCAGCAGATCGGGAGGGAGAGAGGTAGAAGTGCTCATGAACCTCTTACACTGGATCTTCACCAACCTTGGCCAGGAAGTGATTGTCTCATTGGGCTGAACTGCTCACATGGTTCCTCCTGACTGCAAGGGAGGATGGGAGATGTAGAGGGAGCACGGAGATATTTAATGAGCAGTACGAGTCTACCACACGCTTGAAGACCACCCTACTCCTGGCTCGTCTTCTCCACCCTCAGTATGTTCAGGCCTGACTTCTTCCTTTTTGTCATGAATCCAACCTAGCTTGAGTGTGGGGCAATATTAATCAGGCCTATTGGCTGGTATGAGATCTGAGGTAACCATGAATAAACTCTACTTGGTTGGAACCATTAAAAGATGCCTGCTAATCTCAAGGACCATGTGTTTGCAAAGCAGTCCTCATGAAATTTCCCATGAGGAAGTGAACTCCTGGGGCCCCAGTCTTTATAGTCAGAGCACTGGGGTCTGAGGAAAAGTAGAGTCCCCTGTGTGTGATGGGTTAGTTTGCAGAGCCTGGAGCCATCACTGCCCCTGGGTTTCCTGTAGGTAAGAAGCTATTGCAGCAAATCTCAAGTCCCTGCAAAACAGCCTTTTAACTTTTTCTTTATGAACCGCTTCCAGACATTCCAGCCCAGCTGGTCTCTTTTGGAATTCTGCCAGATGAATCTTCCTGCTGCTTTCTGATAGTTATGAAGAATCCCTTTCAAACAGGGAAACTGCTTCAAGTGCTTCTTAGGGCTGACCCCCAATCAGACCCCTTCAGGGACACCTTCCAAGAAAAAGCATCATTTTTTTCCCAAGCAGCAATTCTGTCCAGAGGACTCTTTGGCAGTGTTTACTGCAAGAGGAGGGCTTTTGGGGAAACTGCATCCCCAGAGAGTGTTTCTTTTGTGGGGTCTGATGGAAGAATAAGCATTGTCAGACTTTAAAAATGTTTTCTTACACTTAAAAATAATGAAATATCTACCCTTGGAAACCTGGAAGAGCACCAAGGAAAGTACACTGGAGATCATTCAGAACTGAGGCCCAACTCTTGATCCCGCATTCATGACGTAAGTATGTATCAAGCACCTACTATGTGCCAGGCCCTGTGGAGGCATAGAGATTCCTTCATGAGAGCAAGGTGGCCATGCGTCTTCTCTGGCAGGCCAGTATTGCAGACCGAGAAACAAGTTAAAGCTCCTGCTCACTGAAAACCGAGGAGTTACAAATTAAAGCTACAGCAAGAGTGAATTTCACACCCATTGGATTGGCAAGAACTAAAAAGTTGGACAATGCCAAATGTTGGCGAGATCGTGAAGCAACATGAGAGCTCATCTGCGCTGGTGGGAGCAGAACTTGGTATGCTCACTTTGGAAGAGTTTCTCTTTCCTGGGGAAAGTTGAATGTGTATACAACCTATGCCTCAGAAATTCTACTGCGGTGTAAATACACGGAGAGGTGCTCGCTTTTGGCTGCCAAGAGACATGTATAAGATTGTTCCACGGAGGGCTCTTCATTATCCTGGAAACAACCAGCCTGTCGACCAACAAGAGGATGCATAAATAAACTGCTGTATATGTTTATACAATGGAACACTCTGGTGATGAAAATAAATGGACCAAGAAGCAAGTTGTGGAATGCAGACAATATGCTTTCATTTATATAGCGTTCCAAAATAGGTCAAACCAAATAGGTAGCAAGGGTTGATGGCAAGGACATTAACACAATTCAGGATGATGGGTTACCTTTGGGAGTGAGGAAGAGCGCAGTTTTCTGAGTTCCTGCTAACGTACTGTTTCTTAAGCAGTGTGCTAGGTAGGCTGTTGTTCCTTATATCATGCATGTGTCTTTAAGTGTACACGTGCACACAACTATCGTTAAGTGTGGGGCCAGAGAAAGGATAGGTGATATGGCAACACGTAGCAGAGGCATTTAACCAAATTTAGGGCCTCCAAGGAAGAGTGGGTAGCAATTACTAGGCAAATAAATGTATCCCTGGGGGGAGAATTCCAGTAAAGGGAATGGTATAGGGTGCAGGGCAGAAATGCGAGAACAGGGATCCTAGGTCTGCCCTAGGAACTAAGAGAAGTGGGTGTAACGGGATAGCAGAGGATGACAGATGAAGCTGCAGCAAACAGGAGGGACCAGGTCTCAGAGGCCTTGCAAATCCTGTGAAGGAACGTGATCTTTCTCTGGAGACTGAAGGTGGCAAGTATGGGAGCAAGATGCATGTTGGAGGGAGGTTGGCTCCGTGTCTTAACATTGTCCCCATCCCAGCTCCTCCTCTACCTCACACCCTTGACTTCAGCTTGCTAGTGGCTCCTGGCATTTGTTTTAGCTTTGCCCAGAACTGACCCCCCTCTTCCCTTCTTACCCCCGTGCCTAGGGTGAGGTGAGCAAGGGGCCCCGGGCACAGAATGGAAGGATGCCCGGGAAAGGAGGGCTCTGCGCAGCCCTGGTCAGCATCTTTGTTTGCCTGCATTTCTGACCCTACAACCACGCCACAAATGAGTTTCTGGTCTTCTGCCAGCTATTCTCAGGCCTCGGTCTCAACCTCCATCCTCCTTGTCTTCCTTCCCCCAGCCTGCCTGGTTTGGCTTTCTACTCTGTCTCAGCATTTCACAGCCAACTTAAGTGAGACAGTTACACGTAAAAGGATAATTAACAACGTGAGCCAAGAAATACGGACCACATGAGTGGTACAAATTATGTGTTTCAGGAGTTTGGAGGAGCTGGGCCAGGCTGGCTTTGGATGGGTGGAGAGCAGGAAGGAGGCTTTCTAAGTTAAAGGAAGACTGGGAACATTTTGCCAAGAGCAAAGTCGTGAGGAGATAAAAAGCTGGACAGGATGTGGGATCCTGTGGTCCATGGCCATGAAGTACAAGGCTGAGATGGCACCACTCCCAATTCCTTGCCTACGGTAACCATTACTGATTAATTGTGGTGTGGTTTTCCACGGAGCCCGGAGAATCCTTCTCAGAAGGATTCAGAGCCTCAGAATCCTTCTCAACACGATACTTCAGAAGGACATTAACAAGCAAATGGATTTAACCTGGAAGTGTTATTTGCTGTCCTTGACACAGACAGCAGAGTGATCATGAGTCTCTGTGTGGCAGAAATGGTCAAGCTGTATCCTGTTGCCTTGCCTCCCGTGTCTCCCTCTTTTACAACTTCCAATTTACAACTCTGCCAGTCATGTCTCAAATACTGGGTGTCATTTGACGTACCCGCCAGAAAACGTAGAATCACAGAATGCGAGAAATAGAAGGGATCCATCGCATCATTGAGTTCAGTTCCTTCATTTGGCAGCTAGAAGAAACTTGAGGCTTGGGAGGGGAATGGGCTTGTTGCTGTAAGTGGCAAACAGAACATAAACTCAGATCTTTTGACCTTGACCTTGTACCAGCAGCTCCCAGTCCTGGAAAGGGAAAAGAACCTCACCTTCCGTAAGAACCCACTACATGCCTGTCTTTGCTAGTGGGAGCTTTCCATAGAGCATCTCGCTTAAACCTGCCAGGGCATCATGATCCCCAATAAAAAGGCAACAGACATCCAAAGCCAGGTTCAAGTCAAAGGCTAATGTGTGACAGAGGCAGGATTCAAACCCTCTCTATCAGCCCCCAAGACCTGCCTTCCCAGATGGTTCCCAGGCAGATGGTCCAAGCCTTTCTGGAAACAGGAATAGGATTAGGGCTCTCTGGGAAGGGCTGGTGGTGAGTGAGCCTTTACTCCAGACTGGGTGACTGTTGTTTGCCATCTACTTCCGGTTCTTGGTCCCATCTGGAGGCAAGCCCAGCAACTCCTCGGTGGGTGTGTGCAAGCACTGGCCAGGTCGAGGGCTCTCTCTACAGTGAGTTCATGGTTCCACAAGATGAAGCCTCCTGCTTTCCACCATGCTCATTTGATGACTTGCCAGGTTTTACAATGTTAATTTAAGCTCTGCAGCCAAAGTGACTCTCTTCAGTTACAGCAGTGTGCACTCAAATGTCAGAGCTTCGCTGAAAAACCGCTTGGGTTTGAAGGAAGTCATTGTGTTCGGTAAAATCTGGCCACATTTTATGTTTATGGCCTTTATTAGGGGATCCAGCTGAGCGAGTTAAAACTGCCTCTCCGAAGTCCAGGAAAGCCCAGGACTCGAATTGCAGGAATCACTCACTTAAATAATGGCTATTGAATGTATACTAAATGCCTTGTGCCGGTGTAGACAATGTGATCCTTGTCTTCCTGGAGCTTATAGTCTAGCAGGGAGCAGGGGAAAGACATTGAAAGAGTAAATACATAAACGGAAGTGTTGTGAATAAGTGTGACTGAGAAAAAGGGTGGGGCCCTGTAAGTATTCCAAGGGGACCTTAATGGGCAGTCAGAGAAGGTAATATTTGAGCTGGGTGACAAGTGGGAGGAGAGTGTTCCAGAAAGATGGAATAGCAGGTGCAAAGGCACAGAGACAGGAAAGAACTTGGTGTGGTCAAGAAACCTATTTCCCAGTGCCCGTTCAGAAGCCACAAGATCCAGCCTACATCCAGGGCTGACGTGCGTCAGGTGTCCCCGGTGCCTGTGGGACTGAGCACGGGCCTCACTTGCTCTAACAAGCCAGGCTCACATGCCCCCTGTGTAAGAATCAAGCTCTATGTCTTGTAGGTGCTTCCTGTGCCCTGTGACCTCATCAGGCTTCTTGGTTATTGACCCTTGGCCTTCATTTCTTAGCCATGTCTTTGGTGCCCACCTTCCCAGCCGTACCTCCCTTGGCACCCTCACCCCCGAGAACTCGCAAGGCTAAGCCATCACTGTCTCCCGCATCTTTGCCTTCCACCCAGTGGCCCCGCTTCTCTGGCACAATTCTTGCTGTCTGTAGCCCCCTTCTGGTTTGGGTCTTTCCACCTCCTGCCAGCTGTGACGTGGTCCCCTTCCCTCCTTCCCTCATCCCCTGCCCCACCCAAGCCTCCATGGAAGTTTCGTGGAGTGCCAGTGATCTTCTTTCCTATCCTTTGTCTACCATCCATGCGAGGGTCTCCAAGATCACCTGTAGGTAAGACTTTTGAGAATCTCTGTGTGTCAAGTCATTGATCAGCAGAGCCGCTCATCGCCCAGGGACCAGAGAATGCGGGCTTCCTCTTGTTTATCTCAGTGTCCTTGGGCAGGGTCCAGAGGTGACGGGTTAGACATGCTGAGTCCACATCTTCTGCTCCAATGCCCAGAGACTGCTAGGAACTCAAAGGCTGCATTCAAGACAGATGCCATCACCCTCTCCATCGATGAGTTCCTTTGCATAGGAGGGAGGAGAGCAGGGATGACCTCTAGGCTAACAGGCGCTCTCAGTCTCTAGGGAGGAGCCTGGGGCACCATTCCACACTGAGCCAGGCGCTCTGGAAGGCAGCCTGTCTCTTGTCTGGTGGGCTTCAGCCAGACATGTGAGTCCTCTGCAGTTATATATTTCCCTGAAGGTGGATGTACGGGAGAGCCAAAGAGCAGTGATTATAAGGTTATTATAAAATAATAACGTGCGTAGGGGCTTCCTGAGCCCACAGCCCTGTGCGGAAATGACTTCTGTTATGCCTGTTTCATAGACAAGAGGTTAGGTGGCCCACAGTCGCCCCTCAGCAGGCGCACAGCGGGGACAGAATGGACTCAGGTGTCCTGCCCCTACCCCCTTGACTGCCCGTGCTCAGACTGAAGCAGGCCCAGGGTTGAACATGAATCCGTGCATGCCCCTCGTTCCCTGGGCGACATCGAGGCTGGGGCAGAGAAGTCACCTGCCAAAGGTGGTGCAGGAACAGGTAGCAGAAGCAAAATATTTGAATTTAGTTCTCACTGGCTCCAAAGCTGCGCTTTCAAATATTACATCTCCCCCCTCCCCCCGCCCAGCCCCACCTCTGCTGGCAACCCATGATCTGTCCTGGGCACCTTTTGGCCCATGTCTGAAGGAGACCCTGGGCAGAGGTGGAGTATGTAACTGTATGTGCAGAAGCCCAGGGACGGAAGAACACACAGCATGAAGGAGGAAGTGAGAACTGTCAGCATGGCTGTGCCGTGGGAGTGCATGGGGAAGCAAGACCTGGGTTTGGGGGGCTGGGCCTCAACCCAGGGCTGGGCTGGTAAGTTACAGGGTGGACGTGATCCACTTTACACCTTGCAAAGATCGCTCCGGCTGCTGGGTGGAGAAGAGACTGGAGGAGGAAGGCAGGAGGGAGATCAGTTGTTTGGAGGCTGTTGCAGAGTCCAGAGGACACATGACCATGGTCTGGACAAGGGCCGCGGCCATAATGAAGGAAAACAGGAGTGCATTCAAGAGCCTATCACTGAGATCACACCGTTCCTTTTACTGTGCCCTCAGGGCAGATGGGAGGTGTGGTCGCCACCCTTCTGATCAGAAGCACGGCAGATGCGCCCACTCTAAGATGAAATGATGAAGCGACTCTTTGAGAAACAGGTCTTGTAATAAAAGAGCTTTGTTAGGAATCATGTTCTGTGTTGTGTTGCTGAAATATGCCAAGTAATAGCCTCCGTTCCAGTTGCAAAAGAATAATTACCCCAACTCTTTGTGTTGTCAGTAACATATTCACAGTATTCACAGGCTTTCATTGCAAATCTTAGCAAAGTGAAGGAAGTCAGCATGATCCCCAGAATGTATAGGTCATAGAAATGAAAGTGCACAGCCTGGGGCCTTCCATGGCTTCCTCTCTTCCGTGAGCTTCGGTGGGGATCAGAGAGATCCTTTCCTCTTCGGTACCAGTTGTGTGGCCTTGGCCAAGGGAAAGCCTTTAGTCTCAGTTTCTCCATTTGGAACTGGAGACATTAACAACGGCCTCACAGGGTTATTCTGAAGATCCTGCTGAATATAATTTGTATAGTAATAGCTGAGCTGATGGCATGCTTATTATGTGCCAGGCATTTTCCTAAGCACTCTGTATATAATCACTTTAATCTCCCCGCTAACCTCATGAGAGAGGTGCTATTATAATCCCCATTTGAGAGGAGGAAACTGAAACACAGCAAGATCAGGTGACTCACCCAAGGTCATGCAGCTAGCATGAAACAGAGCCAGGATTTAAATCCAAGTAGTCTGGTTCCAAATCCTCTGCTCATAACCACCACACTGTGCCACCTGCCCACATACACAATCCAGTGCCTGGCACATGGTAGACACCCAGTGGGAATGCTTGTTTCCTTTCCACTGGCTCTAAATAATATACTAAATGCAAGACAAGCTCAGAAAGTGAAAAGGCGATCAGTTAGCCTTCCAACTCTGACAGCCCAGAGCAACCAACAGCAACTGGTGTGAAATAGGCAGAAAAGAAGGCATTCTCTTCCTAACTCTGGAGGTAATTAAGTAAAATCCAGAGTTGACCTTAGAGTACACTTATCTTGATGAACACTGAGAAATGTATAGAATTGTTGAATCATTACACTGTATACCTGGAACTAACATAACACTGTATGTTAACTATACTTGAATAAAAAAAATGGGAAAAAAAGCAAAGTTGACTTTATCTCGGATGAAAACTTATGGTCGTTGGTGGATACATGTTATAAGTGTGAACATTATCTACCAAACTGTCCAACTGACAGTATCTGACAAGCAGCCTCTGCTGTCCACCCAGAGATGATGATTGTGTTCCCTCAGAAGCCTCATTCATCAGCTCTGGCCCAGTAATTCAGATTCATCCCACATGTATGAAGCATCAGTCACTTACTGTTTGAGCGATTAAATACCATCAGCCATATATTTATTCAACAAGTACTTACAAAGTATTTCTATGTACCAGGCCTTGTGTTAGGTGCTAGATATGAGAACTGAGTGAGATATGGTTCTTCCATCTAGGAACACAGAGTGAGGAAGAGAGATGGCTCACAGGTAAGGCAGAAGTCATGAGAGCAAGAGCTTTTAGGGCCAGAGGAGGAAGCAACTGGCTCTGGCCCAATAATTGGGCAAAGGCCCCACAACAGAGAGGCCATGTGGCCAAGATCTTGAGAGATTATATTTTTTCAGCTGGAGAAGGAGTGGCATTCTAAAATGACACATAGAATGGGCAAAAGCCAAAGGGCACAAAAGGACATGCACGTTCCAGAACATTCCAAGTACAGAGTGGCTGGAATGATCATGGCAAGACCTCCAAGACACTGTCCCTTGACACTCAGAATAGAAGATCATTTTTCTTTATTTTCTTTTAAATCAAATTGCATCTAGTTCAAGCTCTTAGTCACGGAGATCAGTGAGAAGTTTTGCATGATTCCCTTCTTTGTATCTCCCTCTCTCTCGGGTTCTATCAGAACTCAGGGCTGAGGACAGATGGACCAGAAGATGGGCACCTAGCTCTCTCCCCCTGGTGATCACTAATCTGTGTCCAGGCCCATGTGGTCCATGTTAGAATGCTATCTCTGCTAGGAGTCTCTGCTGCTTCCTCCGTGTCAAGCACGGCGGCAGAGACCCTTCTGAAGATTTTTGTTAACTTCTCCACCAGGGACAAGGAGAACCCAGGTCTTTGGTCACAAAAATGTTTAATCTCTTCTTTGCAGGGTAGAAGGAATGGAAAGAGAAGGTGCATTAATTCTTTGCTGGTAAATCCATGGCAACAAGAAACAAGACATAAATGGACTCAATCATCTTCCCACTAGAGGAGTAGAAATAAGGTAGAGCTCACTGAGGGACAAGATGAGGAGAGCTGGAGTTGTCTGTGCTCAGACTGAGTGGTCACCTGTGGTCTGGTTTAGTGGCTCAGAGTCAGGTCTGGGCACTGACGAGTGGCTCTGTGTCTCCTACAGGTGTGGCAGTGTGGCGGCAGCGTGGAGGTCCTGCCTTGCTCTCGGATTGCCCACATTGAGCGAGCCCACAAGCCCTACACCGAGGACCTCACGGCCCATGTCCGCAGGAATG
This sequence comes from Zalophus californianus, assembly GCF_009762305.2. Lineage (NCBI taxonomy): Eukaryota > Metazoa > Chordata > Mammalia > Carnivora > Otariidae > Zalophus > Zalophus californianus. The sequence continues at coordinate 66,598,794 of NC_045605.1, read as the reverse complement.
CCCTCAGGGTAGCTGAAGTCTGGATGGACGAATTTAAAAGCCATGTCTACATGGCATGGAACATACCCCAAGAGGTAGGAAGCCCCTGTGGGGATGGGGTTTTAGGGGTTTGCTGGAAAAAAAAAAAAAAAACAAAAACAAAAAATATGGGTCTACACCCTTCTTCCCGTGGATCAGCCAGAGTCTTGGGATCGGTGCTAGAGTAGACTCTCAGCCTCAAAAGACACCACATGTGGAAGAAGAGAGGCTGACTGTGAGGTACTAAGCCATGTCTTATTCCTGCTCCTGTCCTTGGGCAGCCTGCTTAAAGGAAGACTTCTCTCCCGACCTCAGTATCCTCATTTTATTTTATTTTTTTTAAAGATTTATTTATTTATTTTAGAGAGAGCTCATGCAGCAGGGAGGGGCAGAGGGAGAGAGAAACCCAAGGAGACTCCGTGCTGAGTACAGAGCCCGATGCGGGCCCGATCCCACGACCCCTGACATCACGACCTGAGACAAAACCAAGAGTCAGATGCTTAACTGACTGTGCCACCCAGGCGCCCCATCAGTATCCTCATTTTAAATGAGAATGTTGGGAGTGCCTGGGTGGCTCAGTCAGTTGGGTGTCTGACTTTGGCTCAGGTCATGATCACAGGGCATAATCTCAGGGTCTTGGGATTGAGCCCCACATCGGTCTCTGCACGCAGTGGGGAGTCTGCTTCTCCCTCTGTCGCTCTCCCTGCTCATGCTCTCTCTTTTTCTCTCTCTCTCTCTCTCTCAAATAAATAAATAAATAAAATCTTTTTAAAGATAGATAAATAAATAAATGAGAACACTGGAGCAGATAGCTCCAAGTTTACTTCATGTTCCCAGGTCCTCAGCGTCTCTGCTATATAAATATACCAGAAATTACCAGAATTCACAAAATGCACCTTAATCTCCTCGTAGACTAGATTCAGGCTTCTCCATTGAACCTTTGACCAGAGCAATAAGGAATGTCCATATGGCTTCGAGATTTCTTGAACCACATGCCTGAGGCGGGGATACACTCTCACAGGGATCCTCAGGAGGAGAAGGGAACTGTTCTGGACATTTTTAGGCTGTTTCTAACCTTCACAGAATCTCATCATTGCCTGCCACTGTCCTCTATCCCTCTTGTCACCGACACTTACGAAGTGCCAGAGAAAAGGCAATGTTTCTCTAGTAGATTTGTTCAGCCTTGCCATGTGTCATATGGAAATGACCTTGGACCACTGAGTTGGGAGAACCCAACAGATGCCAACCATAGGATCTCAACCTGCTTAGCAGCCTGTCTGCCTGGAGATCATTGCTTATGTTGCCGTGTCTATCTGAGACAGCTGTTGACTGCATGACCTCCTTCTTTCCCCTTGGGAGTCCTTTAAAAAGCTGTAGTTCTTTCTTCCTAATAGGGAAATGGTTGATTTTTGCCTGAAGTTTCCATATGAAGGCCCTGTTCCCTGATCTCTCCACCCAACTAATGTTGCTCTGGCTGAGTGATTGAGAAAATAGGCTGGGCCATGGGTGGGAGCTTTTAGGCAGCATCCCCATCGCCACCACCATTATGGGGGAGGAGACTTGGGTTGGGATGTATACTCCCACAACCAGTGACATTTCAGCGGTAGAGAGAAGAATGAGGAGCCAAGAAGTATCAGCCAGGGTGCGGGCAACCCTAATGAACCAGCCCCAGGAATGCATCCCTGACAGTGGGAGTGTTTCTAGGGAAACAGCAGTGCCTTCTGGACCCATCTGCAGCTGTGGGCGTTGGATCACAGTATTCTGGGGAGCATGCTGTACACCTCTGTGGGTGTCCTGATAGCAAAATGTTAAGAACGCTTGGGAAAGTCCCCCAGGAACTTAGCAGTAAAGCATCATAGATCCCCAGTCCCTTAGCAGAGTTCTGTCCCTACTCCTGCCACCTTCTCTCTGCACCCCAAAGCTGAAAACCTTTTAGATTTCTCCCCTCAGTGTGGCTGCTGGATGTGGAAATGGACAGGACATCCAATGAATGGCAGAGAACCAAGTGAGAAAAGTAATTAGAAAATGATGAAATTCAATGTGTGTCTGTGACACCTCAGAGGGGTAGTTCAAACCCAATCGAATGGGTGGGAAGAGAGGGGAGTGAACTCAAGAAAAGGCAGATGAGGGGTGGCAGTGTCCAGAATAAAGCCTCAGCTGGCAAAGGAAGACATCAGTGGGTTTTCAAAAAATCTATCCCTTGACTCCACTGTTCCCTGCTTTGTTTAGATTCCCTCTCCTACCTCTTCTCAGGCTCCTGGAAAGAGTCAACACCTTTTCCCCTCTACTCACTTCTCAAGTCATATCCCAGGATTGCACCAAAACTGCTTGTGACAAAGTATCCAAACTGCTTAATGGACATTCTAAAGTCTTCAACCTACAAGATCCTACCTTTCCCCTGAAACTCTGTACTCACTTGGCTCCGTGATGCCACAGCCCAGTATATCCCCATCTCTCTCTGATTGCTCTTGATTCCCTTGTGGGCAATTCTCACCTCTCTCGGATGCTTAAGTGCACCCAGAGATCCATCCTTGGCCAACTGCTCTCCTTAAACATCATTTCCCTGGTGGCCCCATCTGTTCCTGGGTGCTTTTATCTGTTGATGACTTCCTAACTAAGATCTGTAGCCCTGACTTCTGCCTTTAGTCTCGGACCTATAGCTGCACATCTCCTGGTGCTCCCTCAGGCACTTTAGACTGAGTCTGCCAAAACGGAGAACATCCTTCCCCCCAGAGCTTCTCCTGTTCTTCCTCCCCACCGCCGTTTAGGATACCACCATCTGCCCAGATCTACAAGCTTGAAACTGAGCATCTTCCTTTGATCCTTCTTTCCCTCAAGCCCCGTTCCCAGCCCATCACCGAGCTCTCTCCTGTCCATTCCTACCCCCATCACGTCTGAGTTCAAGCCTTGTCTCTTCCTCTGCAAGAGCCTTGGACTGGTTTCCCTGGCTCAAGCCTTATCCCCTTCAAATCTATCCTCCAAATGACCCAAAGTTATCTTTTCTTTTAAAGATTTTATTTATTTATTTGAGAGAGAGAATGTGAGAGAGAGCACATGAGAGGGGGGAGGGGCAGAGGGAGAAGCAGACTCCCTGCCGAGCAGGGAGCCCGATGCGGGACTCGATCCCGGGACTCCAGGATCATGACCTGAGCCGAAGGCAGTCGCTTAACCAACTGAGCCACCCAGGTGCCCTGACCCAAAGTTATCTTAAAAACAAAATAAAACAAAAAAATAAATCCTCACAGCAACCACATCGTTGCCCTGCTTAAAATCTTTAAAGGACTCTCCACTGTGCACAAGATCAGGCATTAAGCCCGCTGTTTGACATGCTTTCTCCTCTGCCCGCCTCCAGCCCCCTGCCCCCACCCCGTCCTGGAGTTCCGTGGACTGCATGGCCAGTGAGAACTCCAGAGGCCATTCTACACTCTTTCTCTCCTCTGTGTGTTTGCTCATTTTGTCCTCTCTGCTTGGAATTCCCTACCCGCTGCCTCTTCCCCAGCCTCCACCCTCACCCATTTCCCTCCACCCTATTAGACTCACCTCCAGTGACCCCTGCTCTAGGAAGTCAGCCTCAGGGGGAGAAAATGCCCCCTTTGCCTGCATGTCTCTGTCATTGCATCAACACTGTGGAAAATGTTCTGTTGTGTATAAGTCCCTCAGTTTCTCTCACTCTCTTTCTCTCTCTCTCTCATTTTCTTGTTAAACCAGGGGCTCTCAAATCTTTCAGAACTTTAAAATCACTTGTGCTCCAGCCCCAGAGATTATGACTTAATTGGTTTGGAAGGGGACCAGGGATCATTTTTTGGAAAGCTCTTCAGGGATTCTAATGTCCATCCAGGGCTGAGAACCACCGCATTAGACTCCAGGCTTTCTGGGGACAGATTGTGTTCTTCACTTTTGTGTCACCAGGCCTCGCACAAGGCAGGGCACATGGTCAGAGCTCAGCAAAACCTCGCTGATGCTTATTAACAAATGGATCTGCTGGCAGTATGTGTCATTCCTTTCTCCCTTGGTCAGTGGCTCCTGAAAGCACATCTGCAGACCGACTGCATCAGAATCACTTGAAGAGCTTTTTAAAAATACTGCTTCCGGGTCTCATCCTTAGAGATTCTGATGAGTAGGTGCCTAGTGTTGCCAGAATCTGTTAAAAACTTTCTGGGTGATGGTCTGGGGCTGCCAAGTCTGAGTAATACTAGTTTAGCTCATTCTGGTAGTCCTTCCAAATTCACCTTGAGTATCACCTACTCCAGGAAGCCTTCTGTGACTGCTCACCCTCTCTTGCCCGCCGTCTTGGCTGCCCCACTCTCTCTCAGCGTTCTGCTTCCCTGCATGCTCCACACTGTGTGCAGAGAGACTGTTTATTTGTCTGGATCTTCCAGATCTTCCTCTCAGGCAAAGTCTGTGCCTTCTTCCTATTTGTAAGCACAGTATCTAGGATAACAACTGATGCCTACTGAAGATGAACTGACAAAGAAAAAGAGGGAGGAAGTGTGGGTGCTCCGTGCCCCCATGTTTTCCCCAAGAGTGTCCCCAGCTGCCCTTGATGGAGTGGTGTCCCAATACCTTGTGCTCACCCACAAGCACATCTGTTACCTGTTGACTTCACCTTTTGTCTACAGCATCCCAGCTGCAGGTATAGAGCTGGATCCCTTCGACCCTGCCCAGTGGCTGCCTTGAGAATTAAATAAGCTATTATATGTAAAGACTTTGATCAGTGCTCGGCCAATAGAAAAAGCACCAGCGAAGTATTAACTCTTGCTGCGGCTGGCCTTGCTTGTGCCCGCTGCCTCCACAGCCGAGCTTTAAAAATGTCCTTGCCGGGCCACCAGCCTCCCCGGTTGCCTTCTGTGCTGAGTCCTCCCCAAGCTGTGTGCCAGCCAGAGCCGGCTCTCTCACCCACCACGTTCAGTCCCAAGTTTTTGGAAGGCCAGAGAAGTCCCAGCTCTTGCATCCCCCTCTGCTTTAATTGAAAATCAGTTTGCTTATCAACAAACGGAAAGTCGGCCTGCAGCAAAGCATCAGCTTTTTCTCACACAGGGTTCGGGAACTCTAGACCCACCCCTGTTTCCTCTTGCCCAAAAACTGGCTGCATGCCCAGGATGACTCATCACGGGGCAGAGGTGACGGTCCTTTTTTAGGTTTGGCTACAAGAGATTGTACGTGTAGCAGCACACACAGGCAGGAATACTGGACAGCTTTTTGTGTGGCTGAGTGTATTCATTTCCGAGGGCTGCCATAACCAATTACCACAAATCAAGTGGCTTTAAACAACAGATTTTGATTCTCTCAAAGTTCTGGAGCCCAGAAACCCAACATCAAGGTGCCGGCGGGGCTGTGCTCCCTCTGAAGGCTCTAGGGGAGGATATTTCTCGCCTATTCCAGCTTTTGGTGGCTCTTGGCATTCCTTGGCTTGTAAATGCATCACTCCAGTTTCGGCCCCTGTCTCTATGTCTCTCTGTGTGTTCAAACCTCCCCCTCCTCTCTCTTATGAAGATACTGGTCATTGCCTTTAGAGCTCACCCTAAATCCAGACTGATTTCATCTACGGATCTCTAATGAACTCCATCGGCAATGATCCGATTTCCAAATAAGATCACATTTGTAGGTTCCGGGTAGACACAAATTTTGCAGGAGACACTATTCAACCCACTGAGTATTTGGCAAAGGAGGAAGACATGTTTATTGTTTTTTTTTAATAATAAGGGCCAACATGACCTTCTCTGACAGAGTTGGCTTATTTCTCAATTTCTTTTTTTGTTTATGTTCAGTTAGCCAACGTAGAGTACATCATAAGTTTTTGTTGTAGTGTTCAATGATTCATTAGTTGCACATAACAGTTTCTGCCCCCAATCCGAAAAGGGTTTGATGCAATTTACAGTAAACACACGGTACAGATGTGCTGAACCATTAAAGCAGAAAGGCAAAAGTCAACTAATAAATAGGAAGAGGAAAGGGGCATGATAAACAGAAATATAAGCTGAGCAAAACTCTGATCCTGGAGTCTCCTAGAAGTTAAAGTAGAAATGGACTTCTGATGGATAGTTCTCCCACCTTCCATTAGATCATAAGGAGAGAGAAACAAACTTTCCCTTGATCCTGAGCGTAGAAAGAAAGTTTTCCTGTGGGAACCCAGGATTTAAGAAAACACGGAGGCCTTCCAGAGACAGGTTCTTCTAGTGGCTTCCCATAAAAGCTGAGACACAGTGTTAGTTTGTTTTCATATAAAGGCAATTAACCGTAAAGGGGGAAAGCCTGGGTCCCAGCAAATGGTTTTGCAATATAAGGATAAGGTACAGAGAAGTTTAAAGGGCTAACACTTAACAGATCCCTTGGGGTAAAGGGTGGGGGGAGTGAGTAGGTCACATTTATTGCGAGTTGCTGTGTACAATACTTCATAAATATTTTCTCAACCCAGTCTCTCAACCCCATCCATATAGCTCAGGCTCAGCGGTAGGTCAGGGGTACAGAGATCAATTGAACATGTTCCCTGAATCCAGCAGAGAAAGACCAAGTAGCAGTTGCTGGGAGGGCTCAGGGCAGGAGCCGAGGAGTAGGCAAATCATAGATGAAGCCATCAAAACCTCCTCAGAAGATGGGTCCTTGCTGACATTGTACCTTTACAGGTTGTAACTTAAACCTTCTGGCCGTAGCAGGTTCAAATTTTTATATTGCCTGAATTTTGGTAGGCAAAAATAAATGTATTTCTTCTGTTTGTTGTTACTCGAGACCGCATGGTCTAATACCAAATACTTTGTTCCCATTACATGCACATATGCGCATCAGCCATCTTTGTGATTTTTCTCAGACGCTTCAAATGTAAACTCTGTCCATTTCATTATCTTCCCAAGCCCAGGAACTTGACCCCTAGCTGATGCTAGAACCTGGGGGTTCACACAGCCAGCACACAAGCTGTGGCATCAGTGAGAGAACTGTGTCCTCTCATGTTCTCCTCGCCCTGCCCTCTGGGCTAGTGTCTCGTGAGATACCGCAGGACCTAGCTGGTCCCCGGCTCCATGATGTCATCCTCTGAGATGTCACTGAGTCTCCATCTGATCCCCAGCTGCAGAGACTCCTCGCCGTGCTCTGCTGTGGCATCAGCTCTTCTTCAGCGGTTCTGTGCCCTGTCCAATGGCTGGTATGCAGGCCCAGGGACTCCATGTTCTCCCCTCTGCTCTGGGACCACGAGAAACGTGGGGGCTTCTCCCTCTCTCTAACTCAAGGACACATCCATGTCTCCATTACTGCTCCTTGCCTGCTATACTGTGATGGCTCAGGGGCCACCTTTCTGATCTCCCCGGGAAGTGACAGACACAAGTACTCTCTACACTAAGACCCCCAAGCTGAGAGAGGGTCTGCTTCTCCCACAAGAACTTGTGTCTTAGGAGGCAGAAGGGCAGGCTCTTCCAGATGCAGAGCATAGGTTAAAAGTGCAAACTCCAGACCCAGGTTGACGGGGTTAAAATCTCAGCTCCACCTTTTATCAGCTGTAGGACTTTGGGCAAGAGGTTGCTGAACCTCTCTTTGTCTCCCCTCGGCATCTGTAAAACAGTGCTCCCTATAGGTGTAAATGGGCTGCTGTGCATCATTGGAAGCACACAGGCAGGTCTCATGCAGGACAGAACCTCGCACTTCGCAAGTGCTCTACAAGCCTTTGCCGTTACAATGGTTAGGAATGGTATTTGAATTAGTATCACTCCATCTTCAACTCTCCCCCTTCCCTCTCCCCCCCCCCCCCCCCCCCCCCCACGGCTCAGAACCTCTCGTCTCATATCATGAGACAGAAAAAAACCTCACTCCAACTGTATGCTTTGGTATCTTTCACCTACACTTGGGCCCCAGCTTTTTCTTTCTTTTTTTTATTTTCAGTGGCCTTGGTTGGCATTCCCCATCAGTGCTGTCCTCATGTTCTAACGTCCACATGGAGACAGTCATGGGGTTACGTACATGCGGGAAATGAATGAGCTAAGTCCCCAGGTCCTCCCTTCACTAGACAGTGTCCAGGAACCTGGGTGGGGAGGTCTGGGGAGAAGCTGTGCCCTGCTGGTGGCTGGAGCTCTGCATTTGCATGCCCGTGCAGGACTCGGGGATCGACATCGGGGACATCACTGCGAGGAAGGCTCTGAGGAAACAGCTACAGTGCAAGACCTTCCGGTGGTACCTGGTCAGCGTGTACCCAGAGATGAGGATGTACTCAGACATCATTGCCTACGGGGTGGTAAGGAGCAGCCTCCCTGGGGCTTCATGCAGACACAGAAAGCAAGGCCAGACAGAGACCTAGAGTCAGGGGAAAGGACAGAAGGAGCCTTCAGCCCCCCATGTGGGACCTCTGGTAGAACGGTAGACCAGAGGCAGTCTTTGGTGTCATAGCCTGAACCGCTCTGTTCCCTTGTTCTAAATCTCTCCTTTAGAGTCTTAAACAATTTAGCTCTAGCCTCAAACCTGCATGTTCTACTTAATAAAACAAAAACCTGCAGTTAGGGCAGACATGCGAGGTAATATAACAAACACCCACTATTCCCCCAGCATGGGTGCCTGAGGTTCTAGCAACCAGCCTGCATGCCTCCCTTGTCTAAGGGCTTTTGCTTTCCACTCACACACACGGCCTCCAGGAAAGGAGCTCTGGGACACAACCTTCCTTCTTGACTTCACTGTTTTTTGAGGGATGTTTTAGGACCACCTATTGATTGGCACGGAGCAGTCACCCCGATGGAGAGCAGAGCACAGGGCTTGGATCCAGACAGACCTGGTTCCAATCTTGACCAAGCCACTTGTCAGTCAAGTGTCTTAACATCTATGGGCCTCGGTTTCTTCCTCTGTTAAATAAGGGGCAAAATAATACTGTGCTTCTAGAGTAGAAAAAAGTCTAAGACATACAAATATCTTATATATCCTGACAATTTGTATGTTCTGTCTAAGGTTAAAATGCTTTGAATATGATAAACTCTACTCTTCTTCCAGTGTTCCCAGGACCATTCAACTCTTAAAGTATTTTCAATGATACCTGATTTTGTTTTTTGTTTTTTTGTTTTTTTGTTTTTTGGGGGTTTTTTGATATCTCACCTGGCTTTTGCTTCCTGAACACATGGAGCTTTTCTGCTGACAGTTATAAGCCCTCAAAACTACATAGATTACTGATGCCATGTTACAGATGGGGAAACAGAAAGGCAAAATGACCTTCCCATGTTCACATCGGTCATCAGCAGAGAAACTGAGTCGAAGACATCAGCTTCTGATATCATTCTGCTTCCTCCCTTTGGGGAGTATCCCCTCAGACCTTTTTGATATCCCAGGATGAAACTCGAAGGAAGAACTTCGGCCTCTTCCTTGGATAAGCTGTGGTCAGAACCAAGTTCAAGGCCTGCCTCAGCAGGAATATAACGGGCAAAGCATCTGCCTGGGAGGGGAAGAAGAATGCGAGCGGAGGACTGGCCTCCGTGTTCTCTGCAGGCCTCCCAACTCTGACATCCTAGAACTCTACAGAACACGGAGCCAGGAACCCCCCCAGCCCCCATCAGACCTCTGTTGTCTAGCCAGCCAACCTGCAGGACGGAATCATATCCTCCCACAAGAATTTCCATGGCGCGGTTGACACCTTCTGAGGAAATCCCTCAGTGGCCCCTTCCCTCTCTACTTCTCAGGCTGGTGTAATTTGGGTGCCAGAGAACTTCTCGGCTGGTGCCACCCAGCTATTACCTGAAACTCTATATCCTGCGGTCCCTATGGAAACACACTGGGCTGTGAAGTGCCCGTCAGCCCCATCCCCCACCCCCACCCCGGGGCCTTTCTGAGGACACAGCTGTTACTGGTGCCCCCAAACTCTGCCCATAGCAAGTTGTGTATGGTGCTTGGCCATGGTTGGACCCGATCCAGAAAGGATGGTTATGCTGCTGTGGCTCTGGAGAAACCATTAGCCCAAAACCCCTGTGAGCCAGGACCAGCTTCTGGATTCATGTTCTCACCAGGCTGTCAGCTGTAGCTGAATGGTATCAGCCACAGTGGGAAAGCAATAGTGGAGGGGTGTGTGTGTGGGGGGGGGGGCATTGCAGTTCTGGGTCTTGGCCAAAGGCATTCTTGTCTTCCAAGCAAGGGGGTCTCATCTTAATGACATGTACAACAGGTTTACCATGTAACCAACCCTCTTACCGCCACACCCAGAAACCTTTAGCTGATCAAATAGTAAGTGGCATATACAGGGCTGTGATGTGGATCTGTCTGAGTCCATAGTTCGAGCTATTTTTACTGTGAGGGGCTGAAAAGGCCCTCTTATCATCCCAAAGGACTGAGCCATGCTAGCCATTCCTGGGGCTGGCGGAGGTCTCTGACCTCCCCCGAATGTTCATCCGCCAGCCACTGCTCGGGGCCCAGCCAACCTCCCCTCCCCTCTGGCTCCTCCACAGGCTGGCCTCTGACAGAGCAGAGCCACGCTCACTTGTCAAGGAACATAATGAACTCTTAATGGGGGCAACAGGGTGAAGATGGGCAAAGCAAGATATAGCCTCAAGAGCAAGAGGATTTGCTGAGGCTGAATCATTCTTCCTGGCGATTATTCTTATTCTGAAATGCAGAGACCAGATGTCTTCTCAGGGGTAGAGTTTCTTTTTACTTTTTCCATTCCAACTTATGCCAAACTACATTGCTCAGGTCAAATAACCTCCCGGGCCTCTCAGTGGGGCCAGGCTCGTCTATAACCCAGCCCATTAATCCACTAACAGGTCCCATTAATGACTCCTGTGGGCCCCATTGTGTGGGCGTGGGTTTTCCCTGGATCATTGAGCCCCATGTCCAGGAAGTGGGGTCTTTGGATTAATCCCAGCTCTAGTGCTGACAGCAGAGATGGAGCAGCATCTAGAAACAGACATGCCCAGCTTCTGGAATGTTACCTTTGCCACTTACTCTCTGTGCAATCTCAACAATTTACAAAACCTTAAAAGCTATAGTCATACCATCTCCTGGGGCATTTTTCACAGTCTTAAGATTGTCGCCATTTGCATGATGGGAAGAACTTGCCACTTGTCCACTTGCCAACGCCATTCATTTGGGAATGCCATTCATTTGTTCGTTGTCTTCATTCATTCATTCCACGTGTATATTCACTGTCTACTGTGTGTCAGAGCTGGCCGGTGTCAGAGACCATGAGAAAGACTCAGACCTAGCCTGGTCAGGTGGGGGAGACAGGCACGCGAAGAAGGGACCGGAGCTGAGCACACTAAGCACACCAATAAGAGAAATGGAGGTGTTGGTGAAGCACAGGGCCATGGCCTGACACCCAGGCTTGGGTCAGGAAAGACTTCCAGAGTGACAGAGAAGCTGAGAACCAAAGGAGGAGGAGGATTTAGCCAGGCAAAGAGAAGGCGTAAGGAGAGGCGACATGGGGAAGGGTCCGTGCGCCAGGAGCGGCATCACAGACAGGGAGGGCAGGCAGACCTTCTTGCCACGCCACAGTTCCTCATCCTTCAAAGAGAGAATATCACCAACCTGGCTGGGTTCTTATGAGGATGAGGCGGCGTGACACGTGGCAAGCACTTAGCTCAGTCACTGATGCATAGATGAGGCCAAAACAACCAGTTGTCCCGAATGGCTGTTAGCAAGGTCATAGCAGTAGTAAGAGCAGCTAACAATTATTGCGCATTTGCCATTTGTCAGGCCCTGCTCCCTCCTTGTGGAGATGGTTGCGCTTACTCCTCCCGGCAATCCTATGAGGCAGTCACTAGTACTATCCCTACTTCAGATGGAAGAAAACGGACAAGAAGGAGTTGTGGTCTTTTCCAAGACCACACCACTGGAGCCAGGATTCCGTCCCAGCCTGTCTGTCCTGACAGCAGCAGACCACCCGCTTCATGGGCGCGAGATGACACAGAGCTGGGGGGACTTTATCTAGAGGCACCACCTACCTCCTCACCCAGAGGATGGCTTTGAGAACCTGGCAGAAAGCCAAGGCTGACATCAGGGCTCTCTGGACATTTCTCTCTGTGATAGCAGTTAGCAGATCTCGCTAATGGAGTATAGTTCTTGGCTTTAGATGTGACACCCGCCTCTCTGTGGGCTGCAGGAAAAGTCCAGAGTGTGTTGACGTATGCTCCCTCAGCGCGGCAAGCCATGTAGTTGTTTTATAAAAGAGGATTTGCTGCGGAGATGTTTCTGGGGCCTCTGCCTAGGGAGCTGGCACACGTTTATGATTCTTCAGAACCTCCAAACCACAAGTCTGGGATTGAGATGCCTTCACCCGGTGGAGGAGAGGAAGCTCAAGAGAAAAGAATTTGACTCTGTTCCTTGACCCCTGTCAAGAACGGGGTATGCCTAGAGCACACATGTGCCTCTGGTCGTTCCGTTTGGCAACCCTTCACTGGGTTCACTGCATTTCTGCCACAAGTTGTCAAGACAATGGAAGCCCAGCCGCTGTCAGTCTCTGGCCTCCTTGGATAGATGGCCCACCTGTGGTCCTTTGCCCTGGTCTTCCCTGAATTCCAATATCCATTTCCTGTTCTAAACAGAGCACCTCGCTGCTAACAAGAGCTATATAAGCTCGCTCAAGTTAAGGTGGGTAACAATGCCACAAACTCGCTTATGGGCACAGGAACTGAAGTGCAGCTGGGCGTGAGCACTAGAGCTGGGAAGCTGCCGAAGCCATGGCAGGGCGCAATGTCCCTCATTCTGTCTCATGCTTCATCTCTTCCTCGGCCACAGCTGGATTTCTCTGCTTACGTATTGCCCAACAGATCTCCCAGACCCAATCTAAATGGCCTCACGATTCTAGTGGCCACCACCCACGGACCACCAACTCTCTCGCGGAGAGTTCTAGCATGGGATAAGAGGTTGACGAGACGGTTCCATTCCAGAAAGAGGATGGAGGAGAGTGAGAGAAAGAAAGAGAATTCTTAAGTCATTCTAACCTGCCTGTTGGTGCCCACCGTGGTGTACTCAGCTGTGGCGGGTGACCAGGGCCATGGGGACTGTAAGCTGCCCTTTCCAGGGGCTGGGAGGGGGCTTATTCCAGAAAGGGACATTGAATATTGGCTTTCTTACCTGACATGGGGAGGCATTGGTTCTGTTGATTGCTATGTGCCCGTAGGTGAGGTTAAGAGATGCCTCCCTCTTCTCTTACCCCCTTGGCCCCCTCCTTTCTTATTCACCTGCCAGAACTCCCGGTCTGGAGAATCCTCATCACCTGAGCACCACTGGGGCCAGGCGAGCCACTGCTGGGTCTGCAGGGGGCAGAGAGGACCTTCCCAGAGGACACGTCAGGCCTGAAAGCAGCTAACGTGTTACCCACTTCCCCCAACCTTCCAGAACAGAGACTTCTATCCAGGGACCATTGAAAGCCCTTGTGCCACCCCTGTGGGAATGGAGGGGGTGCAAACCCTAGCACCATTTTCTGTGTGTTCATGCCTGTGTATCTTTTATTCCTGCCTAGACTGCCTTGGCTTATTCTTTAACAACATGAGAATGCTTCTCCTTCACAGGAGGCTGGGTTTCCCTCAGCACCTTTATACCCGCAAAAGCTGGTGCTTGCTGCTTTCCGTAGTATTCAAGGGTCCTCGGGTTGATTATGGAAATGGAGCCTGTCTCCGTGGAATGCTGGCTTCTCCTGATTTAATGCATTTGTTTCTCTGCTCCTTTCTCTCTGGTGTGGCCACCCCTCCTCGGGTGTTCAGCTGCAGAACTCTCTGAAGACCGATTTGTGTCTCGATCAGGGTCCAGACACAGAGAACGTTCCCATTGTGTACATCTGCCACGGGATGACACCCCAGGTGAGTTCCCTGAGAGGGCCCCCTGCTGGGGGTGTACTCATGTATGTCTGGCATGGGCAAGGATGGTTAAACTCCTGTCATGGAGACTCTAGGCCCAGGGGCCTCTGGGGCTTTTCATTAGGAGTATGCTCATGACTAAAAGGGGAGAGTCATACCTGCCTTACCTGGAAGGAGGCTGGGATAGCAGGTATGCTGGCGTGCCTGGGTCCTCGGGGGTGGGGAGCAAGGAAGGGGATCAGTTTCTAAAGAGGAACACCTGCCTTCTTTGGGCAGACTATGAGTAAACTGCAGTCCTGGTTCTGGCAATCATGCCCTTTCCAAACAGGAGGGAACCCAAGGGTCCCTCGAGCTCCCAGACATCTCAGAGTCCCTTCAGAGTGCCATTTCATGGCTTTCGGGGCTCTGCCCTTTAGTAGATCACAGCTGCAGCCAGAATTTATAGCCACGAGAGCTTTTCTAGCTCGTGTGACCTTCTCCTGGTGGAGAATGAGGGGAAGCTACCAGGAAAATAAGTTATCCTAGGAAAAATTAGCCAGTCACAGCCTAGGCTTCAGATATCCAAAGAGGATGCTGAGACGGAGACAAGAGAAATGGCCTATTCAACAAAGTACAATGGACACCCATTGTCCATGGAGGCCGTAGACTGACCTGTTCTGATTTGACAACATTTTCAGAGTGTACTTATCTTGCCTCCAGTAGTGCAAATGATTTTTTTTAAAAGATGTCATAGAATATATGTATATTTGTGCAATTATACTTCTGTGTTTAGAAGGGTCATTACCCACCTCAACACACAACCAAAAGCAATCATGATGTGTGTGTGTGTCACTGGTGTAGTGTGCTGGGACTTCCGCTGTGATCTCCACCAGCTCATCGTTTCTGTGGGCCCAGCTGCTGTGGCATCACCGACTGGTCGGTCACAGGTCAGCAGATCACACTATCCCCACACCACACAGTATAGCAACTCATTCTTCATCCTTACAACACTGTGATATTTCTCATGGATGACGATTTTTATGTAACTTTTTATTGACGTCTAACATAGGTCCAGACAATAGGCAAATTATAAGTGTACGGATTAGTGAGCTTTCAGGGCAAACACACCCACATAACCAGCACCTGGATCAATAAAAGGAGCATTATTGCCTGATTCTGAATTTTATATAAGTAGGATTATAGGGTGTATGCTTTCTCGGGTTGGCTTCTTTCTTTCATCGTTATATTTGTAAAGTACCTCTGTGCTGCTATGTGTAGTTGTAATTTTTATTACTATGTAATATTCCATTTTATGAATATACCATATTAACTATATATTTACTGCTGATGGACACCTGAGAGTGTTATGAATACTGCTGCTATGAACATACTTGTTTTGGTACATGTATGCACTCATTTCTTGTGGATTTATACCTAGGAGTGGAATCGCTAGTCATAGGGTTGCTATATGTTTACTTTGAGCAGACACTGCCTATATTAGTCTCCTGGGGCTGCCTTAATATAACGCCACAGGAATTTATTGTCTCCCAGTTCTGGTGCCTGGAAAGTTCAAGATCAAAGTGCTGGCTGATTTGGTTTCTGGTGAGGGCTCTTTGTGGCTTGCAGATGGTTACCTTCTCTCTGTGTCCTCACATAGCAGGGAGAGAGAGAATGAGTGAACTCTCTGGTATCTCTTCTTGAAGGGACACTAATCCCATTGGATAAGGGCTTAACCCTTATGACCTCATTTAACCTTAACTTAAAGATTTGGAGAATACTCAGCCCGTCCATATTGTAAAAAATGAGAAAGCTTGTTCTGAAGAGAACACTGAGTGTAGCTGAACAACAATTTGATTAAGAGATCATGGTGGGATTCATGGACTCAATCGGCCATCTCAGCAGTAAAAGCCATAAACTGAGATGGGCTTATACCAGCAGAGAACTGGCAGCCTGAACAAAAGAGAGAGCAGGACAGAATGAAGGCCGGCTGGTGGACTTCTCGGCTTTCACAAGGCAGGACAGGTGAACATGCCCTCTTCCTCAAGAAAAGGGAAGAATGATACTGAAGGCCATTCAGAGATCATCAGGGCTGCCAGGCACCCCCACCCCAGCCCCAGGGGCAAGGCTGTCTCCTCAAAGAGTGGGCCTGCCTCTCTGGTTTCAGTGGGCCTGGATGGCCCTGCCCAGTGCCTCGGGAGTGGGACCAAACAAAGCAGGGAGTGGCTTGGGCGGTGCCACCCCAGAGGGCCCAAGGCACAAGCAACTCCACAGAGCCATGGGGGTGATGCTGCCACCCCAGTGGGCCTAGAGGGCAAGACCGTCAGGACAAAGAGGTTATTCTCAGGCCTTGAGATCTGATGGAATTAGCCCTGGCAGGTTTTGGACTGGCCTGGGACCCATCACCCCCTTCCTTCCAACTTCCCCCTTCTGGAAGACGCTTGTCTAGCCTGCGTCTATCCCACCATCGTATTTTGGAAGCACATAACTTATCTGATTTCACAGGCTCTCAGCTGGAGAGAAATTTTGCCTCAGGATAAATCACACCTTGAGCCTCATGCACATCTGATTTAGAGGCTACTTAGATGATATTTGAACTTTAGACTTTAGAGTTGTTGCTGGAATGACTTAAGACTTTGGGGGCTGTTGGGATAAAATGAATATATTTTGCATGGGAGAAGGAAATGAACTTGGGGGTCTAGGGGCAGAATGCTATGGACCGAATTGTATCACCCCAAAATTCATGTGTTGAAACACTAATCCTGACTGTATTTGGAGTAAGGAAGCAATTAAGGTCAAATAAGGTTATGAAGGTGGAGCCCTGATCTGATAGAATTAGTGTCCTTATAAGAAGAGACACAGAGAGCTCCGTGTCTCTCTGTCTCTCTCTCTCCCTCTCTCTCTCTCTCTCTCTCTCTCTCTCTCTCTCTCTCTCTCCCCCCCCTCCCCCCCCTCCCTGCCACGTGACAACACAGCAAGAAGGAGGATGTTAGGAGGCTAGGAAAAGAGCTCTCATTAGAAACTTAATGTACCAACACCTAGATCTTGGACCTCTCAGCCTCCAAAACTGTATGAAAATGACTTTCTGTTGTTTAAGCCACCCAGCCGGTGACATTTTGTTGTGACAGCCCAGGTCAACCAATATACAGTGAAACAGTCTCCCAAATTAATTATATCAATTTTTACTTCCACCAACCATATATTAGAGTTCTTGTTGTTCCCCACACCCTTGCCGCCATTTAGTATTCTCTGTAAATCTGTATTATTTCCAAATTATAGACATCGTGGCACGTGTAGAGTCATAGCACACTGTGGTTTTAATTTGCATTCCCCTGATTATTAATGCAGTTGGGCACCTGAGTTTTTTTCAGCTCAGAAGATCCCCATGTTGTTCTTGAGTATGGGCCAAGGTGGCCAGGTCACAAGTTGTTTGGTCTTTTTGTAAATTCCCTGCCAGCTTATTAATGCCTGCAGCCCAGGAGACAGTGAATGAACTTGCTTTTAACAAATCTATGTGGAAATCTGCAGGGTTGTTGCTTATCTGGACCACTGGGCAAATGTGGAGTGTTTCCTCTGTGGGATGGTGGGTGTCAGTCTGGGCAAAGCCTGCCAGTCTCCCAGCTGCTGATAATTCAATATGGGGCCGTCTGTCCTGTGGTTAAGAGCATGGATTCTGGAATCAGATTGTCTGTGTCCAAATATCAGCTTTGACACTCTCTAGTTGCCAAGTTTTTAAATGGGCAGGGTTTTAAAATGTGGGCCTATTTTATTTTCTGTAAAATACCGATTAATGATGGTATATAGCATAAAGGTTATTGTAAAGATTTAATACATGTCAAATATCTAAAAGAGTGCCTGGCATATAGTAAGTGTTCAGTGAGTGTTAGCTAATAATATTGCTATAGTACTATACTATCATTATTGCTCATTAAGCCTTGCTCAGTATATATGCCCTCAAGATTCTAGCTCCAGCCCACAGTGGAATGACTTTCCTTAACTTCATGCACCATGTGCCATGGATTCCAGCCCTGGTCCCAGCCTACCCACAGACTAATGGAGCATCACTGGGTTTCTGTGGCAGCAAAAACGCAGTGGAGTAGGGGTAAGGAGGGGCTTCAGGAAGCCTGAGTTCTAGGCTTCGTCTTGCCACACAGTTGCAATGTCACCTTAACCCTCCCTGGACCTTTATTTTGTTTCACTCTTTTATTGAGATATGATTTTACACTAAAGTACACACATCTGAAGTGTACAGTTTAATGAATTTCCACATGTGTAGACAACTGTGTAGACACCATCCAGATGGAGCCCATCATCCCACTGGCCTTCCTCCTTCCTCCTCTTGGTCAATACCTCTACCCAAAGGTAATGACGACTCCGGTCCCTAGCACCATTGATTCGTCTCATCTGGGCCTGTCTTCTTCTCTGCAAATGGCAAAGCTGGGCTGGCCAGCTCTGGACCCCGCTCTGCCAGCTCTATCCACTTACCTCCAATTCTTCCTTTCTGAAATTCTGTTGGCCTGGGAAGCTGTGAGTCTGTGCTGTGCTTGCCAGGATGGCTGGGAGCTGCCTTCCCTTGGTGCTTTATGAATCAGCTTCTTGATGTAGGTCTGCAGCAGGTCTTAAAGACTTGCGTCCCCCTCCCCATTCCTCAAAGCCACAGTCGTCGTGCGACTGGGCTGCGCAGGGAACATGGGGGTCCAGTAACCCTCTCCCACCAGGCCTGTAGCTGGGGTGCACAGCTGTTAGTGCCCAGAGGTCAGGAGGCTGGAGACCGACCTCAGATCAAACACAGTTCCCAGAACGGGGTGGTGTAGGGACTGTGCTGAGTCTGGCCTGCCCAGTGAGCCTGAGAGAATGGGGTTCTCTGGAGATGGGCTACGTGTCCTTGGGGGAGTTCATCCATCCACCAGAGAGAGACACAGGTGCAGGGGATAAGCGGTGGATGATAAGGCAGAGCTTCTGTGTGGGAAGCCTTCCCACAGGTATCTACTGGCCCCTAAGAACTTTGCTGGCTCATGGGGGGGGATGAGAAAAGGAGGAGCTCAGGGATATCACCTTAGTATGAGGTCAGGGTACACCTCATAAGGGGACTATGGGCAAACATAGGCCCTGAGGATTCTCTGAATCTCCTAGACTTGGTCCAAATCAGACCCTCAATATGTATTTCCAGGGACATTTTTCCCCTGACTGGCAACTAGCTCTCAGCAGAATCTCTCTTGTTACCATGGCCACAGAGGCCAAGGAGAGACCAGGGAGGGTCACGTGTGCACAGATGGGACTGCCACGTGTACTTGTGCAGTGCACCACATATATGTCCTCAAGATTCTAGCTCCAGGGAAACAATGTGGCACCTCCCATTGTTGTCTGGGGAGTAGAGATCAGCCCCGGGTGACAGTCTTCCTGACCTCTGCTATGAAAACTCACACATTCCTCCCTACGTATCACATGTGATAGGAGGCTTGAAAATGTTGAAAGGCAAATGATGAGGCAATATATAGTGATCAAGAAACAGACTGCCGGGGTTCAAATCCCAGCCAGACCACTTACTAATCAGGTTCCTTGAGTACGTGTCATAATTTCCTTATGCCTCAATTTCCTCACCGATATGATAGTAGTACCTGTCTTACAAGGTTGTTATAAGAATTTAAAAAATCGGTGCACATAAAGCATTGAGACAACAAGCCTGGGACACGGTAACTGCTTCCTAGATATTGGCTATTATTTTACCAGTTTGGTAGAGACTCGGGACCATGTCCTTGAGAATGGGAATTGTTTAGCCTGGAAAGGAGCAGATTTAAGAGGAACATGAAAACTTCCAAAATTATAAAGACACAGATTTTTGGCTAAGTGTAAGGAAACTCTTCCCAGTCATTGGCTCAGGTGATACTGTGACCTCTCCATCATCAGAGATGTCCAAGTCGGGTTTGGCGAGCTCCGGGGGCATTATGAAAGGTTCCTATATCGTGTAGATGCTTGAGCTAAGAAATCCCTAAGGGCCTTCCCACCCTAGAATTCTATGACTTTTTAATTCATAAATCAGTGAGAGTCCATCACGTACCTGAGAGTATTCTTGGCCCTGGGAAATAGTCATGAACCAGACAAAAGTCCCTGCCCTCATTAAGTTCCCATTCTGTTGCTGGAGGCAAACTATTCTCTATTTTCTCATCCTCAAGTCTTCACCAGAGCTGGGAATTGAACTCTTCTCTCTCCTGAGAATTACATGTGTGGCCAGAGTTGAGCTGCATGCCTTGGATTTCAGCCAACCACAGCCAAGAACAGTGAAGGAAGAGAAAGATCAAGAAGGCAGGACAGCAAAGTAGCCTAATTTATCCTGCTGACCTTGAGAGTCACTTCCCTTCCTCGTTTCCTACTTTCAAATTTCTAAGTTTATCTATTTGAAGTTTTAAAACCAGAAAGAATCTGTATCAATCAGGTAATAAACAATCCTCAAAACTCTTTGCCATTAACCAAACAAGTTTATTTTGTTAATTCAAAAAAGTAACACGTGATTCTTAAACAAGTTAAAATGAACACGTGACAAAAACTTAGTTGATTCATTCATAAGGGAACTAGTAAGAAGGTTAAGCAGGTACTAAGAGCATTTGAGGAGCTCAGGATCTGCAGACATTTTCTAAAAAGAGCATTAGAATAAGATTGCTAGATTGGATACCAAAGTGGTTAATGCCCTGTGGGCAAATAAAATCATAGCCTTTAGTATGATCTTTACTACCCAGGCAGAAATCTGGACGTTAGTATTTAACTTCCTACTGTCTGGGTATTAATCAAAAGGTAAATAGCCAAAAAAAAAAAAAAAAAGGAAATAGCAAAGTCAAGCACATTGTCTTGGAAAATTGCAGTCTTGGGTGGGCTTGTTAGTGCCCCAGGATGGTAGTGAAAAGGGTAGACCACCTCCTCTCCCAGTTTGCCTTATTTCCAGGTGTGAGATATTTCTCTTCCTCTGTTCACAAAGTTGGCTAAAGGTGGAAGAACTCTCCAGGCCATTAGTGAATATCAGATCCTCTTGCAGATGAACAGTCTGGCCATGGGGACTTGCCCCTATACCATTTCCTAAGGCAGCCACCACAGAAGCCCACAGACTGGGTGTCTCAAGCAGCAGAAATAGGACATTGTCTCACAGCTCTGGAAGCTAGACGTCCAAGAGCAAGATGCCGGCAGGGCTGTGCCCCCCTGAAGGCACGAGGAAAGGATCTGTCTCAGGCCTCTCTGCTAGCGTCTGGGAGTTGTTGGTCACCAAGAATGGTAGTTGTGACGGCACAAGTCTCCCTACCTGTGGTGTTCTCCCGATGTGCACACCTCTGTTCCTTGTTATAAGGATGCCAGCCATGCCTGATTAGGGCCCCCCTCCTCCAGTGTGACCTCATCCTCACTTAACAAATTACATCGGCAGTGACTCTATTTCCAAAGAAGGTCACATTCTGAGATACTGGTGGGGGTAAGGTTAGGACTTCAACATATGGATTTCTCAGGTACACGGTTCCACCCACAGCACCTCTGACTTTCAGAGGTGCTCATCCTCACTTAACGAATTACATCGGCAGTGACTCTATTTCCAAAGAAGGTCACATTCTGAGGTACTGGTGGGGGTAAGGTTAGGACTTCAACATATGGATTTCTCAGGTACACGGTTCCACCCACAGCATCTCTGACTTTCACACCTCAGATGAAAAGTGCCTCACATCCCTTCCTCTTCACGTTCGATTCACCAGAGCCAATCATACGGCCCCGCCAGCTCGCCCCCAAGGATGTGGGAAGTTAGGGTTTTCTGCATGCCCGGGAAGCCTTTCTCTGCCACAGAAACTTAGATATCTGCTAAGTCCGTTTCACCTCCGACAAATAAGAAAACAAGAAAATGGCATCTGGGGATGGGAGCTGGCTGGCCTGAGCCCAGGCCTGCTGCCAGTCACTGGCAAACACAGGGCTAGGGAGGGTGCCTATATTATGGCTTCTGGTTTCTCCTCCAGTTTCATTCATTTGTTCTTCAAACATATGACAGGTTGTCTTTCAAGAAGGCCCCATGGTTTAGAAAGTTTCATTTCCCTTAAACAAATTTGGTCTAGTGATAGGAATGGTGTCATAGGGCAACTCATAGTGGGGCCCAATGGGGCCAAAAAACACTGTGGGCTGGAAAGAGGGGCTGGGTTCATGTCCCTCTTTAAACCCTTTGAGAGATTCTGCTTACATGTTGTTTAAAAAGTTGACTCTGATACAGTTGTGATATTCTCAGCTGGCAGAGAAGGCCCTGAGTAAGAGAAAGCATGGTGTGACTAATCAAATTAGTGAGGTGAAGCTGCTGGGAAGCACGCTAATTGGTTAATGAGTAAATGTAACCATTTTATTTAAATTAGCAGCAAATTTCAAGCTATCCTCAAAATAACTGAGAATATTAGCCCTCATTAGTGTAACAGCCTGGAAAATCTCTTCTGCTGGGAAAAAATACGACAGTGGGGTCTCCCCACAGACTATTTAATCAATCACTCCTTCACTCACTCACTCATTCATTTGCTCATTCAAGAAACAGGCCCTGAACGTTACATTATGCCAAGAATTGGGAGAGGCAAAGGCATCCTTGCCCAGGCCCTGGACCTGGAGGAGTCCCAGTCTGGAGGGGGAGCCAGGGACTTAGATCATGACAGTTCGTATGATACAACCTACCGCCCCAAACCAGCTTCTCAGGAGCCCAGCAGGGTGGACAGTGCAAGGCAGGGTCTGGGGGCTTCTCCCATTCTCCCTGCCTGCATCTTCCAGACTACAGAAGGCACAGGGGAAAACAGTACGCTTCCTATGGGAAGGTAAATTCACGATTGTAGAAGAAAGAAGATGCAAGGATCTTTAATTCCCTCTAAAGTTTTAGAAGTACTTAAGCCACCATGTTGTGCTTTAGGAAGTGCATTTTGACTCGAAGTATGAAGATTAGAGTTGAGCTGAAAGAAGTATTCTAGTTTTATGCAGAGACAAATGCCACGGTAGATCAGGTCGTATGTGTACTAAAAGTAAGAAAAATATGAAATTATAGGTGGACTTTGGTACCTTTGCTTTTGGGAATGGTTTGGAATTTCTTCTTCGTGTTTTAAAGTTCGCCATCGGCTGTACATACATATAACACTTCCCATCCCCACTTGGGTCTATAACGGAGCCATGTCTCCTTTCCTGGCCCCTCATGCTTCTGTTGGCCATGCATGGAGCATCAGAGGCCTCTCATGGATTGTGCACAAACCCCCCAGATCTTTCGAGGAACATCTCAGAGACAATTGAGAAAGTTTTACTCTGTGGCCAAGAATTTAGATCACCAGCCACTTCTCTGTGATCTGTGGGAGGTTTCGCCACCGCTCTCGGATCTTATTTATAAGTCCATCAGAATGCCTGGCACTGAGTGGCTGTAAGGTTTGGAAAACTTCCTTGAGTTTACTTCTTGGTTCTGATGTGATGACATTGGCGCGCCTCCTCGTGTGTGGTTGTAGTGTGCAGCGGCAGCTGATAAGCGTTGGTACGGTGCCCCCATGGGGCTACAGTTTGAGGGGAGCCTCAACCAGTCTTGAAACTTCAGCTGACACCTCCAGCTCTGCATGATTCGGGGCCCAAGCCATAGAGGGTTATCTGCATGTCTTTATTCAATGGGCTCTGAGCTGTGGCATCTCATAATTCCAGGGCCATCATTCCCACAGGAAGCAGATTAAGTGGTACCTCTAGCTGAATTACCAGCAGGGCCCTAATGGCCTAATGTGACCACACCTAACCCCGTGCCTAGAATGTGATGGCAGGTGTTACAATGTCATCCCGAGGGCAGCCTCTCCAAGTATGAAAAAGTGTGACGCTCGAGTCTGGGATGAGGAGGGCTGACCATCTGCAGTCATCCCTCCCTACCCCTGCACCACCGACCCACCGACCCAGGACCCCCGGGGCTGGAGTAGCTCCCTTCATCCTTGCAGCCCTGGAAGCATCCTTGGAGACCAGGTGCCTAATGTTATCTGCCTGCATCCCAGGGCTCAGCAGCTCACCGCCCTCTGTGTCTGCTCATCAGTGAGGAGTGAAGGCGTTGTTTTCAACCCAGCCTGCAATCTCATTTCTTCCATACAGCCCTACTAAAGGACAGGAACTAGCCTGTCCTGGGCCCCATGACAGGTACTTGCCTGTGAACCCTGACCCTCCACTTATGAGCTATGTCACCTGGGACAAGATACTTAATTTGTCTTTACCTCAAATATCTGTAACTTCAAACCTAGTTTAACTACAGGCTATTATGTTATTATTTTATTAATATACATTATATTTATATAATATATATTACATATATCTATAATAGACACATTTTATTTATATTTATATTTATATTTATATATCCATATGTATAATTAGTATGTGTTAGTCTCCCTAGACCCCTTCCAGGTGTCAATTCATTTCATCTTAAAGTCATGTTGCCACCTTATTCCCAAAGATGTTGGCTCAAAGACATAAAGGTGTGCCACTCATCGGCCTTCACCCAAAGCCTGACTCTTCTGTAAAATGAAGTTAAAAACATCCATCTGATAGAGGTTTTGTGAGGATTAAGTGGAGAAATACACAGGGTGCACAGCACCAAGCCTGGTACCCTGTAAATCCTCAATCAATATACTGCAATTGCTATTATTTTTAGTAATAATGTAAGTTATTATTAGTGAAGATAAGATCTGGCAGGATCTGTAATCTCTTCTTTTAGACCCAGTATCTTTTCGTGGGGACCTGGGAATGGGAGCTGGAGAGGTATACCCTCCCCAACTGGGATGGAAGCCAGATCCTGTGTATTTTTCTTGATGAGGGCCAGTTGTTATGGGGCAGGTTGGACAGGAGTAGGGAAGGAGAGCCCTTCCATTGAGGCCTCTCCAGCCCCCATGCTTGCTGGCACACGGAAACGGCCTGCCTTTCCATTTGACCCAACCCTCAGGCAAGAGAAAGTTCTCCTATTGACAGGGCTGCATAGACTCCCCCCCCCACAAATCCTTTTGCAACTCACCCTTCCACTTGAGAGGGTCCCATGGAACTGCACGCAGGAGTGCCCAGGGTGCAAGCAGTGAGCCAGGGACAGAGTATAAGTTACAAGCCTTCCATCTCAGGAGACACACTGCTCTTGGACCGCGTAGGTACAGTATCCACCCCCCACCCCGCAAAGGCTCTTCCTCCTTCAATTTGGAGCAGGAAGTAGGGAGCTTTCCCCAGAGCTGATGTGTGCACTCTGCTGCCCTTTGCACAAAGGCCGGCCCTCAAGTGGCAAGCTGCATCATTGGCTGCTCCTTGCTCCTGTTTCTGGGTGGGACCGTTCTCCACTATGTGGGCCTGTCCTTCTCAGTGCAGGATGGTTAGCTTCCCCGGACTCTGACCAGCAGTAGGGTCAGTGTGGACCGAACCATCCCCATGCATTTCCAAGGGGGCCCTTGAGGAGGAGGTCCATACCACCCCTGGCTGAGAATGCGATAAAGAAGGAGCGTATGACACAGGCTCCAGGATTGGGGAATGGCTAGTGGCCTTGAGTGGGGCCATCTGAATGGTGTTTCTACCAGGGCAGCTTAAGGATATGCCGGTGTATTTCAATAAATTTCCTAAGGAGATGTGTTCAGAATGTATTATGGGCATAAAGGGGTTCTTGTATTTGATTTTTCCAACTAACTTCATTGTCACCACACTGCCTTTGTCCCAGCTGCTTTTTCTGAAATCTGCTCATTGCTGAGCATTAGTCCTGCCAGCACAAAGCTTTAGTGGAGTACTTGAGGTTAGCACTGTGTTAATATACTGGGAATTTCAGCAAAGCCAGGCCCTCTAAATCAATCACTAGAACAGCCTTATTTTTTTTTTTCTTGCTCAAAAATACATTATTAAATGCAGGAACACGTGTGGGAGTGGAGGTTGACTTGGGTGAAGGACACGCTTAAAAGGAAAATTTCATAACATTTTTTTCTGCAGGAAAAGGGCCTTGCTGGTCTTAATTCTTGTAGAACTGAGCCTACAGAACACATTTATGTCTCTGCAGTATCTTTCGCTCCTCGGAATATCCTGAGCTGCTCAGAAGTCACTCAGTCAATTTGCCTGGGGCATTATAGGTACTCAACAGCTATATATTAAATAGAGAAAGGACTGAATTCATGGAAAATTAAAGCCTTTTTTAAGTGAGGATCACAAAATGGACTGAGCCTGTATTCCCCTTCTCAGTTGCTCTGGGGGTTTCTAGGGCGGCAGGGTTTGAGCTGGCACCTACCCCTGAAGGAGGACAGTCGATGCCGTTGGTGTGTTTCCTGAGTACGTGGAGGTCACGCAACGTCTGGGAGGACGTGGTAGGTAGAGGGCCTCCATCCAGAGAGGCGAGTTGGACAGGGAGCCAGCGAGCCTAGACTCCTCTCCCCACCCTGAGTTTGCTAGTTAAGGATGGAAAGAAGCCGGCTACTAGGAGGGGTGTGGCGTTGAGAGAAGGTGTGTATTCTGATTTGCAATAAAGCAGCGCGTCTGAGGCTGAGGGAAGGAAGTCTGTAGAGAAAGAGGTCTGATACGTGGGGAGAGAATGAAGCAACATTCTGGGGGTGGGG
This sequence comes from Zalophus californianus, assembly GCF_009762305.2. Lineage (NCBI taxonomy): Eukaryota > Metazoa > Chordata > Mammalia > Carnivora > Otariidae > Zalophus > Zalophus californianus. Next base: position 66,572,486 of record NC_045605.1, on the reverse strand, counting down.
AAGGGGCAAGAACAGGAGAGGATGGGGTCCACGGCCAGTGGGGCTGGCCCCTGGACTGCAGGGGAGGAGCTCCTTCCTCTGAGGCCCAAGGGCAGGATGGAGGCTGGTCCAAGGGGAACAAGTTTGCAGGCTGAACTGCAAGTCAAGCGTGGGGGCTCTGCTTATATTCCAGAGTAGCGAAGGCATGGACACCCTGCTAAGGGGGGTGGCTCAGAGACTGAGCAGGCACCCCCAGAAGGCCTGGTGGGGAGTGCCTGGTGGCGGGGCCCGGCTACAGCTGAAAACCATGAGTCTGTGGAGGCTCTAATTTGCCCAGTTCCACAATTTTTCGTGGGTCGTGCCCAGCATCCAGGGAGAGGGTGTAGAGAAGGCAAAGAGGCTGCAGAGGCGGGGCTTACAGGGTATCAAAGGCAGCAGGAATAAGGAATTAAAGAATGGAAGGTGCTGGCAAGGGGGTGGTTGAAGGAATTTGGGTGCAGCCTTTCCAAGAACGTGGAGAGGCTGGGAAGGTGATAAAGGGGAGGAAAGGGAAAAAAAAAAGTTATTATTCAGAAGGTCTTGGGTTGATGAGCAGGCATTCGGGAAGTAAGAGAGTGAGGAATCATGACGAATAGGGGGTTGGGGGCGGTAGGGCAGTGGAGGATAAGGTTTGGGGTACAGCAGTTCCAGGCACTAAGAGCTGGGATCCGGATGTGGGCGGCTGAAGCGCAGCGCAGGTGACCCTCCCCAGAACTGAGGCCCCGGGGCAGGTGGGGCCATTCATCAGCCTAAGCGATGCCCGGTGGGAGGGAGTGGGCACCGCAAACTGCGCGGGAAGCCCTTGGGTGAGAAGCACAAAGCGGGCAGCACGTGGTGGGGCCTGATGGCTGATGCCCAAGGAGGAGATGTTCCTGTCCCGGATGGAGGGCTGAGGTGTGGAAGGGGTGCTGCTGTGGGGAGAGGGGAGAATTGGCTCTGCCTTGTGTCCCTGATGGAAGAATGAGCAGATTCAAAGCCCACAAGAGTGGCAGTATCCTCCAGGAAGAGCCATGTGTGGTGGGGACAGGAGAAGTTGCTTTCGACTGGAAAGGACTGTCCTTGAAAGATACTGGGACTTCGGTAGACATTTGGGGAAGGCTTGGGGCGGGGCAGCAAAGGAAGATCATCCAGGAAAGAAGCACAGAGCATATCAGGAGTTGAGAGAGGGTGACAAAGTCCCATAAAGACAACGAAAGTTAGATCTGATGTACACACGTAGGTCCATGGGAACTGGGAGGCTGGGAGGAAAGGGATGGCGGAATGAGACTAGGGAACCCCATCCCCTATACTCAGCCACTGCAGTCACTCTGGGCCCCACAGAGTACCCATTCCCATGCTCTCACGGCAACAGAACTCCATCCCCATCACATCGGTCCAGAAGCAGCAGAGCTTCATGGAGCTTCCCCTCTGCCCCTGGAAGGAATCAGAGTCCCAGCTGCCTGGGAGAAAAAGGGCTGAGTCATGGTGACCTAGAGGGGTCAGGGAAGGCTTCCTGGAGGAGGAGCTGCACCTGGAACTTAGATAAAGAGTAGCATAAGCAAAAGCACAGCAGAAAGAGCACTTTAGGAGTGGGGGCCGAAGGTGGGAAGGGGTAGAATCGGACCTTCCTTTTCTTCTTTAGTAAGGAGCAGAGTGTTGTAGTGCCTGGGAGCTGGATTTGGAACCAGGTGACCTGAGTTCAGCTCCCAGCTTTGCCGCTTGCTATGCATTCATTTACCTCTATCTAATTCAGTTTTCTCTCACCTAAAAATGGAGACGATAATACTCCACTTATCCAAGGTTATTTTGAGGATGAAACAAGTGTATTTGTAAAGCATTTAGCATCCCTGACCTACAATAAGAGCTCATTAAATAATATCACTAGTGTAATTATTTTCTGTAATCAGGAGGGGAAAGGGGGCAGCAGTTTGCTGAGGACCTACACTCCACTCTGTGCCTTATACTTCACAAACACACCTCTGAAATGAGCTACCTGTATCATTTTTACTAGATAGAAAACTACCTCCCGAATTTTGTGGCTTATGATATATCTATCCATTTGTTTAGCTCGAGACTCTGAGGGTCAACAGTTTGAGCTGGGCTGGACTGACCCTGTCTTCTGCTAGTTTTAGCTGGGCTCGATCAGGCATCCATGGCCAACTGCTGGTCAGCTAGTTGAGTCGGCTTCCAGAGGTTGGCTGATTGTCAGCTGGAAAGAGGGAGCTTCTGGGGCTTGTGTGTTTCATCATCCAACGGGCTAATCTAGACTTCTTCACATGAGGGCCCTGACGGGGGTTTCTAAGAGCCACGAGAAAGGGCAAGCATAACTGTATGAGTCTCTGCTTGCATCACGTTTGCTGTGAAAATGTTGTCCTTGCCCGGGGTCAGTCGACTACAAGGCCACGGCCAAGCCCAGCCTCAAAGGGCAGAAGCAGAGTTGGCATGCAAGGATGGGGAATATCTGTGGCCATTTTTATAACATATCCCAATGGCTTATCATGTCCATTTTGTATTATTTCATTCATTCACTTATGCATTTGTTCACTTGTTCATCCAAAAGTATTTACTGAGCACCTGTCTTGTGGTGTGCAAGAAGAGGAATCCCAAAAAGAGTGGCCTCGGTCTCCCACACTTCTCTCCATCATAGTGCAGTCCATCCGGCATTGCTGTCTGAGGTCTGTACCATTCCGTAAAGTCGTGAGCGGGACCTTTTTCCCCCAGTAAAGCAGGTTTTACTCTTCTCAGGGAAGAAGGAGGTAGAGATGGAGATGGTGTGGGGGAGCAGGCACCATCGAGATTTACATTTACAAACTGCAGTCAGGCAGCAATATTTCATCCACATGAGGTCGATTTCTCCGAGCTAACTTCTCCCTACTCGATCTTAACTTATAGGTTTAATAACACGCTCTTTCCCCCATCTTCCCGATCACTGAGATTGCTGGTGAGTCCAGATCACTACTGACCTCATATGTTAAAATCTCTGTCAAATACACACCTACGTACATACTCTCTCTCTCCCCCCGTCTCTCTATCTCCCTGGGAACATTCTAAGCTCTTCTTAACTCAGTGCAGGATAACAGTTGTGGTGAGCCATCAAATGATTGAGACCCCTCATTGCTCATGGGGCCAGGTTAGAGTTAGACCTGGCACAGACTGTGTCCTGGGAGCAAATATTGAGAATCTTGTCCTCGAGAGAGAATCCCATTCCATCTAAACTATTAATCCACAAGGCCATATGGAAGGTGTTGTCCAAGGTTCTGGTCCAAAACAGAGGAGAGAGCTTAGAAGAGTCTTAGAGTAAGGGACATGAAGCAGGCACTACGGAGGAAGCCTGGATGGATTTCTAACCTGGAGTTCAAGGACCCTGGAATAGTTTATCAATACATTCACTTAATCAGCTCATGTGTTTTGAGTACATGTCACATGTCAAGCAGTGATTTGGACAATAGAGATACAATAGTGAGCAAGACAAGCTTGGTTCCTGCCATCAGGAAACTGGTAACCTGGTGGAAGAGACCCATGTTACAAAAACAGTACTAATGGCTAACACTAACCAGCCCTCAGGCTATACGATTCCCGGACCACTCTGTGCAGTAAGTACTGTTCTGACCGCCTGCTTTGACAGATGAGGAAATTGAAAGAATGAATGGCCAAGGGCATCATCTGTAGTCACACAGCTAATGAACAATGGTGGGGGGTGGGGGGGGACTTAAATTAGGCAGTTCGGATCCAGAGTTAATCTTTCTAGAGTCAACTCCTTCCCCTCCCTGCACTAGATCAAGTTTTCTTGGTACCTGTTTTCCAAGTCCTTTGTTGTCTTCTTTAAGAGCATGCATCACATTCTGTGATTCTATTTCTGTGTGATTGCTTGGTGAGGGAGCATAGCAAAATGGTCATGTCAGTCAGTTCAGGCTTCGTTATGCTCCAGTAACAGAGGACCTCGAAATCCAAGTGGCTTTACAATAACAAACATTTCTCGGTCAAGTCTTTGCTGACCTTATCTTCCTTTTGCAGTGGCTTGTCAAAAGCAGCCAATAGTAACGAAGGAGTGCTTTTGATCTAAAGCACGGTCTACCAAGTGACTGCAGGCGACGGTTACGCCAAATGCCTCACCACTGCGTAAAAGAGGTCACCATCTTTCCAGCCTCTGGGGATGGTCCCTCCCTGCCCACTCTCTGGCCCCAGAGTCAGTGCCCCGTATTTTAAAATTTGACAGCACCCCTCATCCAGTATCAATTTATCATTCATCTTAGGCTGATGGTCCCCAAATCGCAGTGACTTACAACAAGAAATGCTTATTTCTTACTCATGCTCTGTGGTCATCATGGTTCAGCTTCAGCTCTGTGTCATCTTGCCTTTTTCTGGGACACTGCCAGTCCAGTGGCAGAGAGTAAAAAGCGCTGTGGTAGGTCACGTGATGGCTCTTCAAGCTTCTGATTGGGAATGGCACACGTCTCTCCTGTTTATATCCCATTGGTTAAAGGCACGTGGCCAAGTCTGACACTAACGATGCAGGGACATGTAATAGCTCAGACGGGGGGGGGGGGGGGAGGACACAGGAGGGGCTTCACAGGACAGAGCAGTGAATCAGCCTGTTCAAGTCATTGAGGAGCATGCACTGACCAGCACAAGCTGATGCAGAGCTGGCAGACAGCTGTGGTTTGGGGACTGAAGAATGCCAGGGCATTTTCCCAAGTGCGCAGGATCTGCTCCATCCTAGCTGTTTGTCAGTGAGCAGACAGAGCTATGAAGGGCTCTGAGCAGTGCCTTCCAAAATAGAAACCCAACTGGACCCCACAGCCAGATAGCTGGTGTCTGATATTTCTTCGAGACTGTGAACTTCCCAGTGAACAAGTGAGCCGTGTCTGTGCATTCGAGGGGAGGGGGGCATATTATCGACAACAAAAACTGCCACAAATTTGGGCAGCTTCAGCTAAAAACAAAGGGTGGGGGCTATTACAGAAAACCCGAGTGATTCACTGCATAGACTCCAAAGGAGGGTCAACGGGGCCAAGCGCAGGGGGGGTGGGGAGGAAGGCAGGAATGGGGGCAGCTCCAGGGGCCTCAGCAGTTAAGAGGTCATGGATCCGCTCGAGCTACACATGTCTCAGCTACAGAACTGCCTCATCTCTGTGTCTTTCCTGGGAGGAGACAGGCTTCTTGGCCCCTTGACAGCCCACTCTCACCCATGGGCAGATGGTGGAGTCACAGAACCCAGACTATTTGGGGCCCACCCCTGGCCGGAGCCATTCTCAGAGAAGGGGTCACTCTTAGACATTGTAAGCCAAGTGCAAGGACACCTGTTCCTGCCTCTTCACAACTGCCTGCCCCAGTCCCTGGCTCTGCACCCTCTTATCTTGTTCTGAAATGCACAGAGAGCAGGAGGAACAGGGGAAGGGCAGCAACAGAATGGGGATGAGCAGCTAATGCCCAGGCTTGGGCAGTGGGCAGGCACTGCTCCCTAGAGACAGACACAGAAGGCTGCAGAGAGACTGCTCAGCCAGCGATCCCAGTCCAGGGCACCTGCTCCTTGTCGCATCCTGGGCCACGCCAATCTTACTTTCCTGTAACCCAGTTTCCTTTCATCTGCAGTTCTCAGCTTCTCCTCTTATACCTACCTACATGATAGATGATATTCAGATACTCAGCCCACTCCCAGGGGCTTCCTAAGGCTGTGTGAACCTCCAGGCTCACTGGCTTTTCATCCACTAGAGAAAGCATACTAGCCTGCAAATGAGTGAGATATTTCTTTATCTTAAAAAAAAAAATCAGACATTCACAAACCAGTAATTTATTATTTAAAAAAGTGACTTCCTTTATATAATAACTGAATAAAGCATATACATACGTGGCACCTATATTCACCCTGTAGCTAAAGACCACTGTGACTTGATCCTTTTACTTCATTCCCTTTGGCGTTCTTGAAAGGTCTCCTGGGTATTCTATATTTGTTAATACTCTTAGTTGCAAGTGACAGAGACCCAGCTCAAACCAACTTACGGGCAAAAAAGCTTTTCTTTCATGTAACTGACAAGGCCATGTCTGGCTCCAGCTTCAGGCAGGGCTGGATCCAGGGGCAGGAATGAAGCTTGCTGCATTCCTGTCTTCCCTTTTCTTCCTTTACTTTCCCCTCTCCTTATTCCTCTTCCTCCTCCTCTTCTTTTCTCCCTTCCACCTGTCCTCCCTCCCATTTTGGCTATGGTTCCCTTCATATGTAACTTTAGTCTCTCTCATATTCAAGCAGAAGAGGCTTCCCTGATTTACCTGAGGAAGAAGGCAGCAAGTAGCTCTGGGCCTAGAGCCTTCTAGCATGCTTGCACAAATAGAAAATCTGAGGGAGGACTTTTGTTGGTCCAGACTGGATCAACATGTCCATCCTGGAACCAAACCCTAGGCCAAGGCAATGGGGTAGACGGTGAAACATGCCTACCGTTATGGCCAGAGTGAAGCAAGATGCTGTTACAGGAAAGCAAATAAAGCTGTCAGCATCAAGAATCCTTGCAGCTGCCTTCTCCAGTTTGTCTCTGGTCTCTCGCTGCTAATTCCCTCCTGCTCAGCCCTCAGTTTCCATGCAGGAAGCCCAGGATGGCCCCCACCCCCTGGCTCTCTCCTGGGACAGAGGAGCTGACAAGGGAAACACTGAGCCCAGGGGACACCAGGAGCTCAGAATGACACGGGAAGAGAAGACAGAACAAGGTGGGAGATTCGGGTTGCTGCCTAGGTTGGCTGGGTGGCAAACAGCCCCAGAGATGGTGGTAGAGAGATGGCTGACACCTCTGCTGTGGGTACGAGGCCCAGAATGAAGCACATGAGCTAAGAATCTAAGTCAAAATTTCCAAGCCCAGCAACGGTGCCAAGCGGCTGCTGGCCTGGCCGTCCTGCCCAGGTACACAGTGGGAGGCAGAAATCAGGCCTCACTTAGTCTTTTCTATTCAGTCTTATGCTCAAAGACCGCACCCTGGTCCAAAGCTCACTTTTCTCCCCTGTCCCCCAGACCGGCCTACGGAAGGGGCTGTGTCACCTCTAGCCCCAGTTCGCTTTCCAGGCCCTTTGGGTGGTTATGACTCAGAAGACTCTGGGAATTCCTCGGATGTGCTGATGGGTGGCGGGACAGTCCATCTGAAGTCACAGGATGCTATCAACTCTTCAGCCCTGAGCTGCTTTTCCTGCCTCATCTCCCCACCCCCGGGGGCACTCTCTTCCCCCAAAATGGCAAGGTAGTGCCAAGCCGCCCTGCCTTTGTTTGTCCTTTCCCTTCTGACAGCGGTCCCTCACCCTACTCCATTATCTGGGCACACTACGCTCCTCCTAGGCTGTTCTCGAAACTCCTCACTCACAGACCAGCCCCGGGGAGAGTACATCACCCCAGCTCCAGCCCCTCCAGCACTCTGACCTGCTCTGACTCTGCTCTCAGCCTGGCCGTGAGGCACTTCTCTTCCCTTTTCGGAAGGCTGTCTCCCCACCCAGCTCCCCAGGGGCACCCAGGTCTTGCTCCTCTCTGCTCCCTGGTGCCCAGCTCAGGCCACACCCTCGTGGGCACGAAGGAGTGTTTGCTGAATCAAACTGGATCGTCTATTGGCTATGCGCTGAGTGCCTGTTACACACTGCTCCACACACACCTGGCGGGCTCAGGTACTTAGCCTGTCCTGTTCCACCAGGGAAATGGGCTCGCAAGGGGGAGCTCTGAGCTGGGGCCCTTGCTTTCCACAGTGGTGCTCCTTCCCAGCTCTGGCAAACAGGAATGTTTATAAATGTTTTCCTTCCCTTAACGTACCTGATTCTGTGGTTAGTGAACAGAAGATCATTTTGGAAATGACTCCCCTTCACTCCTGATTTAGCATCGGTGCCCTGCGGCCCTCAGCGCTGTAACTAACCTCTGTGTCAAGGGGTTAATGACCAGTAACCAAACACTTAAATCAGCCTGCCCTATCTGCAGAAGGGCTAGCAGCTCATTCTTGGTAAAGAGGACAAAGCCCATTTCTAGCACACGTTACAGATGTCACAGTCACTACTCTAAATTGAGATTGAATAAAGCAAGCCTCGGCTCCTTCTCTGCCCCCGCCGCCCTGTACGAGGCAGGCCGGCGCCCTGCCTGCTTCCTTATCCTTACAACTGGGAGGTGGCCACAGATAGGGACAGTAGCTAGCATACAGGTGTACGAAACTGTGTTGCTTCTCTTCTCCCCTTCCCTTCCGGAGGCAGCTCTACTGGCCTGTGGCAGCTTCTGTCTGTGTGGTGCTATCAGATATGGGTGACGGGCAGATCTTGTGGAAGGCTGTACCCAGTCTCTGGCGGAGGCAGTCCCACCTCCACACCTGCCAGGTAGAGAAGGGGTACTGAGGACAACCGGCAGGGCTCTGGCCAGGGGTCCGCCTGCATCCTGCGGGGGCGGGGGGGCTTGCTTATCCAGGAGATGAAGTGACAGAGCAAGGGCACCTCCAACCCTGGGGGTCTTTGCGTGACCCAGGGCAGGAGTGTGTACCCAGGGGCACCGTGGGCTTCCCGGCTGCCTGTCCCGCTCAGCTACTCGTCATGACTGCTCTCGGCCTGAGATAGAGACTTCCACTGGTGTAAACCCCAAGACACGGACACATTTGTTCTGCCACCTGCAGGGGCTTTTTCTCTTTTCCTTGCAAGCATCAGAATGAAGCACCCAGATGAGTTGGTAGCCCTGCCGAGGTGAATGGCAGCATGTGGAAAATGGGTAGGTCAGTCATCTGCAGCTGAGGAGGAGCCGAGTGGTCGGGGTGTCTTTTCTATATGCCCCCCCAAACGCCCAGGGGGTTGTAAAACATCCCCAGGCAGGCTCCGGCTGCCTCCCACTTCCCACCTTCTTGTATCACAGGTGTTTTGGCACAGGCCCCTCCAGCCCTCTGCTGCCTCCTTAGTCCCAGTGCCCTTCTCAGAGCTCAAGGGCATCACCACGGGGAAGCTTCCTAAGCCAGCCTCCCGGCCTCAACCCCTTGGCCTGGCTGCTGGTGCTGCAGCGACCCAAGGGAAGTAGGCGAGTGAGGTGAGAGGTCACAGGTGTGGCTCTGGAGTCAAACTGCCTCCGGGTAAATCTCAGCTACTCCACCTGTGAGACTTTTACCTCATGTCTCGTGCCTCAGTTTCCCCATCTCCAAGATGGGGGTCATTGCAGCCCCCGCCTCGTAGAGTTGTTTTAGGATCCAGTAGAGATAAGGCATGTACATCACTTTGTGTCTGGCCCAGAGTAGGAGCTGAACACATCACAACTTTTGTTGTTAGCCGCCTAAGGCAGGGGCCAACAGCAGCACCCTTGGGCAGCCGGAGTTGGAAAATTCTTTGCTGTGGTGCAAGGGCTGTGCTGTACATCGAAGGAGGTTGAGCAGCAAGCGTCCCTGACCTCTCCCCTCTGGACGCCAGTAGCAGCGTCCCTCCCCTCCATTGTGACAGCCATAGATGTCTCCAGACATTGCATATGCCCCCTGGTTGGCAAAACTGCCCCTCTCTGGGAACCACAGTTCTAAGTCATTTCTTGCTGAAACCTTCCAGGTTCCCCATGACTCAGAAAGCCCAGCCCCCCCGGTACTAAACGTGGGGCATCTTGCGGGAAACGTTGTCCCCTCCTTTGAGTTCAGGCCATTTACCAATTCAGTCCCCTGCCGGCTGGACTTCTGAGGCATCCAAGGGACAACTGGAGAGCATCCTCTGCCGAATCTCTCTCTGATCGCCAGCTTCGTGCTTACTCCCCTCAAGATGCACTTTGGTGTTTGCTTTTCAATAACAAACAACTATCTGTCCCTATTAGGATTTGCCCCAACTCTGGAGCTATACGCAGATCCAACAACAGCCGTACCAGCTAGTAAGTGCACGCGAGGCTCTCAGTCTCCCCCAAGCACTTCCGAAAAGCTAAGTGAACAAAACTGATTTCAGCTATTACCTGGGCAGCCGCTTGTGTCTAGAGAGCCTGCCCTGGAGACCAGAGTCAGGCCCTGATGATAGGGATGAAGGGAGGGGTGGGTGGCCGTAACTGGCTTCCTGGTGGTCCTTGTCAGGCAGCCCACACTCCTGAACCTCAGGAAATCTGGGTCCTGGCAAGCAGGGTGACTAAGCGCTGCACTGTGTCCTGAGGAGAGAGCGTGTGCATTCCACCCAAGGGCATAAACCGCTCCGCGCTTTTTGGAGGGAGACTTGTGTGGCAAGCTGAGGCCCCAGGCTTTTGCATATTCACAGAAACCTTTCTGGAGGTGGCGCGTTTTTATTTCTATTTTCAAAGTAGCAAGAGTCGGGAGAGGCCAGTGGAGGAAGCCGAAAAAAATGCTCATATTAGTGTGATTAGAGCCATTATTTCCTGATATGTTAGTTTCCCCAACTTGGCTGTTGGATACTCCAAGACAGGGACCATGGCTCTCTCATCACTGTTATCCTCAGATCTCAACTTAGAGATTGTTGTTGGATGGGTGGACGGATGGATGGTGGATGGATGGATGAGATGCCTAACTGTGTCCATTCAGCTTCCTAAGTCCCACTGGTCATCATATTCTCTCCCAAGAGGAGTTGAATAGGCCCCTCTTGCCTCTGTGTTCTAGTCACCTTTCTACATTGAAGGCATTCCACATTCGGCCTAGGCTCAGAATTTTGATCACTATGCTTCTTCACCTCTATTATGGGAAGAATCAGTCATCTTGGTAGGTTAATGCCTAGTTCCATGGATTCACCAAATCTGATAACTTGTAAGATTATGTGAGTGCCTCCTATTCGTCCCTCCAGATCCACTCTCCACCCTTCTCCTTCTGCCTGAGGAGGCTGACTTTATGGCATGTTTCGATGGGCTCCCATGCTCTTTGGCTTCCAGCTGGGTGCTGCCAATGGGCCGATCTAGCAGAAGAATGGAGCGTGGAGGGGAGAGTAAAGTTGTGGTATTTATTCACCACCGCTCACCATTACCCCCAAACCCCTTCCACCCTGAAGCCTTCTTGCAAGTCAATCCTCTCTCCATAACTTTTCTCTTACAGATTCCCCTAACTGCCATCTTCTGTCATCCCCTTGGGTGTGGGCGTGGTAACAGCTCCATGGTATGATCCTCAGGGAACTATACAAGCCCTGTGGTTCCCTCACGTTCTACCCACACCATGGAGAATTGTGCCTTTATTACACCTTCCTTGGATTCCACTACCTTGAGTGAGCCATGTGTTTCCTGTTGGGGCCTTCATTGGTACACTGGCCTGAGGCTCTTCTTATGTCTGAAGGGTGACACTGCCCGCCTCTTCGTGCCCTCCCTGGACCACGAAGGGCCAGGAAGAACATGCCCCCCAAGGACCACCCCTTACCTCCTTCCCTGCACTGCCTTTTCCACCCCACCGTCCCTTTTATGTCTTGCACTCGTGTTTAAAAGTCCTTGTCAACCACCCTCTTCTACTAAAACAAGAAATGCTTCATTTTCTCATTTGGAATGAATCAAAGATGTTTACCAGTAAGAATTTTTTAATGTGTGAAGATAATAAAAGGGCCCACCCTAACTCTAACCTCAAGCAAAGAAATAGAGTATCCCGATTTGCCCATGGGGCCTAATCATAAGTGGGGGTGTTAATTTCTTTAGTAATATGAAGAGAAAAGCTCACAGACCCTAAGATTTGTCACTCAGAGCAAGGTCAAAGGTCATGTGGCTTTCCTCTAGACCAGGGCCAATAAACTACAGCCCATGCACAGCCCTTATTTTTGTAAATGAAGTATTATCAGAACACAGCCATCCATTTACTGTGTTTAGCTATGTTCATGCTACGATGGCAGAGTTGAGTTTTCAGACTGTATGGCCCTCTGTGCAAGAAAGAGTTAACGCAGCAGGCCTGACTGCTGTCCTTTGAAAGGCCTGCTTACTATGTTGGCCCTTGACAGGCATCTGGGAACTTGGATTTCAGAAGGGTTCCCCCCATTCCCAGATGTATAAGAGTGGCTCACTGTGCCTGACCAGACTGTACAAATATGGTTTATGCTAAACACCTGCTTTGCCCCCGGGAGTTTGGAATGTTGGTATGTACCAAGCAGAGGCTGCCTACATGACCAGCCCTGATAAAAACCCAGCTAAGTCTGTAAGAGCTTTCCCCGTGGGTAACATTCCACCTGTGTTGTCCCAGTTCCTTGCTGGGGGAATTAAGCGCATCCTGTGTGACCACTAGGAGAAGACTCTTGGAAGTTGGCACCTGGTTTCCCCCAGACTTTGCCCTTATGTGCCTTTTCCCTTTGCTGATAGGACTTGTATCCTTTTGCTATAAGAAATCATAACCGTAAGTACAAATATGGGCAGAGTCTTGTGAGTCCTAATGAATCATCAAATCTGGGAGTGGCCTTAGGGACCACCCAACACACTGCAAAGCCAAAAATATTTGCCACCTGGCCCTTTAAGGAAAAGTTAACCAACCCTTGCTCTACACAGTCTTAGTCTGGATGGAAATTATGAGTTACATGTTTCCTATCACACAGGACTCTCAACTCCCCAAGCCTGGCACAGGTCTTTTGCTCTGTATCTTCAGGCCAAGCACAGTGTCTTACATGAAATATATGGAGGGAGGAAGTCAGCAAACCTACAAGTAATGGATTCAAGCCATGTTTTATTAAACCATGGATGGTGAAATCAATTTAAACATTTATGACCAATGCTTTTCAGGGAAAGAATAGAATAGAAAATATCATATTGCGTTGCATATGGTGAGACTAAGGTTCGTGTCTTGAAAATTTTGTCTCAGTTATACATGCGGACCAGTGACTATCCCAGATCGTGATGTAAAAGGGCTTTCTTCTTGTCCATTGCAATAGAAAAATCATGTGAAGCCCACTGGATTGTGCTCCCTTTGCCAACTACCCAAGGAGAAGCCCCCCCGGACCCTCCCCATCTCTTCGGTCATTACACTTAACCACATTCTTGCCCCACCCTGCAGAACGTGTACTACACAAGCAGTCAGCAGATCCACGTGGGCATCCTGAGCCCCACGGTCGACGACGATGACAACCGGTGCCTGGTGGACGTCAACAGTCGGCCACGGCTCATCGAGTGCAGTTACGCCAAAGCCAAGAGAATGAAGCTCCACTGGCAGTTCTCTCAGGTAACAGCCCCCGAGCCGCCGGCAAGAGCAACGGGAATGAAGAGCAGGTGGAAGGTCCACAGGGGCCCCAGAGTGTGGGGGGCAGGGGTCACAGTGACAATAGGGAGGCTGTGACTCAGGGCCAACTCTCAGGATTGACTGGTCTCCTACCATGTGCCAGGGGTTTCACGTCCATTATTAGCTGTCTCCTGATACTGGCTCTAAAGGGGAAATTGTTGTTGTGGTTGTTGTGGTTGTTGTTGTTTTACTATCATTTTATTTAATTTGTAGACATAAGGAAACAGGCTCAGAGGGGGAAGTCATCTGCCCAAAGTCACACAGGAAGGAGCAGGGCTGGGGTTTAGACTTGGGCCGCTCTGACTTTAAACCCTCACCTTTCTTTTCCACACATCCTTTCTCCCGAGATGAAGCCCAGTGTCCCAGGTGTAGACAGTGCTGGGGCGTCTCTGGCCTTGTGCCCCGCTCTGCCTTCCTCCCAGAATGGGCTCCCTCTAGGGGAGGCTTCCTCAAAGGACCGTGTGGATGCAGCATTCCTGTGTTAAGTCTCCATGGGTTCTGAGGCCCGTATTTGACTTCCTGCTCTCCATTGGCCCAGTTATAAGATGAAGCCAAAGATTAAGATGCCCAGTGGGAGACGGCCCACAGTGACCCCACAGAGGCCTCCCCAGCCCCCAGGGCATCCACTAAGTTAGAGCTGGTTTCCCCCCATAGGCAGGGACACCCACCGCCCAGGTGGTGCAGAGGAAGTGCTCAGAATAGGAAGTGAGGAACCCATCACGTTCTAAGGCATCGGGGACTGTACGTGGTGGATGCTTCCAGGGAAGTCAGAAAGGGAATGTCCGTATTCGTGGGACTGAGTGGCTGGACCCCGACTCAAGCCTCCCAGCAAGCTGCTCCTGCCCTGGGGAGGAAGCTGACGGGCGCTGGAAGAGGCTTCGTAGTTACTGTCCCTGTGGTGGTGGGGGGGGGGGGGCAGGGAAGAGGGGCCCCAGCCATCACTATATTCTACGGGCACGGGAAACCTTTGGTCTGTGACCTGGGTATGTGCAACCAGAGCACTGAGGTCCTAGATGAGTGGTGAAGGTCAATACCAAGTTCAAAACAAAGTGTTAGGTTTAGGGGCTAGCTGGAGAACAGGAGCGAGGGCCTGGACACGGGCCTCGTGACCCCAGGAAAGCAGATGCTAGGGAGCAGCACGGGGAGCCAAATGGGAGCACTTCTGAGGGCAGGTAGGAGATGCGTGCTGCCGCTTGAGTCCTGGCTGGGCCCCCAGTGCTGCGCCAGGCCTGGTGACTCCCGCCCTGCTCCTTCCTGTTCACATGACCTTCGCTGTGAGTTATAAACTGTAAAGAGCAATAGCCAGCCTTCATAGAGTGCTCACTAAGTGCCAGATTTCGTAAGCCTGGGGCACAAAGCAGCTAAGTTAACCCTCACAACGGCTGCCAGATACCGTCACCCAGCGTTCCACACAAAGCTGTTAAATACCATGCCCAGCGTGGTCCTGGGGGTGACTGTCCACACATTGTTTCAAACTCTCTTTTACTTTCAGTTGGGGCCTGTTGGTAGCGGCACCTGGAAGAAGGTCAGGGTCAGGGCTGAGGTTTGAGAATATGGGGCACAGCTTCCTCGCACCTCCCTCTCTCTTGCTGAAGCCCCTGTTCTCACCCCACAGTCTGCCTCTGTCATGCCCCCCTGTCAGCTGTGTAGCCCTGAGGGACATGGGGCGGGGCTACATTTCCCCTCTGGCCTCCTTTACGTGGAGAGGCCAAGAGAGGGCCAGAGGCGTGTGGTCAGGGAGGAAGGCCGGATGCATGCTCCGTGCTCTCCAAAGCGGCTCAGGCTAGATGCGACATTGGCCTGCAGCCTGGAGGCAACAGAGAGGAAGAGACACGTGGGCCCTATGGAGGTGAGTGGGGCTGACTTTGCTGGGGTGAAACGGAGATCGTCCCTCCGGAGGCTCTGTGCAGAGGCTCCCATCAGGCTGCTCTCTGCTGCCTTCAGCCAGGCCTGCTGGGCCCATGAGCTCAGCTTCCCCGCCGGGAACTGGGAAGGAAGCCGCGCAGGAAGGTGGTGGGTGGGGAGCCAGAGCAGGCGGCTGGCTTTTCAGAAGAGGCAGTACTTCACCTTGAAGAATGTGTAGGAGCTTGCTCCATATGAAAACCGGGAAGGGCATTCCAGTGAGAGGGAACAGCAGGCACAAAAGCTGTGGAGCCGCCAACCCCGGCTATGTTCAGGGAGCTGTGGAGAGTCAGGTGTGGCCGGGTCCTGGAGGGCACAGGGGTGGGGGCGGGGTAGCTGCCGATGGGCCTGGAAGAGCAGCTCGGCCTGTGGGAGTGAAAATGTACAGCTGGGGACTGGCCTGTTTAGGTCTGGGCTTTGGAATGCCCCTGTGGCAGAGATTGTGGAGCTGAACGGGAAGGGGGAGATTCTAAAAGGGGAAGAGAGGCAGGAAGAAGAGCTAGCAGGAGGCTGAAATGCAGTGTGAACATTTAGCCGTTCCCTCCTCCCTCTCCTCCAAGAGTGACCTCGGGGTCCTTAGGGCCCTGCTTGGCCACCGAGATCTCCTCTCAGGGCAAGGTCTAAGGCTGCCCCTCGGAGCCCAGCTTCTGGTGGTGTGGGGTGGGCAGCTTGACAGGTGTAGCTGGGAGGCCTCTAATGGACAAGCATGCCGCTTCAACTGGCCGGGAGAAGGAGTAGGAGCTTCAGGCAGTTCTGGAATAGCCCCTGGAGGTCGGGGCCCAGCCAGGCAGGTACCTGATGCTCTGGGGACTCTGTGTCACCAGGGTATGTGTGCTCTTGAACTAAAGTGAGCTCCCTGGCCCCTTTGCAAGCCTTGTTCCTCCGAGGAGCTCTGGAATCACCAGGGAAACAGAGCTCAGTAGAGCCTCAGCCCCACTGCGTCCAGCCTTGTGAAGTGCGGTATTAATAAGCCAAGCAGCTCCATCTCCAAGATGGCAAGACGAGATGAAGTCCACCTGGCCAAGATCACACAGCCTGAGCTAGAGTTCAAATAGGCTGGTTGCATCCGAACCACGCCCCGGCACATCGCCCTTTTTTCCAGCCCTCCCAGATGGACATGCCCGAAGGTCTCAGGCTGAGGTGACTCATCTCTATCTCCAGATCCAGAGGCCTTGGTGCCCCTGCCTGGCCCTCATCTCCTCTGTCCACCCCTGACTGGGGCAGAGAAAGGAACATACCCCTAAAATAGGCGTCCTCGAGGCAAAGACACCCCCAAATCCAGCACTTTCCTTTCCTCATCTGAGTGCATGGCCTTGAACGGGCAGCCCCACGTGACTCCTACTTGAAAGGACATGGTGACCAACAAAGCAGGCAGTGTTTTGGATGTGGAACCCTGGAGCCTGGGCAGTTTTCAGCCACTTACACATATATCCAGTTAAACTCCCAGGGTGCTTTGGCAGTCACATCTTTGATCCTTCTCCCAAGAAGAACCATTTGGAAGCCATATTTTTAAATCCTTAATTTGCAAACCCAGAGCGGCCCTCTCGCTTGATATTTAAGATTAATGTATGTGAAATTTCTGTTTAATGCAAAATAATTGATATTTATCAAGCAACCTGGATTCTGTCCGCAAGCCCTCATTGGTTAGGAACTACTGTTGACAAGGCCAGAGGAGGCTGGAAGCCTCTTACATGATTAAATCATGTGCTTGGGCTAATTCTCTTGCAACAGGTTTTAATCTTTGCAAATTACATAGAGATCCTACCAAGGAGAATGATCTGGTGCAGAAGTTGGGCTGAAAGAAGCTTTTCCTGGTGCGTCTCAAATCTCTTTTCCGGTTTCACATTCTGCATTATTTACTCTCCTGAGGGCTGCATTTAAACTCCACAGACACTCAGGCTGGATTAATTTCAAAATAATCTAGTGAAATTCTCCCAGTTTCTCCCACAAAGAAGACAGGCATTTGCATATCTTAGTGTTCCATCTCATACCCTGATTTTCTTTTTAACAAATAAAATGCCTTTCTTCTATCCCCTGCAAGCTCTTCTGAATTTCTGATGCTCGGGATGAATCAGGACAGTGTTTGATACTGACACCGAGCAACCACATTTGATGAAAACATCTCTTGGCAATGCTGATGTACAGGGCTCTGATGAGCCATTTTCTGATGATGAACATTCTTTCCTTCAGTCACTCATCAAACATTTATTGAGCATGGGGGTTGGGCAGGAGGGATGCAGACATGAAACAGACACGGCCTCTGCCCTGGAGGAGCTCATGAGCACATAAACACGCAACAAAGTGGATGATGAGACCAGAAATGAGGGAGGTATGGTGTGCCGGGACCCCAGCGGGACGGGCTCAGGAATGGTTTCACATTCAAGGCTTGTTTGATCCAGATCTTGAAAGTTGTAGGACAGTTCCCAGGTGTAAATAGGGAGAACATCCCATGCAGAGGCTCAGCCTGGGCAAAGGCAATTAAATCCAGAGCATGTTTGAGGAACAGAAACCCAGTGTTGGTATGGGGGGGGACTTAGAATTTCCAAAGGAGCATGAGAGAGATCAGACATAAGTGTCAGTTTGGGTGCAGATAATGGTGATCGTTGAAACCCATGCCAACAAATTGGACTTCACCTTAAAAGCAAAGGGAGGAAGCAAGGGAAGTTTTAAGCAGTGAATGGCCATAATGGAGTCTGAATCCCTCTGGTAGTGGAGTGTAAGGTGGACTAAGACAAAAGAGACAGGGAAGCAAGTTAGGGACAGCTCCACAATCCTGTCCCAGCATTCTCATGAGAGATGGGGCAGACTTGGCTGCTTGGGGGGCATGGAGCCACACCACTGTGGGGGGTACTTTGAGACATTGCTGCAGTCTGTTGGAAGTAGTGATGGATGAAATGCAGGGAGTTGTGAGGGGGGATTATTAATCCAGAACCACCCTAGGCTCTGGGTTTGAAGAATAGTCGGTGGGCAGCCAGCATTGTCCCTCTCAAGCCACACACCTGTGTCTAGATGTCCAACATTTCCCACATCAACACATGATGAAATTTCATGAACACCAGAAGTCATTGTTATTGCCTTCTGCGATTTCTCTAGCTTGTGCTTCCTCCTGGTATAAAGAATGTCCTAAACTGACAACTATAAATTATAGGACTTTCAGTCTGCTGAGAGTATCCCACATACTGAGATTTGGAGGATTCTGGGATTTGGTGATGAAGTGTCCCCTCCCCAATAGAAGGGGAGGGAGTAAGCAGATAGCAGGTCACTACAGAGAACTTTGTGGCAGGACACCTGCCAAGCAACACAAAGGACTGCCTCTCTATGGCAATGAGGTGCCGCTCTTCCCCCACTACTGTTCCTTTGAATAGTGATGCAGATGCTGGCGCCCTCTCTTCAAGATGTTCTTGACGGGATTCTTGCCGTAGGAAGGCTGTTATGATGTGTGTCTTCTAAGGTCCAACCTCCTTCAATTCTACCTATTCGAATGCATGGTTGAAGGAATGCAGACTCTTGGACCAGGAAGACGAGGAGCACCTTAGCTCTGCCTTCTAACAGCTGAAGGGCTGCCTTACACACAGGAAAGCAGTCTTGTCCTATTGGCTCTGACGGGGGGACTAGCGAATCCAGGACAATTGATAGAGCAGCTTTCTCGTAGCCAGACTTGTCCAGATATGAAGTTGGCAGCTTGGGGAGGAAGTGGGCTCCGGGGATCACGCAGCAGACCATCTAAGGCTCTACAGCTCTAACTGGATTTAGACTGGATGGCTTTAAGGGCTTGCCAACCCCAGAGTTCTGTAATGCTAAGCTGAAGCTAGACAGTAAGCCCTGAGGAGCACGTTCCCACCTAGAAGCTGCTCTGGGCCCGCCTCAGTAAAAGGCCCCACAAGTTCAAAAATGAGCCGAACTCCTCGTCTGAGGACCATCTTTATCCTACTCTCTGCAGTTGGTTTTCCACTATTTCCATGTCCCTCGCTTCCATCAACCACGACACCAGAGGGCAGGGCTGTCTTACAAGTCCAGGGTCTCCAGCACCTAACGGAGAGCCGAGACAGAGGAGCCCCTCCCCAAAGTGCTGTTAATTGAATGAAGGATTTCTTTAAAAAAAAAAATCACAGAGAACGCTGTGAATTGTGTAAGACTGATGAATCACAGACCTGTACCTCTGAAACAAATAATACATTATATGTTAAAAAAACAAAAAAAAGTAGGAAGGGAAAAATGAAGGGGGGGAATCGGAGAGGGAGACGAACCATGAGAGACGATGGACTCTGAGAAACACACTGAGGGTTCTAGAGGGGAGGCGGGTGGGGGGATGGTTTAGCCCAGTGATGGGTATTAAAGAGGGCACGTACTGCATGGAGCACTGGGTGTTATATGCAAACAATGAATCATGGAACACTGCATCAAAAACCAATGATGTAATGTATGATGACTAACATAACATAATAAAATAAATTTTAAAAATTCACAAATATTAACCAGAGGCCTCCTGCATACCAGGTCTTGAGGCAGGTCTGTGGGAAACCCCAACACGGACAAAATTTTACCAGTGAGGACTCTCCTTGCAGACATGTGTGCACACTGAAAAAGCACATTGCAACCTAATAGTCAAAGGGCCCTGCTTAGTTGGAGAAATCCCTAGCTCCTACAAAGAACACTGTTAGCTGGAGGTGCATCCCAACTGCAAAACACAGACGTGTGTTAAGTGGGGCCCTCAAAATGACAGAATAAATACACACTGCTTCCTACAACTTGAGACTTGAAGGAGGGAGGTGGAAACGCACGCATACTGTGTGGCCTGTAGTACAAATTGGTGTGAATATTTTTTAAAACAGGAGGCTTTGATGAAACGCCAGGATATTCAGACTGTATTGCATGCTGCTCCCAGACTAGGAGGGGGGGGGGGAGGGTGCACCATCACACCCTCTGGCTGTTGGGTTCTTTGGGGGAAATGCCAGCAAGACCCCTCTGGGAGGCCAAGTGCAAATAGATCAGCATTCCCATGGTCGGCTGTTCCCACATCTGAGCCCCTGTGCTCACCTCACTCTCTGCGAAGCATTTATGCATTTTCCAAACGAGGAACATCAAGGATAACAACAGAGATGTCCCTTGATGCTAGGAGAGAAGAAACTTTCAAGAGTATGAGGAGACTGCCTGGAAGAGAGCCAAGTGCAGAGCCAACCCTGCCCGTCCAGGATAACTGGCTCTGATTTGTGGGGTCTAATTTGATAATCTGATGCAAGATGAGTAACCCACTCAAAAAAGAACCTATTTGCAGAGCACATTTCCCAGGGAGCACGGCTAATTCAGCCAAAGACTTTCTCCACATGCAAGGAGGAGGAGTCCTTGACTTTCTCCCGCTCTGATCCCCAGTCTCTGTCAAGAAGTCCGACTTCAAGAACCTTTTATACTGAAAAGAAAAGACTATAATCAGGTATTTTGTTATGGCTCCAGAATAAAACACCTTTTCATTTCCATGTCATATGAAGGAGCAAATGTGGAATTGTCCAGTTTTGATGGACTGACAAAGCCTTGTGTGGGCCCTGGAAGTTCATGATTTTCAGTTTATGGCAGCCAGCACACCCCCCTTCCTCCTGCTCATCGCGCAGAGATCAGGAGCCAGGAGCAGGTGGTATGACTCAGGTCCCCACTATTCAGACCCGAGTAAGATTTTTAAATTTATTATCCAACATTTATACGGTGCTTTCTAGGTACCAGATAGTATCGTAACTGCTTTATAATATTATGTAACTCCCCACAACCATGCTAGCGGGTACTTTAATTATCCTTTTACAGATGAGGAAACTGAGGCACAGAGAGATTAAGTCATTTGTCCAAGGACAAATCTAGGAATTCTGCCTCCGGGAGCCATGCTTTAAACCACCATCCCATGGTGCCTTTGTCTTGCCTCTAGAAAACCAATGGAGGGCTGCAATGGGCATTTGGGGCTGGAGTCTCCCTGCCAAGCCAGTCACTGGTGTGTGTGAACTGGCTGGATTCCTGCCGCCTCAGCAAGCTCCCTCCAGCCACCCTGCTATCTCCATAACTCCCCTTCACCTTTTTTTTTGGCACTTGACATTGCCATTACCCCATCTTCGGTCCGGTGGACCTTCACAGCAAATCCCAGGCAGACTCTCACTCAGGCACTGGTGAGTCTCCTTTAAGAAAAATAGATGCTGAAGCACTTATTGGATAAATATAGTGTTGAATATTCATAATACAGAAAGACCACTTTCCTCTACAAAAAGACTTAATCTCAGAGTTTTTTAACTGGTGCTAACATCCCATCCATGCTTTGAAGTCTTTGATTACTAATCGTTAACCACTTAACCTGGAAACTCCCAAGCCCACTGTGCTTAAAGCCAAAGACCCACCAGGCCACTTGCCTGTGGAAAATTAATTGGAAAGGACAGTGGAACGGGAGCTCTGAAATAAGCAGAGAAGACTGCGGAATACCGGAGTCCGTCCACACAACCTCCTCTGAACACCTTGGTGGTAAACCTGAGAGCAGCCTGAGCTCAGCCCAGATGCTCCTCAGGCCAGGAGTGCAAGCGACAAGCTGGGCCCAATCCTTCCCTGAGAGAGGGTGACAGCTGGTTTGGGGTCCCCGAACTGGCATCGCCAGCAGCTACAGCACCTGGGAACTTAAAAAGGCCCATCCCGGGGCCCCACGGCAGAGCCAGAAGTGATCCGTAGTAAGTAAGCCCTCCAGGGACTCCGTCTAATCTGTTTACCCAGCCTACACCCCAGGAGGAGCGGGGCTAGTTAGGAAACCTCTAGCTGCCCCAGGCACATAGTTGGAGAAACTGAGGCAGAGAGGGGGTGCCTGTCTGCAGGATCTGGGCTCAGCTCCCCAGTGCCTCAGCCTAAGGGGCTCGTGGACCACGGCTCCCCAGGCCCCACTGTGCACATCGTCAGTGCTCCATGGCAAGACACAAATCCAGAGACGGCTGGGAGCAGAGTCCCACATTCTTTGCTTCCACCCACTCGCCTCTTGTGCCCTTCCTAGTGACTACTCCAGAGAAGCCCAGCAGAAGAACTAGGCTAGGAGATGGGAACCTACCTCTAGGAATTATTATTATCCTCCTTAATTCTATACATTCAGCTTTTGATTTTTTTAATGCTGTTTCCATATTTAATTCGGTTTCCATTCCAATTAAGCTCTCTGTGTGCTGGAGCATCTCTCCTGCCAGGTTTAATTGCCCTTATTTAAATTCTTTAATTAAAAGTATTGTGTGGTTTCCAGATCCTGTAGTTGTATGTATTACACAAATAACTTAGATGACTGGACTGGTAAACCAAGGGCCTGTGCCTTCCATGGAGGGTGGGGCTGGCCCCTCAGAGTGGGGGGTCTGGCCCAGGGGCTGCTGATGGGGCCCTAGCTGTGAGGACCAGAGCCTGCACACGGCCTCCCTGCTTCCTTCCTTCCTGCAACCCTCCACGCTCCACACGGCGGCCAGAGCGGCCCGCCTAACACGTCTGTCCAACCCTGCAGTGGCTGGCCCTCACACCAGATTAAAAGCCAAAGTCCATTCAGTGGCTGTGAGTCCCCCCACAACCTGCCCCTTCCTGGAGGACCTCTCGGGCCTCGTCTCTTACTCCCACCCCACGCCCGAGCTGCACCCTGGCCTCTGTGCCATTTGCTAAACTCACCAGGCCTCTGCAGCTGTGGGAGCCTTGCTCTGGGGCACAGGGTCTGTCCCCTCCTCCTTCGTGCCTTCACTCAGCCCTCCCCTTCCCGGTGAGGATCACCCTGACCACTGTCACGGCTGCTGCCTGCTCACCACCACTCCCCAACTCCCTTTCCCAGTTGTCGGAGGCCATGCAGGCTGCTAGAACACAAAGACCGTAAACCGAGAGGCTTGAATGACAAACATTTACTCCTCACAGTTGTGAAGCCTGGGGGCGTCCAAGATCAAGGTGGCAGTGGGTAGTGTGTGCTGAGACCCCCTCTCCCTGGTCTGCACGTGTGCACCTTTCCACCCTGTCCTCACACGCCAGAGGGAGACATCATCTCCCACGTGTCTCTTCTTATAAGGGCACTAATCTAATTCACGAGGGCTCCACCCTCATGACCAAATGACCTCCCAAAGGCCCCACCTCCGAATATCATCACACTGGGGATTAGGGCTTCAACATGGGAATTTTAAGGACTCACATTCAGCCCAGAGCACTGCCTACATTTTTGTGCACGGCTTTGTTGCTTTCTAACACGCCAGGGAATTGACTCTTTGCTCCCCTTTCTGAAATATCGTCTCGGTAAAGACAAAGATCTTTTCCTGCTTAGTCACTCATGTATCTTCATGAACTAGAACTGTTCCTGGCACACAGTTGGCTCTCATTAAATCTCAGATGCTTGGATGAGTCATGTATCTGCAAAGAGCCCTCAAAGGAACTAGCCCCCCCAGAGCCCCGGAAGCCCATCAAAAATGACCTTCCTCCACCCCAGGCACTGAGCGGTTGAGACCGCTACTTTGAGACGGGCACAGGGTGGGAGAAATGGTGTGGTGGGCCTAGTCACGCGTCCTAGTGATGAGCAGTGAATGGGGCTGCCAGCCTGGCTCCACCACCCACTTGACCGTGTGACCCTCGGCCTGTGTCCCAACCTTTCTGAGCCCCCGTCTCCAATTCTGTGAAGTGGGGATAAGTGCCATCTGCGGCTGTTGGGGCTCTCCTGAGGAATACGTGAGATTGGGCATGTAGGGCATCTGACCCGGTGCACGGCACCTGGGAAATAAGCGCTGACTCTTATCAGCTCCATCTCTAGGCAGAGCCCACAGTCAGAGCTGCAGATAACACCACCAGGCTGCTCCCGAGCGTGCTGAGCTCACCAGGAAGGGATCGAACGGAGGAAAGGAAGGCTCCCTTGCAACTCTGGTGAAGGGAATGGGCCCAGAGAGCGGGCGAGAGCCCGGAGGTTACTGAGTGAGGTAGGCTGAGGGCCGAGAAGGAAGACAGGAGGGAGGCAGCACGCAAAGTGGCCTGCCTCCTCTTTCCACAGCCCGGACGTGTTCCCAAGACACATTCCAGGGCTGCTCAGCGAGGCCTCCAAGCAGGCCTTCCTCTTCTGCTCTAGAAGATTCTCCTCTTGGAGCCCCTAGGGAGGGAGCTTGCCTTGACCGCATACTTCACCCTCCCTGACAGGCCCAGATACTCTCATCACTGAGGCCGCGTCTCCTTCACAGCTCTTGGCCTCGCTCTGTTTCTTCCACATCCTGCCCAGAGGCCACATGGGCTGTTTCTGCCCCAGGGTCACCACACTTCCTGTCTCCAGGGTCCTGAGGGCCAGGATGGGGCCTGGGAAATGTCATAGTTGAGTCTCTGAAGGAACACTTTCCTTCTCAGAGATCTCCTTCTCTCTCAGGCTTGGCAAGGTGCCCTGTGCAAGGCGTAGAATGTGCCCGAGTCATGGCAGGAAAGGAGAGGCCGCGGCCTTCTCTGTTTTGGACAGGTTTCTCCAGGTTCAGTGGTCTGAGGGTGGCCGAAGCAGCCCCGCCCCTGAGGAAACACTGAAAAGTCGGGCCTGAGCAGAGCGAGTGGGCACTGGGTCTGGCCCCTGTCCTGCCCGTTGTGCACTTTTTCCAGAGCCCCCATCTGATACCTTGAGCAGCCTCACATCCTCTTGTTGTTTTAGAGCTGGTGAAAGGGTTTCCCATGACTCCTTCTGCTCGTCCTCCAGTAATCAGGACAGAAATGATCATCTGGTCCTAGACACCATGGAACCAGGGAGTGGAAAGGCTCACCCACGGCCACCCGCTGACAAGCAGGAAAGAAGCATCACCGGTCAGCACCCGCCCTGCCCATCTCCCCGCCAGGAGGGCTGGCAGGCATTGTGAATTAAAGCCAGACTGGTCTCACCTGCGCCCTGCCTCAGCTCCATTCCTAGCAACGTAGGCTGAGGCACACCGCCGGCTGGCGGGGATGTCAGCGGGCCAGGGGGGCCGGCCACACATGTGCCAAGGACGCAGCAGTGACGTCACCCAACCCAGGAGCGGGTGGCAGACATGCTCAGGCCAGAGAAACGGAAACCACAGAAACCTGGGCTGGGCTGGGCAGAGCGATGGGCTGGCAATGTCACAGGGGATGTCCCTGGGTCCAGAGGTCCAGCTTTTGAGGGACAAGATGGGGACCCACAGCTTCCAAGGGACAACTTGGGGCTGCCATCCCATCGTCATCCCAGGAGTATTGTGTGGCCACCAAAAGTGCCGATTTGTTGGCTATGTTGAAGGAGCCTGTTGTCCTGTGGAAATGAGGTGGTGGCCCTCTGCTTGGCAGTCGGAATAACTGGAGTTGGTCCAAAGGAGGGCAGCCAGGATGGAGAAATTATACAAAATTGTTCCACACGGAACTAGGTCAGTTTAACCTAGAAAAGCATAGAACTCGGGGGACATGGGCCTCGCCTTCCCCTATTGGGAGGGAAAGGGTGGAGAAGCAGGAGCAGACCCAAGTGTGGGAACCTCAGGGGACAGTCTGGGGAGCCTTGCTGGATGCCCCCAAGACAAGGATTTTAGTTCAGTGGGAGAGGAGAACACTCCTGGGCAGAGCAGCTTGGGAAAGAGCGCTGATTCAGGAGGGCTGCGTGCGTCATCCCTGGAGGAAGCCAAGCAGCGCCGGAGGCCCCAGGCTGAAGAAGAGGTCATTCAGGTTGCCGATGAGAGCAGGAGGGTCGGCCTTCAGAGTCTCTTTCACTTGGGGACTCCAGGGTCCTTTCTGAGCCCCTGTCACATGGCCTCTCTTTTCTCCATCCCTGCAAGGCCTCCGCCTGCGGGTGTCTCTCCGGGCTGAGCCTGTGGTCCCCAGATGAGCTCGCTGTTTGGGTTTCCCCTTTGCTCTGTTGTCTGTCTGCTCTTGGGTGCAGTGAGTCACTGCTGGCCTTGGGGCGCAGCAGGAGAGACCTGCTTTCTTCCCTTGAATACTCTGAAAGAGATTTGCTGGGCCATCTCCCACACGCTGGAAATTGGGATTTCCCTTGCTACTCCCCAACATACATACAGACACACTCTTGCTCCCCTTTGCCATCCAGCTTCTCACTACCTGCTTCCCTCACCCACTGGTCAAGTCCCTTCTGAGGGAGCTACATCTTTTAGAAAATTTTTTTAATTGAAAAATAACACACATACAAAAAACCCCACACAAATATAAATGTTCAGCTCCAGTGATTTAAAACAAAGCAAACACCTATGTTGCCGGCAGCCAGGTCAGGAAGGAGCGCACTACCAGCACCCCAGAACCCCCTCTTTGGCCTCCTCTCCATCATTTTCCCACTCCCCCCTCCCCAGAGATCACCCCCATCCTGGCTCTAACACTGGTCCTACGTTGCCTGTTTGGTGTCTGTCAGTGGAATTCTGTGTGTATTCTCTGGCCTCTGGTGCTAACATGCTTATCTGTTAGGTTTCTTCATACTGAGCAGAGCTCTAGTCTGTGTATTTCTGATGCTGTGCAGTATTCCAGCATGTGACTAACCCCAGGTTATTGACCCATTCTACTACTGATGGACGTCTGGGTTTGCGTCCAGGCTGGAGCTTTTACAAACCATGTTTCAGAAGCACTCGGGTACTTGTCTTTGGTGCATGCATTTCTGCTAGATACACACCCGGGCGTGGCAGTGTGGGCTCTCGGGGATATGTGTGTCCGGCCACAGTAACTTCTGTCAGCTTCTGAGGTCACTGTGAGAACTGAGTCTCACTGTTCTCTTGACACATGTCATTTGGCACCACAGGGACAGTGGGAGCAGACTGGGGATGCCCCCTTACAGTAGAAGTGTGCAGTCTCCATCTCTCCCAGTGTGCTGTTCACTGGGGCGGGCATGGGCTGCGGTCATAAGAGGCAGGGGCCTCCCTCTCCCTGCTGCCAGGCCTGCTCAGGGCCATTCCAGAGTGAGACAGCTGGCACCGCACCCCTGTCCTGTGACCCATCCCCTCTCACCTCTGCCGGTCGTGACAGCCAACATTTACCAATCATCTGTTAGGTACCAGGCTTTTTGCTGGATGTTAAGGGCACAGAAATTGCTAAGGCATAGAGCGGGGGAAAGACAAGGAAACAAGTCATTCCTCTGGCGGTCAGTGGTGCCGAGCTGGAGCAAGCCCGGGGTGAAGAGCACGTAGTCGGCTGCATGGACTGGAGGAGAGGAGGTGGAGGTGGGGGTGAGGTGGGAGGTGAGAAGGCTTCTGGAGGAGATGGAGCAGGAGCTGAGCCTTGAAACATGACTGTGGCTTGGCCTGACCTTGACCCCCACCACAGGACACAGCTTGCTCAATACCAGGAACCCTGATGTAATGCAAGGAGGTTTAGACAACCACGAGGAGTTTGGTACGGCCGCGTGAAAGTTGTGGGAGCTGAGAGAGGAGATGAAGCCATGAAGGTCTTCGGGGCCGCACTTGGACGTGAGCTCTGTCCTCTAGGCCAAATGTGCATTTTAGAGAGATCGCTCTTCCCTGCATCTGGAAGTCAGAGGGGGATCAGCAAGGAGGCTGATGCAGGTGTCCAAGTGAGAGAAGACAGTGGCCTGACCCGGGCAGGTGTGATGTGAGAGCCATAAGGACCCCAGCCCATGGTTGTGGGAACAGGGCCCGGCCCCTAGGCTGGGAGCTATAGGAGCAAAGCAGCCTGCCACACCCCAGCCAAGTAGACGGAAGTCGGGCTAGGGTTTCTCCATCCCAACAAAGATCTAGGACCCTGTGAAGCAAACTGACACACACGTTCAGTGTTAGCGAAGAGACAGACGTATCAGAGGAGGGGAGCCTGGGGCTGCATGGGAAAGCTGGCCCCCCACCCCTCCTGGAGCCTCGCTGGTTCCCAGGCATCAAGACGCACTGATAATCCTGCCCCCCCCCGGTCTCTGGGCCCGAGGTCCCCCACATCTCCCCACGTTGCCTCTCTTCCCTCTGACTGCCCTCTCCGCCCTGGCTCCTAGGGAGGCCCCATCCAGAACCGCAAGTCCAAGCGCTGCCTGGAGCTGCAGGAGAACAGCGACTCAGAGTTTGGCTTCCAGCTGGTGTTGCAGAGGTGCTCGGGCCAGCACTGGAGCATCACCAACGTCCTGAGGAGCCTGGCGTCCTGACCCCGCAGGGAGCCGCCCCCGCCCGTCCCTTTGCTACTGTGTAGCACCTGCTGCCTGCTGTCCATGTGGGGTTGTTTGGAGTCGGGGGGAACCGGGTTAGTGGGAGCCCCCCCAGAAAAGAGCTTTTTATTTCCTATGCGATTTTCATGGAGTTTATAGAAAGGTGTCGAATGGTGGGTGATGGTGTAATATCATAAACTATTTTGCAACTGTAAATAGGGGACAAATGGAAAATATTTATAACTGACAATAAAACACTATTGATTAAGAAAAGGGTTTCTGCGGTCACTCGGGGCTCCGTGCAGATTCCTGCCTGGTTCCTCGGAACTTGGAGTTCGTGTCCCTGTTTGCTTTTCCTGCTCCTCGTCCTCGAGAAAGGAGGCTCGAAGCCCCCGCCAACAGTGGGAGCTTGTGCACACCGCCAGCTTTCTCCCTTAGGCCCAGGGTGCCAAGAAGGGCACTATGACCTTCCGGGTTCCTTCTGCCTCCACTACAGCACCTGCGTCCTCTGGAGAAAGCATCCCTGGAGAGGGTGGTGTTGCTCGCTGGCCACTGGGCCATCCGCTGCAGGGCTTCAGGCTTCAAGCTCTGCTGCCCTCCCCTGATGTCACCTCCCTCACCTCCCAAAGCGGTCCCCTGCTCAGGCCCCCAGCAATGACCCTCACCTACAGACGCCCCCAGCCAGTGGCTCCTTCCAGGAGTCACCCTATATTTGTTTCCGGGGGCTGTCATATCAAAGGGCCACAGACTGGGTGGCTTCGACAACAGAAGTTCATTCTGTCCTGGTTCTGGAGGCTGGGAGTCCGGAGTCAAGGCAAGGGTGGAGTTGGGTCCTTCTGAGTGCCATGAGACAACATCTGGTTGAGGTCTCTCTCCTGGCTCCTGGTGGCCTCAGACGTTCCTCGGCTGCAGGTGGCCATGTGCCTCCTGTGTCTTCATGTCTTCTTCCCTTTGTGTGTATCTGCCTCACGGTCCACGTTTCCTGTGTTTATAAGGACACCAGTTATACTGGAGTAGGGCCCACCGTTGTGACCTCATTTAAGTGGATCACCTCTGTAAAGACTATGTTTCCAAATCAGGTCACATTCTGAGGCACTGAGCGGTAAGGGCTTCTGAGCTTTTGGGAGGACACAGTTGAACCCATAACACATGGCTTATTCAGTTATGGCTCCAAGTCATCCCTCTGGGCCCAGCCTCAGGAGACCAGTGACCCTCCGAGTAGAACCGTCTTTCTTGGAGCCTGTTACCCAATCTTCTGTCCCTCCAATAGCTTCCCAGTCCCAAGAGGCTTTCCTCGGGTTGGGGGTTCCTGTGTTTAGTTAGAAGGACACCCCCAGCACCACCCCCAGCACCACCTCCAACCCTCTGGCTCATAGCAGAGCAACAGTGAATGATGGGTTGTTAAGACTCAGGGGAGGAAACGCTTCCTGGACAACTTTCAGCCCCACTCACCCCCTCAAGCTTTCTGGGACCTCTTTCCCAAGGGGCCTGCAGCCCCTGCACCTGCCTATTTGGGCTCAGTGATCTATAGCTGAACACCGAGTGAACACAGAGACACCTCCTGTGCCTGTGGGACCCCCAGGGGAGAGGGGCCTCCTGTCTCGGCCAGCCGGCACCCCGAGAATCCCATCCAGCACAGGTTTCACCCCGGAGGGGCCACGAGGCCTCCCCAGGCCACCACCATAGCCTCCCCTTCAGGCTTATCTTTAACTCCCACCACAGAACAGAGGGTTCCTACCCTCCGGGAGGTGGACACAGGAAGCAGGACCCTCAAGAGGGAGTTTTAGGCACTGCCTTTGCCATGCTCGCGAAGCGGGGGCTCCCATACCACTACCCCCTACTGACTCCTCATTCAGACAGACGCCTCCCCGGCGCGGCCACCCACCCCCACCGTGCTTCTAAAGTCACCACCTACCAGAGGTCCCCTCGTCTCGGCCCCTGGCTCTCAACCCCTGGCTCCACCTGCAACTCCTGAGTCAGAAACAGTCAGGGCTTTAAGAAGTGGTCCGGGTAATTCTGATTCCCTGCTGAAAGCTGAGAGCCCCGCTCGGCACCAGCCTGGGTCAGGTGCCACGTGCCCTCCTTCCTGCACTCACCCCGGCCTCCTGCTACACACTGCGGCCCCTACTTCCTGCCCCAATCCCGAACACCCCGCGTCCCCCCCACACACACCCCTCCGCTGCCTGCGCCCCGCCCCTGCTGTAGGGCAGAAGGCCCAAGAGCGTGGCCTCCGAGTCAGACAGTCCCCATTACTGGCTGGATGGTCTCGGGCGGCTACATAACCTCTCCCTGTCTGTGTGTCCTCTCCTTGAAAAACTAGGACTATCTTCTATGGGGTTTGTTGTGAAAATGCAACGAGTAAACGGATGTAAAGCTGTGGGACGGTGACAGGGAGAGAGTAAGTGCTATAAGGTCTTAGGTGTTAGTATCTTACCCGCTGGCGTCCTGACACCCCGGTGCTCTCCCCGAGATCCGCAGCTGTGTACCTGTCTACAGCCACACCTGGCCACGCCTGTCCACATCCGTAGCCCACCGAACCTGTCCCACCTCCCCTGTCTGCATCACCTGCCTGGAGGCGCTTGTCCTCATACTGATTGCTACCTAAACCCACACTTTTCCACACTCCACACATCCTTGTCCTCCTATCGAAGGCATCCTGCCCTTATCCACTCCCAGTGTCTGCACCCTGAGAGGCAAACCCCAAAATAGCGCTCTCCCCTTTGAGTTAATCTGGGGGCAGTTAAAATGGGGGGACAGGGGGCAGCTCCTTCCTCAGACACCAACTTGCCATCTCCCTGAGCCCAGATGCGCAGGCCCTCGCGGGAGAATTGGCTCTGAGAGGCTCCCCGGGGGCCCTGGCCTCCTGAGAGTGGGGACCACAGGGCCAGTCCAGGCTCAGTTACATCCAGCGGGATAAGGGCGAGACAGCCAAGGCCGCGAGTCTCCAAAGCAGAGGGGCCGGTGAGTGTGGGGAAATGGCTGGAGGGGAGAGCATAGAGGAAGGAGGCCAAGGGCACTCGGCCACATCCAGCCTCCCATCATCCCAGCTTCAGCCTCTCCCTGCCGCTGCTGCGAGCTAATTAGCAGCTGTTGGGGGCTCTCTGAACACCCTGGAGTGAGATCATTGTTTTTCTTAATGATTTGCACATTCAACAACTTGGTTTCCTGTTTCCACCGCCTTCCCTGATACCAGAAAGGGCTCTTTTAGCTTGTGCCTAAGATGCCCCTGGACAGCCAGCCCTGCTGGAGGCGGCCCACGGCCTGGGTCCACAGCTCAGCCCCAGCCCCCACCTGTCCCTGCGCCTGGGCCCATCCTCTCTGAGTAGTGAAGGGAGAAGATGAGCCCCTCGCTCGCCACTGGAAGACAGACACGACTGCTCGCAGAGACAATGGCAGAAGCCGTCAGTGACCTGGCCGTATCCTGGTTGGCCGCCAGCAGTCACAGACCTGCAGCCCCTGCAGCTTCCTGTGTCTCTGCCTGAGGCCCTTCCCTCGTCGTAGGCACATGCTCGGGCCTGTGCGTTCGGGCCTCAGGAACAAGCCCCAGTCAGTGAGGGATGGGCCTCCTCACCCTTCAGGGGCACAAATGTGAGGCCTGTTCCCCCAGTGGCTCAATGGGCCCCCCATGGGACTGAGCCCCAATGGCCCACTTTAATGGGCTCTGTACCGGTGTTCTTCCCTCCCTGTCTCATCCCCTCCCTCCCTCTGCGCATGCCCCAGTCACCTCCCACATGCCAATCTCCAGGTCTGCTACCGGCGAAGCTGCTCACGGCCACCCCTGCATAATGGTCCCATGCCCATGACACTGGGCCACCCAGACACCAGTGATAGCCAAATCCACACCTCCACCCTTACCTCTCCTCTGAGCTCCCAGCCCAGCATCCCACTGCTGACGGGCCCTGGGCATCTGGGTGGGTGTACCTCAGACAACGCTGATGTGCCATGCCGACCCGCCGCTCCTCTCCCCAGGCCCGCTCCAGTGACCACCCCACCCTCCAGCAGGTGCTCACGCCAGAGA
This sequence comes from Zalophus californianus, assembly GCF_009762305.2. Taxonomy (NCBI): domain Eukaryota; kingdom Metazoa; phylum Chordata; class Mammalia; order Carnivora; family Otariidae; genus Zalophus; species Zalophus californianus. Next base: position 66,540,391 of record NC_045605.1, on the reverse strand, counting down.
CCTCCTTTTGTCCCTCACACCGCCCTCCTCTCTCCCATATTTTGTTGCTTCATTGCTCGCATGGACCCTGCCTCCCCACCTCCTGTCTCCCCCCCGTCTCATCAGCCCTCCATCCTGCAATAGTCAGACTGGTCTTTCTGAAATGCAACAGGATCAGTTTTTCTCCTGGCCTCACAAAAGATGGCAAATGACTAACTCAGGCACCAGCCTCAGACTCTCCTCCTTCAGTGAGTCCAGAAGCAGGGTGTCAGAAGCATCCAGATCAGGGGCCCTAAGCCCAGGGGTGGGCTATGGGTGCAAGAGGGCCTGGCTTACTGGCTGTCACATGCTCTGGACACCTGTAGCCCCAACTCCCTCCCCCCCCCCGCCGGATGTTGGTGTCCTGTGCCTTCTTTCCTTTCACAAAGTTTTTCTTGGGGAGGGGGTGGGAGGAGGACCAGTTTTCCAGAGCTTCTATACCATAGCACCACACACTGGGTGGCTGAAACAACAGAAATGTGTTGTTTCTCAGTTCTATAGTCCAGAAGTCCAAGATCAAGGTGTCGGCAGAGTTGGTTCCTGTGAGGGCTGGGAGGGAAGGTTGTGTCTAGGCCTCTCTCCCTGGCTTATAAATAGCCATTTTCTCCCTGTGCCTTCCCTCTGTGTGTGTCTCTATTTCCAAATTTCTCCTCTTGAAGGAACACTAGCCATATTGGATTGGGGTCCTTCCTAACGACCTCATCTTAATTTCATTACTTCTCTAAAGACCCTATCTCTAAATGAGGTCCCATTCTGAGGGGACTTCTGGAACTTCAACATAATGGATTTTGGGGGGAAACACAACTCAAACCTAACAGGGGAGCAGAAGAAGGGTGGTGAAGTGCAGACCCCAGGCTCCAGGAGGCTGCCTACATTCCTACCCACCTTGCCTGGCAGGTCCTGCCTGTTGGGGGCAGCCCCAGAGTCCTGGTCTCCACAGGAAAGGAGTGGGCACTGAGCAGGTGAGAGGGAATTTGTGCACACGGACCAGAGGAGATGCTCATCCCTGTCCTCTGTGTCCACACCCCTTTTGAGGAAAACTGCCCTAGCCCCAGCCGTGACCCTGTTTGTACCATGACCATGCTCTCTCCCTCCATAGGCATTCAAGCTGACCCCAGGGCAGGTGTCCATAGGCCGGCCAGTAATCGATGACTGACACCGAAAGAGGAACTGGGTCAATCAAATTCTGCTGGCAAATTTGCACGATGACACGTCAAACAGTTAGTGAAGAAGGCCAGGAGCCACAACCATACATAGAGACATGCCATGGGCCCGATCAGGGGCCCGGAAGGACCAACCATGCCACAGCCTTGTGCGTGCCGAGGTCACAAGCGGGGAGCCCCAGCTGAGCTGGGCAGAGAAAGGAGCTGACGAGCGGGGGCAGCAGACCCCGGTGAGGAAGCCGGAGCACGTGGCCGTGACACAGACGGAGACCACAGCCAGCCCCCGCACTTCCACTTCATCCCGGACCCCGCCCGTACACCTGCCCAGCCTTCCTGTCCCAGCCTTGGCTGAGCAGGCCCCTGTTCTTTACTGCAAAGTCTGACCTGAGCAGGATCTAAAGACTTGAGACGCCGGGACCTATTCACGGCCAGGCCCTCCCCCGTGTGTGAACACACACACAATCCCTACAGCTGCTGTGTCCACGTGCAACCGAGGGCCATGTATCTACAGCCTCCGTGCAAACACAGGCCCGGGCTGACCCAGCCACTCACATGCGCGTGCGTGTGCACACACATGCAGTAGTCACGTAGATACAGGCATCGATAGGCACACGCACACACGCGCGCGCACACGCTGACCCCAAAGAGAAAAGCCATTTCGGCCCGCTCCATGAAGATCTTTTTTATAACCCTCAGGCTGTTGTCACTATCATTTAACATGGTCCTATCATTTAACATGGTCCTCGCGAAGCAGAGAAAATCCCAGTTCTTTTGCCTCCCAGAAGAATTCTTCTCATGCCAGGTGAGAGATACAAGGTAGTTCTGAGGCAAGATGGAGAGATCTCTGGCCTCCAAAGTCCATGTTGTTTGCTTTCTTCATGATCCCAACAGTCTAAATAAAGCCCAGGAAAGCAAACCCAGACAGAGCCCCCCAAAAATGTATCCTCCCTCAGCCATGCTCCTGCCTTCAGCGCCAAAGAAGAGGGAGGGGAATGCGGTCAACACCTCGGCCCACAACCAGCTCCTGACCCCACAAGACCCTCAGGTCCTGCCCCTGGGGGCCGCGGGCCTCAGCCCATCTCTCTCCACCCACGGACAGGATCTTTGTCCTTCCTTGGTGTTTGACTAACATGACTAGCTAGAAAGGACCTAGGGGGCATTAGCCCTAATATGGGTAAGTTTTCCAATTACACAGTGTAGCCACACCTGGGAGCCAGACTTTAAAGACTGTCACCACATAACGCCTGTCTCTGTTCAAGCTCCCTTTTACTGCTCCCAGGGGAGGGCGACCCACCCATGGTCTCCCCAGGGGAGAATTTGTGGCCAGAGCTGGCTTCACCGGTGTGTGGTGTGGGACCTCGAGCTCAGAGTCCCCACCCCAGCTTACTGTCATGCTCTGGTGTCTTGAAGTTCTTAATTTCTGAACAAGGGGCCCCGTATTTTTATTTTGTACTGGGCCCAGCAAATTATACAGCAGATCCTGCCTGTGACACGTTTGTTTTTTTTTTTAGAAAACACCAAGAATCTAGCCCATGACACAGAACCTTTTCCCAGGAGGAGCTGCCCCGGTGAGAGAAGCACGGAGCCGGGAGCCAGGAGGTCTAGATCCCGGGGCCCCTCTCTGCTCCAGCCCTCCTCTTGGAGGGACCGGCTCCGGCCGCTGCCACCCTCATAGCAGCCCCTAGGGGGGCGCTGTGCTCCCTTCATGCTCCACAGTGTGGCCCCAGCTCCCAACCCTGGGCTCCTTGCTGAGACTCCCCAGGATTTCTAAGCGGGGTTGAACTGCTAACGGGGGCTCCAAGGAAATGATCCCCAAACCAAGAAGTAGCATGCGAGTTCTTTTCCCCCAATACTTTCTGCTCCCCTACGATGTTCTACTCACACTTTTCATCAGGCCTGCTCCATCTTCAGTTCCTGACGATGAAAATGCCCCTGGCACAAGCTGCCCCCTTCCCCCGTAGGACAAAAAGGACCCTTCTGTACTCAGTGTACAAGTCAGGACCTTAGCGGAGACAGATGGTGCCCTCGGGGTTAACTGAAGAGCATTTAAGGAAAGTGACCCCAGTCCTTCAGAGCTGTGGGCGGGGCCGGGGGCAGCACCCAAAGACAGCCAAAGCGGAAGCTGTTCCTTCTCTAATGGCTAAAGGGACAAAGAGCAGGGTGCTTCCAAAGCTCACAGATGCTGCCGCAGCCATGGACGTGGGCTGCCCAGCATGATCGGCGTCCACTAAAGGAGGAAGCCCCGCTGGAGGGCCCACAGCCCAGCAGGGAGGGAGCCTCTGGAGGGTGGGGGGAGGCTTGGGGAAAATACCTCTACTTCCCTTTCCTCCTGCTGTCAGATGTTCTACCAGAGCCTCCCATTGGCCGAACCCAACTGGAGGCAGAGGGCAGAGGATCCTTGGATGCAGACTGCACAGCAGGCCAGAGAAGAGCCGAAAATGAGAATAACCAGCACACCCACGCTCAGCCTCCCCAGGGTCTAGAGGCTTCTGGCTGCCTACTGCCCTTCTCATCTCCCCAGCTCACATCCTGCCCCCCGTCTCCGAATGCTCCCTGCACTGCCACTGACCACACCTCGTACTTCCCCTCTTCATCACTCCTTCGCTGATGTGGAAGAGAAGGGCGAGAAGTCTCCCCACTTACAGCTTGAGCCCCTCAAGGTTGTCATCAACCTTGCCTCCTCCTGTCCGGTTCCGGGGTTATCAAAAGTCGGGCCCACTTCAACAGCCTCACTGCCCCCCGACCAGCATGTGGGGGCTACAGTTGGCCTCATGCCCCAGAAGAGCTAGGATGGTCCTTGACCTTGTAGCATTGGACTAGCAAACAGATCCCATCCCTCCGAGGGCCTGTGGTTGGTCATGGCTCCTGGAGTGACGTGTTGGGAAAGATTCTGGCTCTGGCTTCTTCCACAGAACAGGGTACCAGAGAGGGTGGGCAGGTGAGAGGCGAAGCATGCGTGTGTGCTCCATATTTGTCCTTTCTGTCCGCCCCCCCACCCACTCCACTGTGCCACTCCAGAAGGCTGACTCCCAGCTGGGGCTCAGTCTCTCCATGAGCCTCAGCCCACTGGCTGGGGTGTTGCGGCCGAGAGGCCACCTACTCATCCGTGCTGTGCTCTGCCCCACAAACCCAAACCCCTGCTCATTGCTGTCCCCTGCCCAAACCACGTGGACCCTCCAGCTGCACTGTGGCATTGGCCTTTGCTGGAGGCGCACTTTCCTCAGCCCTTCCCCTTTGGGGCTCTGGCCCCCTCCCCCACCCTGCCAGGGAAGGGGCCTGACGTTCAGCAGGTCTGCTCACCTCCACCACGCCTGGACCATGCCTGGTGTCTGGGGGAAAGTCACAGGCCAGGAAGGTCCTAAAAATGATCATCATCATAATAAGTATTTCATTATTTCTATGGCCAGGCACTGAGGTAAGTACTTTCCACTTATTTTTCTCATCAACATTCATTATAATCTTATCAAGCAGTGCTGTTGTGATCACCCCCAGGAAGGAAGGAAGGAAGGAAGGAAGGAAGGAAGGAAGGAAGGAAGGAAGGAAGGGCACTGAGGCACAGAAAAGCCGAATCATTTTATAAGGACATATAACCAGTAAGAGACAGAGGTTGGATTTGTACCCAAGGAGGCTGACTGCAGAGCCTGACCTCTTAGCCTCTGCTGTACTAGTCTGCCTCCCCTGGGGGCCCTGGGAACCCCGCAGTAACCTTATGCTCCAAGCTTCCATTGACACCAGGGTGCCCCAGCCTGAGGCTCTGCCTGGACCAAACGAGCAAATACAACTAACATCTGTAAGAGCACAAACCTGCCCCGGACCCGTGCTAGTGCTTTGCCAACTCACTCAAACTCCTGGTACCCTACAAGTTAGGTTCCTTACTAGCATCATTTTATAGATGAAGAAGTCAAGGCACAGAGGTGAACTAGCTTGCCCAAGGTCATACAGCCAGGAAGTGGCAGTAGCCAGAATTTGACCGCAGGCCCCCTGCTGCCCGTCTGTGGCCATAGCCACGGTGCCACACTGCCTTCCAGCCGCCTGGCTGCCTTCCTGTGATGCCGGATCCACGGGACATGCCCGGGCCCCCAGGAGCCAGCCTCACTGGGCTTCACGCGCCGCCGGGGCTGTACACACCGCCGCTGTTTCAATTCCCCGGTGAGCCTGACCTTCTGAACGTGACCACAGCGAGAGTGTGATTAATGAGCCAATTATTTCTGTGGAAGACATTGTGCAAAATAAATAGCCCATTTCCGTTCAATTTACTGTTTTAATAAATAAATAGCGCTCCATGCTCTGGTTTTGTTTACTGCTGCTCATACCTGAAAGTTTGTGATGAATCTTCGTGTTGCTCATTTCCAAAATTAATCAAATCTGCCCGATGACTTTGAAATATAGGATTGCATTTGTCCTTCGATGTTAACAGCAAGACAGGCAGGTGGCCCGCAGGGAAAGGCAGGCCTGGGGGAAGGGCGAGCAGAGGACAGGATGCTCAGAGCTCTGGACCCATGTGCCCACACATGAGAACCGCGGTCAGGGAAGCTGACTGAGGGTCCAAGGAAAACCACCGGAGGCAGAAGGGCCTAGGAGGGGAAGAAAGTTCTCTTTCCTCTACTTTAACCCCGGGGCAGACTGGCCAAACTGGGGACACTGAGTAAAAACAGCGTGTCCAAACCTCACCAAGTGGGCCAAACTCAAAAAGGCCTTTTTGACGGGGTGACGAGGGATTGCAGGGTCATGTACTCAGCTGGCTGTCCTTTGTAGGTCCCTGGGTGCAGGCACAGAGCAAAAGGGCCGAGAGCCAGTTGTCTCCTGCGGGGCACTCACCAGCTAAAGGGAAGTGTTAAGTAGGGTGGGAGACATCAGGTGTAATGTGCTCAGAAGTAAAAGCAATTCAACAATGGGACGTTTATGATGCGCGTTTCTAGTCTACATATCCATCTTGACGTCTGTCTTATTAAGACTTACAATAGTCCAGGAGGTAATATTATGTACCCATTTTACAGATGAGGAAAGGAAGAGGTTCAGTTAGGATCGATAACTTGCCCAACATCTCAGAACTAGTAAGAGAAAGTGAAATAGTTTGGATTCCTATCTAGGTCTTCAGACCGCAAGACCAGTGCTGTTATTGTTTCTCACGTAGATATGCTGTGTGTGTGTGTGTGTGTGTGTGTGTGTGTGTGTGTGTGTGTAGCCTGCCTGAGACAGTCAAAGAATGCCACAGAGAAGAGGTAGAAATCATCATCTGGGCTTTGTTGGGTGAATAGGAGTTTTCTGAGGAAAAGGCAGGAGAAGGAAATGCCAGCAAGAAAGAAGAGTTAGGGTTGACTTAAGAGTAATGGTGTGAGGGGCGCCTGGGTGGCTCAGTTATTAAGCGTCTGCCTTCGGCTCAGGTCATGATCCCAGGGTCCTGGGATCGAGCCCCGCATCGGGCTCCCTGCTCGGCGGGAAGCCTGCTTCTCCGTCTCCCACTCCCCCTGCTTGTGTTCCCTCTCTCGCTGTGTCTCTCTCTGTCAAATAACTAATAAATAAAATCTTTAAAAAAAAAAAAGAGTAATGGTGTGGGAAAGGGAAGGAGAGAAAAGAAAGGATCAAGCCTGATGAATGACAGAATGTGAAGAGTAAGAGAGAGAAAAGGGTAGAATTAAAACATGGTCACTGCCCTTCATCTGTATCTCTTGGGAGTGAAGGGATCTGTCTCACATCTGCCCTCAGGTCTTCCCTTGGCTCTCACCTCCCTGACCTCCAGGACATAGCCCACTCCTCCAAAGCAAAGGTGGAATAGGCAGGCTGACTTCCCATGACTTTGCACGCCTCCCCTGCCCAAGACTGTCAGGGGGACCAGATGTCTCTGCCCGGCTAGAGCAAAGGGGACTCACTGATATAGGAGCAGGCCATGTGTTGCACTTATGCGGGCTTTATGAAACTTGCTTGTAGTCAGGGGGAAACCCACCAACATTAAAGCGAGGCCCTCGTAGCTTCTCCCACTGGGGACAAAGCTCAGCTCGGAGCCTTGGCCGCCAGGAGTCAGGTCTGCGTCCTGGGAGGGTATCCCCTTCTTTAGTCTGTGCAAAGAGACATGGCATGGAGTGGCCATCCGGAATGTCTAGCATTTAAAAGACGACCACCCCCTCCACTCTGACTGTCACTGAAGCCCCCTCACCTGTCTCCCTCCCTAATCCCCCACATCAATATTTCTCAGCATGTGATCCATCCCCACGCCTACCTCTACCCCAATTTGAATTACTAGAGTGTTTGTAAAATGCAGATTTGGGACCTCCTTGCTGCAGATGTCCCTGATCAGGGTCACCCAGCCTAGTGCTTACCAGTCCTTTGGGATTCGGCTTAAAATCTATCTCTTCCGAAAGCAGTCCCAAGCCTCCAGGACCAGGCTAGTGCCCCTCTGCCCTGCACTGTGATTGGCCACAGGCTGTGCCTGCCCGTGGGCTCTGTGACAGCAGCGACCCTGCTTCCTCCCTCAGTGTCCCCAGTATCAGATCAAAGGAAGAAAGGGAGGGAGGGAGAAAGGAGAGAATGGAGGGAATGTGTTTGGCTGCTGCCTTCCCAGTGGGTGAGGATTTAGGCCAATTCTGCCCACCACAGGCTCAGCATCTGAGTTTCAGGATGACCCTGAGCTGCAGCCTGGACTCCCAGACATGGAACCAAGTCGGTGTAATGTGGACCATCCACCTCAGACTCTTGGGGAACGATCCATTCCCACTGGGGCTGCAGCCCTGCTAGGCCTGGGCCTGGACCCCCTATTGCCCTCGCCAGGACCCTCCTGCTTGGGACACTGCTCTCGCTATGGGATAATCCCTCTCAGAGACTCCACCCACATGTTGGCCCATCCTTAAAACCTTGGGACTCCCATCCCTGTAAATAAAAGACCAATACCTTCTTTGCCTGGGTGAGTGTGTATGTGTGCCCCCGTGTGTGTGTGAGCGTGCATACGAGGGCAGGCATGACATGTTTGTGGATGTAGGGTGGTCTGCTTGCTTGTGCACACGTGCCCATGTGCAGAAGGGTGCTATTCACGTCCCTAAGTGGTGCTTGGGAATATGTTGTGGAATGAGGCTCTACGTCTGTGAATATATACATATTTGTGTGCATGTATGTGTTGCCATGTTCTGTGTATGTGTATGTGTGTACACATTAGTTCTTGGGACACTGGTGTGACAGGGCCTGTTTTCATTCCCATTTCTATGTATTTTATTCCCATCCAAGGTCTCCACAGAACTCTTGAAGTCATCTATCTACCCATACTGTCCCTCCTTCTAGGCTACGAGAACTTTGAGGGTAACAACATTACTTGATTTTTCTGGCCTCCCTAGCTCCTAGCACAGTGCCTGGCATCAACCCATGTGTTCGTTCATCCATCCATTTGACACATGTGGATCAATCATCTGCTGGGTGCTGTATGCTGAGGATCCAACAGGGAATAAAAAGAGATGCAGTCACTGCCCTCAGAGACTTTACAATCTGGTAGAAAATACAAATATTAATCAAGTAATTAAACAAATGATGTAAAATTGCAACTGTAGCAGGTACTAAGAAGAAGACACACAGAATTCTGATGGAAGATAAAAGGCAGATTAACCTAGTCAGGGAAATAAGAGACAGACGCTAAAGACGTGCCATTTGAGATGTTACGTATCTTGTGAAGGATTAACTGGAGGATAGAGGAATGGCCTTCCATTCTGGGGGAGCAGCCCATGGAGAGGCAAGTGGGAGGGCCTGTAAGGAAGCTCATGTAGGGGGAGCTGAAAGAGCGAAGGGGTAGCAGATGAGGGTTGAAGGGAGGTGGTACCCTACCATGCAGGGGATGTGTCATATTGGTTAAAGATGGGGCCTGGAAACTCAGAGTGAGGAAGCCACTGAAGAGTTGGAGCAGGTGACATGATCAGAGTTGTGTTGGGCCACCATGTGGAATTGGTTGGAGGAAGGGAAACCCTTCCATGGGGAGATCAAGTAGGAGGTGGGGTGATGGTAGCTTGGACTAGGGTCATGGCTGTCAAGACAGGGAGAAGAATTAATTCCAGAGACATATAGCAAGTGAAGCAGACAGATCACAGCAGTGGTGTGAATATGGAGCGTGAGGAAGAGAGAAGAGTGGAAGGTGGAAAGATTCACTGGGATGGAGAACACTTCAAGAGAACAAGTTTTAGAGGCAAGATCCTGAACTCGGTCTCAAACCTATTGATTTTGAGAGCCCTTTAAGTTTTCCAGAAGGAGACGTCAGAAGACTCTGACAATCTGACAGTAGGATATGTGGGTGTGGAGCGTGCACACGGCAGGGGATTAATAATGTGTCCCAAATTGATGTTCCCAGCTTCTCTCTCCTCTACCATATCTTTTCATCAAGAGATAATGATGGTTCTTAGAAAATCTAGAAATAGACATGACTCACCTTGGATAGAGGCTTTGGAATGAGAAGACTATAAACCCAAGCCATTACCAACTGCCAGGTAGACAGAATTTTACAGCTCACAAGGGGCTCTAACTCATTTGAGCTTCCCTATAACCTGGGATTATTACCTCCATTTGAGGTTACATGGTTTGTCCTGAGAAATCATGTATTGGATCAAGTGTAAACTACTCTCTCATTATCATCCATCTTCTGAAAGAATTGGAACTGCAAAAACTTCCTTATGAGACATGTGAATTTAATCCACCTTACATATATCTTTGAGCACAAATTGAAATGGCAAGGAAGGTGCTACAAAGACACATAAGGAAAAGTCCTTGTCCTTGAGGACATCGTAGTCCAGGGAAGAAGAGTCCCAGTTGATAATACGAGACAATGTGGAGAATGCTATATAACCTCCTTTCAAGTAAAGTGTCTCTGATTATAAAAAATAGCAAAGGCCTAGTGTAAACAAATACATAATATGGAACATAAAAAGGAGAAGAGAAAATAACCAAGATCCACGCAGAGGTAACCATGTCATTATTTTGTTTGTTTCATTTTGGTATGTGCTTGTATCGGACTTCTCAGTGACATAAGTCAATAAATTGCCTCTTACGTATAAGCCGGCTTTAATTGAAGTTTCTGTAATTTGTAATCAAAACAATCTTAGCTAACAGGTTATTTTGAGAATTGAATCAATTAAAGTATATAAAACGCTTAACACGGTATCTGGAACAGAGCAAATACAGATAGTCCCTGGCTTACAATGGATTTTTCAACTTTATGATGGTGCAAAAGCAAAGTCTGGTCAGTAGAAACCATGCTTGGAATTTGGAATTTTGCTCTTTTCCCAAACTAGCGATATGCGGTATGACCCTCTCCCAGGACACTGGGCAGTGGCAGCCAGCCACGGCTCCCAGTCAGCCGCTCCATCGCGAGGGCGAGCAACCAACACACCCATGGCCATTCTGTGGCCACACAGCCATTCTGATTTTCATGGTACAGGATTCAGTAAGTTGCATGAGATATTCAACACTTTATTATAAAACAGGCTTTGTGTGAGATGATTTGGCCTAACGGTAGGCTAGTGTCGGTGTTCTGAGCACGTTTAAGGGAGGGTAGTCTAAGCTACGGTGTTCGGTAGGTTAGGTGCAGTAAATGCATTTTCATCATACGGTGGGTTTCCAGGGACGTAACCCCACCTCAAGTTGAAGAAGACCTGTACTCAATAAACATTAAGTGCTATTATTCTTTTTTTTTTTAAGATTTTATTTATTTATTTGAGAGAGAGAGGGAGCTCGTGCGCAGGAGCGGGGTGGGGGGGGCAAAGGAAGAGAAAAAAGCAGGCTCCCCGCTGAGCAAGGAGCCCGATGCAGGGCTCGATCCCAGGACCCCGGGATCATGACCTGAGTTGAAGGCAGAGACACCTAACCAACTGAGCCACCCGGGCACCCAGCTGCTATTATTCTTATTCTTCACCAATTGGATTGGTGGGGCCAGGCACACAGAAGGCTGCTTACATGAAACTCTGAAGAGCTTCCTGGAAAAAATGAATCCTAAGGGAACAGGAATCCACATACATAAGATTCAGTAAGAAAGGCTTAGTCAGCAGGACAAGCAACAATCCGGAGAACAGCCCAGTGTTTGCCAGTCGGAACTGCCTCCTGGTCCTGCCCCACCATAAGGCCAGGTGCCCGCTCCGTGCAGGGCGGGGTAAGAAGGAACAGGGAATGCTGGAAGGAAAGCACGAAGCTCTGCCTGCACCCCGTGTGCTCTCTGTAGGTTGGCCGCTAACATGGCTCAGCCCAGGAGAGGCAGAGGTGGTCTCTCCAGCCACAGAGCACAGGAACCTTTGTTACTTTGAGTCATCCCCTGCCAAAAGGTCAGTCAGGGCTGCTTTGCTGAGAGACTCAACAGCTCAAATACCCAAGCTGAGTCTCTTTAAAACATTGTTTCTAAGAATTCACAACAAGCAGGCTCTGGGGGAGAAAATAAAACAAGAGGTTCTGCCTCAGGAATTAATCATCTAAAGAAAACAAGTATGTATGTATGTATGTATTTATTACTCATCAAACCACACCAATAGCATCTGTGGCTCGCTCATATGAAGCTAATGGATCTTCAGAAAATTTTCACCATAACTTTGAGCTCATATGCCCCATCTGTTACGCTACGGAGTTAACCAGCATCTCTGTGACATGCTGAGAATTGCCATTTGAGGAAGAATGAAACATATTTGAGCTGACACTTTTACAACTTTTTATCTTCCATGCTGGTCTACATGGGAGCAAAGGCGGTAACAAAGCCAGCTTAAATGTTAGAAGACTTTGTTGGAGATGTTCTTATTGATTCCTTCTCTCCCAGAGGAGCGAGCGTTGGCCTAGTCCGTCCCTGAGACCTGGCCCCAGCTCTTCGTGGAGGAGGCGAAGGAAAGAGACGTCAGCTCTAGCTTATCTGAAACAGCTTTTACCTGTTCTCTCCATTCTCTCCTGAACCACCAGCAAGAGCATTCAGGTCTCCGCTCTTGTTGATTTTCTCAGCTCCGAATGTTGCTCTGATATAAAGCAATCCTCCCTCTATGAAAAGCCAAACCTTATCCCTTAATTCTGTGAACAAACCCCTTGTTTCAACCCTGAGTCTGAACTATTGCATCTCAGACCATTGACAGCTCTGAATGTAACTAAATTTTCTTGCATTCCATTTTCAGAGGGATAACAGTGTGGGCAGGAGTTAAGAGTATGGATCAAAGAAATTATAAGAGAAACAGTCCATACAACTAGATGACAATACTTTTGACGCTCTGTTGTTAGTAGCATACGTATTAAGGGTTGTTATATCTTCTTAGAGAATTGACATATTTATTATTATGTAAGGCCCTTCTTTGTCCCTGGTAACTTTTCTTGGTCTGAAGTCTGCTCTGTCTGAAATTAATACAGCTACTCCTGCTTTCTTTTGGTTAGTGTTCGCCTGGTATATCTTTCTCTATCCATTTACTTTTAATCCGTAGGTCTTTATATTTAAAGCATCACTGCAGCATGTCTGGGCACGTGTCCCCTCCTGTGACCTCATGAAGCCTGACTCAATCAGTCTCCCCATCCCTGCAGGTGCCTTGCCTCAAACAGATATCCAAGGTCCCTGGGAGATCGGCCTGGGGTTCAGAGCATCCCAGTGTCTCTGCCTTCTGCAGGTCCTCCTGACGTGTGGCTTGAGGAACGTTGGAGGCAGCTGTCCTAAGTGCTAGATATGACCCTGGAGTTCTGGACTCTTTCCATCTGCCCCCTCAGCCCACCAGCGGCTGCAGGCCCCTCTTGCCATCCCCACAGCACACGGCCACACATGAGATAACATTACCAGCAGGTGTAGACAGGGCCTGCCAGGTGTGCGGCCAGCTCCGCTTGGGGGAGGCCCTGCCAGACTGGGGGTCTCTCATCTATCATCACGGCAGGATTGATGGTGCATCTTCAAACTGCACCTCCTCTAAATGAAGAGATGGCCGTTTAGCTGCAATACACAAACCCAATTTGGGAACCCAAATGACACAGCTCCAGTCTCATTGGCAGGAATTATGGCACTTGAATCAGGCACAATCTGCAGAATAAGTGAAATTGTCGACACAGAGAAATGTGTTTGAAAATATGATGTGATCTATGGTTAAAGCCTATGGATTCTGCAGCTACCTCAAAAATATTCTACTTCCAGAGCAATTTCTTCACTAACTAGCTGTCTCTCAAATGGACCATATGTCTTTTTCATTACTGTGTCAGCCCTGCCTCCATTGGCAGCTGTCCGCAGGTGCTGGGCCCGCGGATTCCCCATCCAAAGGCCCAAACCTGCCCAGGTCCCAGCGCCATGATTCACAGAGGCCCTTGAGGCCCACTGCATGGGAGCATCTTGGTCCCTGATGCACATTCCCACCCCAATGATTTTGGGTGGGTCTCACCTTGTTGACAACACTGTGCCCTATGACCCGCCAGCTCCCTGCCATGTGTACGGGAACCCCTTTCCTGGATTTCCCATCATGGCACTACACAGAGATTCATTCATTCATTCATTGATGCATTCATCCACTTATTCAACAAATAATTACAGAGCATCTGCTAATGCCACCTACCTTCCTGTGCCCTAGAGACCCGGTGGGAAACAAGGCAACCCAACTCCTCCTCTCCGACGTGCTGGGCTAGGCCAGCCGCAAGGCAAGCCTGGCGGTCCCAGTTCCTTCCTGTGCAGACCGGGATAAGGAAGCAAAGGTGTGTGGGCGTGACAGCCTTCAGCCACAGTAGAGGGAAGCCGCTGCCACCAGGAGCTCAATCTGAAGCTGGGTCTCCTGTCACTTGTGCCCACAGCCACCTATATGTCACTGAGACTGATCACACTACAGGGCTCCCCTGTGAAATATTCAGGCTGCTCCTGCCTCCAGCTGACAGTCTCAGGAGGTGGGGATGCTGTCTGTATCAGTCTGTCTGGACCACAGACGCAGGCCCCTCTGCCAATCTCTCCCGATGGGGGAGGGGGGAGACAATGACGATGGCACTCTCTGCCCCCATTTGGTTGTGCTCTCTCCCCTGGCTGAGTCACCTTGTTTCACTCACCTCAGGCCATGGAACGATGTCGCTACTTGCACCCTGGTTTGGGTCCAGCTTACCAGGCTCCCACGACTAATTTTCCGAGTCCAGATCCAGGAGATCTTAGTCTGTGTGATTGGACCAAACAGCTTGGCTAGGCTGGTTCATGATCCCTGGGCTATCTGCACCCAGGGCCCTTCCAGGGCTGGGCACCTCCACTTAGTTCTCTGCTACCCACCCCCATGGCCACTTCCACGGTCTTGGCAGCATCTGTCCAGAGGCACTTCTGGGTCTGTGGCAGGTGTAGTCCAGAAGCAGGGGACACTGGTGCATGCCCAAGGAGGAGATTCTCCGCAGGGTGCCCAAGAGTTACAATAATGCCATTCAGTTTTTAAAAGACAGAGGATGAAACTTTCTTTGTAACACATTTGGAGTGTGCCAGAGGCATGGCAAACCCAAAGGCCCTTAAAAAGTCATGCAAGATCTAGGTGAAAGGTTATATGGGAGCCAATACCAATTCTTATAACAAAGGACTCTGGAGAAGGCATTTTATAAGCAAGATGCCTAATAACAAAAATGGTAGCTAGGAGCGCTTGGGTGGCTCCGTTGGTTAAACATCCAACTCTTGATTTCAGCTCAAGTCAGGATCTCAGGGTCGTGAGATCGAGCCCCACATAGGGTTCCGTGCTCAGTGGGAGTCTGCTTGAGATTCTCTCCCTTTCCCTCTGCCCATCCCCCCCATCCCATGCTCTGTCTCTAAAATAAATAAATAAATCTTTTTAAAAAATGGTAAGCTCATGCCAGGCACTTAACTCCTAATTTACATATATTAGCTCACTGAAGTCTCAGCAAACCTACAGTGTCAGTACTATGATTGTTACACCTATTTTCCTGATGGGAAGACTGAGGCAGACGTGATCAATAGAAAGAACCTCCGACTCACCAGAGTTGCCATTGGTTGGAGTAAGAGGGGCACCTAGAAAACAGAAATATCAGAATTCTGCAACGAAACTAGGAAGGCTGTGGTCTCCAGGTCCCAAGGGGATGTCGGATGAGGACCTACAGGAGAGTTCAGGAATGAGGCGTGAGCGTTGCTGAAGTGCATCAGCTTTCTGCTGCCCTGTGTTCTCTCCCTCCCCACTCAGAGGCTCCGCGGCCCATCTCAGCAGCATGCTCCGCCTTGGCTGCACATTTAGAATCACCGGGGGGAGATTTTCCAAATGACAATGCCCAGACCAAGAGAATCAGAATCTCGGGGGGTGGACACAGGTTTTGTCAGCATTTGTTAAAGCCCTCGTTGATTTCAGGCAACATTTGATCCCTTCCATGGAAAGCTTTATGGCATGCAGTGAAGGTGAATGGGGCCGCTGAAATCCTGATCAGCAAATGTTGAGTAGCTAATCACAGGTCACCTCTCACAGAGTGCGAGCCACCGGGGAAGGAAGGCACAGACAACACACCAATAAAGGAGCGTGTAGCGGCAACAGGGTCACAGACCGCCTGACCCCGGGCCTGTTGAGCATGATGGAACGTAAGCACGGCTTGACAACCTACCTCAAAGGCAAGGTGTTTGATCCACAGAGAGGTGAAGCAATTTCAAAGACCACGGAGGCTGCTGACGAGGTAAATTCTTCTGCGGGCAGAACAGAAACCCTGCAAACCAAGCACGGCTACTGGGCAGGCAGCTCGTTGGCACCTGGTATGAAGAGCGGATCTTCTCCTCACGGCTGCATCATCCTACGAAATAGGCCACCGTGCACATGCCCGACGTCTGATGTCAGAGCAGAAAATAAAAACGCTTCGAAGCAGAAATTCCTGGGTTTGAAACCTTTCTTGACACACATTCGCTCAAACTACCCCCTCTGAGACTTTGCTTCTTTATCTGTAAAAAGGGATCATTAATTCATTTAACAATTATCTTCTGAGCATCTGCCATATTCCAGGCATTGCTTTAGATGCAAAGGATAGAGGAGGAAACAACACAGATAAAAACCCTATTTTCTTGGAGTTTATATGTTCTTTGGGGGAAACAGACAATAACAAATAAGTAAAATATATAGCCTGCCAGAATGTGGTAAGTGCTAGGAAGTCATATAAAGTAGGGGAAGGTGATAAGGATTCTGGGGGATGAGGAATGCCAGCTTATAGGATGGTCTTCTCCCTGAGAAGATGACGTCTGAGAAACAACCTGCACAAGAGAAGGGCAAGAGCCCGGAGGAAATCTGCAAGAAAAGTGTCTGAAGCAGAGGGAGCCGCAAGTGCAAAGACCCTGAGACAGAAATGTGCCCGGTGTGCTCTGCTTAAGAATGACGTTATCTACCATCCAGGGGTGTATGTGTGTGTGTGTGTGTGTTGGTAGGTAGGTATGTACATACAATTTGGGGGAAAGTACAGGAATAACTTGGGAATCCCCCCAACAGAGTTGAATAACTTGAGAACAATCCTTCCAAAAGGAGAGTTTGTCACCTCTTCTAAGGGCAAAAATAAGCTGTTGGTAGCTCAGCTGGTGGCCTGGATGAGCTAATCTAGGCCCAGACAAGAGCCAAAGGCCCCACACAGGAATGAAAGGGGTCACTGTTTAGTAAAGCGATGAGGTCAAAACTTCCAACCAAGAAAAATGTCCTTTTCTCAAATGAGTCTGTGCTAGGGTTGCCTCTGAGAAAAAAGTACGGTTCCCGTGGAGAGGTGCACTTGCTTCCCAGATGAACATGTGAGGAAATCAGCCACAGCCCCTTGCAGGGGCAGGGGGGAATAGAAGGAGATCATGACACCATCCCGTGGGCACCCTGACCCCTTCCTCCCAGGGACAGCAGAATCACCATTATCAGCGGAAAGCAGCCTAAAGGACTCTGGTTTATCAAACCTAAAGGATTTGAGGGGCAGCACCTCAATTCTTGTGAGGAACAAAGGATGAGGGAAAACCCAATGGATCGGAGAGGGCACCAGGAGGAACCACGACAGAGGTCAGAAGCTGTGTGGGCTGCTTCTCAGAGGTTCTTCCCTTGTACGTGTAGGGATTGGTCACAGTAAGTTACAAACCCCCTCTGCTCACAGGACATGCTCTTCGGAAACATACCTCGCCCTTTAGGGAAACTTTCCCACGCCTCCGTCATGATCCAGCCTGGCAAAGCCTGGCAAGCCACAGGGTACCAGGGAGGAGACAGAACTGCTCCCCAACCATCTTGGAGCCACTTGGTGGCAAGAGGGCTGGAAGGGCACTGTTCCCTTCTTTGTTAGTGTTAGTGAGCTAAGCTCCAGTAACAAGCAATCCCAGATCTCTGGGGCTTAACACGGCCTGACATGTGGCAGGTGCCTCTCCTGGGGGCCTCTACCTCCAAGCAGTGCGGAGGATTGAGTTCTTTTCAAACGGGCTCCGTCCATTCGGAGAACTTTGCTTTCAGTGAGGTGGAGGGGAGAAAAGAGAAAGTATGGGCAAAGGTACATACGTAGAGGGACGCCTGGGTGGCTCAGTCGGTTAAGCATCTGCCTTCGGCTCAGGTCATGATCTCAGGGTCCTGGGACCCAGCCCCGCATCAGGCTCCTTGCTCAGCGGGAAGCCTGCTTCTCTCTCTGACTGCCTCTCCCCCAGCTTGTGCTCTCTCTGACAAATTACAAAAAAAAAAAAAAAAGTACATACGTAGAGTTTTAAGGCCAGGACTGAAAGTGGTGTATACCTGCCTATATCCCATAAGTTACAACCCAGTCTGAGGCCACATACAATGCAAGGGAAATTGTGAAATCTAACCTTCCTACATCCCCATGTCTCCCCAGAGACACTGCCACACCCATTTGTCACTACTCAGTGAAACACTGCTAGTTAAAGCCAGCAGAAGAGAGACCTGCAGTCAACATGGGCAGAAAAAAATCCTAGATTAGTTAGCACTGCTGCAAGCGTGCATAATGACGTCATGAATTCCAGGCTCAAAGTCATGGCAAAGACGCATGTGAACACGCCCGAGGTCTATCCTGATTTTATTTTGTCTAGAGTTTCAAAGGCTGTGTGGGAGCTTTTGTTCAAGTGCTGATGTAAGAGCACCCAAAAATAGCCTTCCGACCGGATATTCCATTAGCTCTTGGTCCAGAAAGCCATATAGGCCAACCGTGGGAGCAGCAGCAGGGGGTATATCCTAGAGCAGAAAGGTAGCATTCAATTTATTCCACATTTATGGCAGTAAATATTCAACATCTTCAGAAAGTCAAGAATGTAGGTAGGCCTTTTTGATATTAAAGCAATCTACCTCTGTCTGATTCCGGCTTAGCCCAATCTAGCTCATCTTCACTATTGAAACTGATGCCTTCAACACATGGTGGGAGCTCTTGTCCTAGAGAGACCCTGCTCCAGAGACTAGATACCCACCCCCGCCCCCCGACCCATGCCAAGAAATCCTCCAGCATGAGCACACTGTAGCCACCAGATTCTGGCTATAACTAACAGAAGCAGTCCTATCAGGCTTGATCATAGTGGAATGTCTGAGAGCTCTTGGGCTATATGAGCTGTCTTAGGACTATCCCTCAGGGGAGGGAATGAGGGAAGAAGGTATTTGGTGGCTTCTATCTCTGATTGGGCAACATTTCATCTTATGGGGTACTAACTCCCTTGCACTTGTGTGTTCCCTTATGGGGTGCAGAGTGGCGTTTCATACTGGCATCAATAGAGAAGTCCCAGCGTAGGAGGCAAGTGGCAAATGCACATATCTGAGGTGAGAAACTATCAGGATGTACCTGTGGAAAATTGGCCAAAGCCCACACAGAACTGGCCATTGCAATAGCAGGTGCAACAGGAGAAAGGCAATGCTTAAAAGTGTTGCATAAGGGGTTTTAATCCAACTCAGTCAATGGTATCTATTGTTATTATCATTACGAGCTAGCTGGGCACAGGCACCAATCCTTAAACATGGGTCTGGTGCTCTGAAAGTTGACCTTGGGCCAGATACAAGCTGTCTCTTACAGACTTGGGCTGACTCACACCCCAACTCTAACTGGAAGCCCAGGGAACACTACGGGGGCTGGGGCCCCTGATTGTTGCTGTACTGAATCCCCTCCAGAGACGAAGGGAGAGTTCCAGTAAGATGAGCTCTGCCCCGCTACTCTGACAAGCTGTGTCAGACTTCCAGGAACTGTACTTTGTGTAACGTGGTCTGAAGCAGCATGGTAAGAAATGCAATTAGCTGCTAAAAGCATGGATCGTAAGTGAGATGGTCTGATCCCTGGGAGGCCATCAGTCAAGAAGTGGACAAAGGCATCCTTAGTCCACAGTGCTTATGGCTCTGTCTTGATAGAGTTGGCTCACTTGCCCCCATTTTGGGCACAGCATGAAAATTTAACTCTAAAGAGAGGGATCCAAAACAGTGAGTGAGGATATTATTGCCCACCCCTTTTTTTTTTTTTAGGGTCACTGGTGATTAAATATTAGGGGAAAAAGGATAGGGAAGCAGTGAAGCTTGATCTGATAAGCTTGCCGTGCTGCCGGGTACAGAGAGCGGGACGACACCACCACACACCTGTGCCCTTGAGTCCTTGAGGCAAACGCCATTGGAAGGACCCACTGGGTGTCATGGTAATAGGGTGTAGGCATCACTCAGATGCTTAGGTTCGGGCTCTGCCTCCAGAGAATAAGCAATGAGGCCCATCACCCACTGCTCACAGAAACGTGCCTGCTGATGAGCAATTGTCCTTCCTGGCTTGAGTGCGGCCAAATATACACTATCAGTGGTAATTGTGAGTGCAGTGGTTCTGGCTTAGGAGTCTGTCTTGAAATCCTGGCTGTGTCCTTACCAGACGATGTATTTAACCTCGCTGTGCCTTAGTCTTATATGTAAAATGGAAGAAATGATGATAGATCTCTCTTAGTATAGTTATAAGGTTTAAATAAGACAATAAATATAAAGTGCATGAAAGAGTGGCTAGCACATAAAAAGCCCTCAAAAACATTAGCCATTATTATTGCTGACATTTATTGAGTTGGCTTATGGAAATAACCATGACCGAGATAGTATGTTAGGGGTCTAAGTCCTCACATTTATCCTATGATCTCTATAATATTAATATCCCACCGAAGAAACTAAGATGTAGAGAGTGACTTCCCCAAAGGCAACCGGGCCAGCTGATTTCTTTAAGAAGTTTCTTTAAAAAAAAAGGATTGTATTTATTTATTTGACAGAGAGAGACACAGCGAGAGAGGGAACACAAGCAGGGGGAGTGGGAAGGGGAGAAGCAGGCTTCCCGCCGAGCAGGGAGCCTGATGCGGGGCTCGATCCCAGGACCCTGAGGTCATGACCTGAGCCGAAGGCAGTCGCTTAACCAACTGAGCCACCCAGGTGCCCCAAGAAGTTTCTTAAATATTTTTCCTTGTCTGGATCCCTGCTATGCCATGTAACACCTGTGTGATGACACCTATAAAGATCTGTTTCCCACTTCGTCTTTCTCGAAGGGGTTAGCAAACTATAGTCCTTGGGTTAAACTTGGTTTTTTAAGTAAAGTTTTATTGGAACACAGTCGTGCCCATTTATTTCCATATTGCCTGTGACTGCTTTCATAAGCTACAATGGCAGAGTTGAGTCATTGCTGGAGACCATATGGTCCACAAAGCTAAAAATATTTGCTAGCTGGCCCTTTCTAGAAAATGTTTGCCAGCCCCTGAATAAGACTATGAGCCCCTGGAAGTAGGACTCATGTCTTCTGACCCCCTCATCTTGGCACATGACGGGGGCTCCCTAAATACCTGCCGAATGAGGGAAAGAGTGAATATGTGGCCGACTCGAATGGAGGTGTCAGGATCTGAGCCCCACCCAGATTCCGGGAAGCCCGGAAGCTCTGTGATGCAGCCACCTGCACAGTGGTCCCCACAGGTGACTCCCACATGATCACCCCAGCTCCAGTCACAGCCCCTCTAATGAGAGGCTCAGCATCTTCTTGGAAGGAAAGCCCTCTTAAATCCCCATTTGTGAAACGGAAAAGATGCTGCTGGAGATGCTTCGGAGAGCCATACCCTCCTCCTTTGTGCCCACTAACTCCTGCCTCTGGCTTTGGTGCTGTGCCTTTTCTTAGAACCTTCAAGAACTGGTCAGAATTTGCCTGAGGCAGGCTGTCCCACAATGACCACTCCAGACTCTTGTTGGAAAACAACAATACAAAAAAAAAAAAAAACTACCATTTATTGAGCTCCTGCTCTGCCAGGCTCTGCACCATGTACTTTATACAGTCAACACCAGTTCCTAGAAAAGCCCCGAGAGGACAGTGGGCTCTATCATCCCCATGTAAATATCAGGAAACGGAGCCTCCGGGAGGGGCAAGCCACCCGCCCAAGGTCACATAACCAGGAAGTACTGCAGGCAAAATGAAAACCCACTATTTTCTTGTTTCTCATGCCCCTGACCTGCTTCCCCAGGGACCATAACCCAACAACTGGAACAGTGTTGAAACTGCATTTCATGATCTTTGAATCGAGTATTTTAGCTGCATTCACCTGACCCAGCCTGGTTAAGGGGTCATTTATGAATGATGCATTCACTGTTCACTTGCCCTGGCTCCGGCTCTAGGCTGGATACTGGGAACACAGAGGTAGAAAGCATGGCTTTACCTCTCCAGGACCTCGCCCTTTAGTAAAGGAGAAATGAGAAACCGGCAGCTAGGACCACAGCGTAGCCACGGGGGGGGGGGGGGGGGGGGGGGCTCTGAGTGGGCGTGGCCCCGATGGGCGTAGCTGGGACCACCCCCCCCTTGCTATCCAGGATCTCTTTCCCTACGCATAGGTTCCTCCTAAGAGTCCCCTAGAACAGCTCCTGTGCTGAGTTTGAAAACTTCGACTCTAAGGAATGAAACAAAGCATGAAAACAAAGTGCTGATGGCCGGCCACCATCTGAGAAACAGGCTTCTTCCAAAAATCACATGCTCTCAGAAGTTCACAGAGACCAACTCCTAAATACATTCCCGGAGCGTTTTTCATCTGGGACGACAATTAACCTTTGCAATTAGCTTCATCAACAGGAACTTAATATCAAATATTTGGTCGCTTAGCAACAAGGAAGCATCCACCAGCGGGACTGCAGTGTCTTTGTGACTGGAGTCTCACGGGGCTGCAGGCGGAGGACACGCTGAGCTGGATTTCCAGACTCCGCAAAGCTCTTTGCCCCCAAAGTCCTGTCCACCCAAGGTCCTGCTGTCTGTGACCTACAGGGCTGGTGAGCCTGAGTGGGAACCCAGCCTCTCAGCAGTGATGCAGGAAGAAGGCTCCAGCCTCCAGTGGGCTCATCGGCCTCAGAAGAGCCTCCAAGAACACTCAGCAAGGGCAGGTTGGGCTGCTTGTTAGAGCCCTTCGGCCTGGGCAAGCTGGGGTCTGCTGAACACCTGCTACCCCATCACTTGTCTCCTTTCTCATTTCCACAGGGCCCTCCTTATCACCACCTTAGGTACATAGACTAAGGCTCACATTAAGTCTCTTGCTCCAGTGTGCCCCGGTAGATGGAGCAGGATGTGGTCCCGCATCTCCCGCTCTTTCTGCATCCGCACAGTAGGCTGCCACCTTGTACTCCTTTTCTGGGTGTGAACTTCAAAATTGTGCCAGATGAGCCTCTCTGGTCCCTCCCAGCTTGGTGTGTCTGCCTCTTCCTTCCCTCAAATCACACCAACTCAGAAGTCAGTGTAGGCTCCTAAGGCATTTGCTTGGACCTCTCTGTTCTCTCACATCACCAACCCCCCCCGCCCCGTGTTTCCCAGAAAGAAAAATGCTAAATCTTTCTGAGTCTCAGATTCCAAACCAAAACATGGTGAGATTATGTGGTGAAAAGAGCAAGAGTTTTCCAATGGGCAAACCTGGATTCAGATCCTGACCCAAATATTTGCCAGCCGTGACATCTAGGGGACATAACCTCCCCAATATACCCTTCCTCTCACCTGGAAAGGGGAGACGGTGATACGTACCTCCAAATAATGCTGTGAGGACCCTGGGAGAAGCCTGGCTTCTAGTAGGTGCTCAAGAAACAGACATACAAAAGAGCAGAACAAAACAAAAAACCACTACCAGACTGCTGAATTCCTCTGTCCGCCTATGGGGAATAGTAAGACTTTTGTCTCTACCTCATTTCCCTCAGAAGGACTTCCCGCTATAAAGTGAACCAGAGAAGGGTTAGATCAGCTGACTGCTGGAGGCCGCACCATGTGTGTACTTACAAACCCAAACAAGTACCTTGAAGAAAACCTCTTCTTTTTTGACTGAAATAAAAGTAGTTCAAGACAGGCCAATCTGACTTTAAGTCTGACTCCATCACGTGACAGCTCTGTGACCTGGGCAGACATTGCCCTTCCCTCAGCTTCCCTGTCATCCTCAATTTGTGACACATGGAGGAGCGCAAGGCTGCCTCAGTAGGGTTCTGTGAGAACCAAATCCAAAACGGATGGAAAAGAGCCCACCCCGGGGCCTGGCCTGAGGCTCGCAGGAGGCACCGGCCCGTACTGTTTTGTCTGAATCCACTTGACAAACGCTGCCCTTATCAGCTCCTGTTGTCAATGTCCTTTGAAATCCCTATCAGTTTATTTTTTTACCAAATTAGGCATATCTGCACTGTTGCAGCACCAGCTTTAGGAAACAGCATAGCTGCTTCCATTTTCAAATAAATACACCAAAAAAGTGCCTGCAGTCCCATTTCCTTTGGCTCTCTGAAAACTGCATATGCATGACATAGCAACTTGAATTTCCCAACTGCCTGCCCTCCCCAAGAGCTCCCGCATGGTAATCCCCTCAGTCTGCCCAGCCATCAGCTTGCCCCGTTTGAAACATTTTGCCCGCCACTGCCACTCGGGATGTACAAGAGTCTGCAAAACAAACCTCGTCCAGTTAAACAGAGTTACCGTATGACCCAGCAACCCCGCCCCTAGACGTATACCCTAGAGAATTGAAAATATGTCCACACAAAAACCTGTGCATGAATGTTCACAGCAGCATTATTCACAATGGCCAAAAGGTGCAAAAAACCCCCCAAATGTCCCTTAATTAATTCATCGTTAAAAAAAAATGTGCTATGTCCATTGTATTTGTTTCCTATGACTGCTGTAACAAATTACCACAAATTAACAAAATAATACAAATGTACTCTCTTAACAGTTCTGGAGGCTGCAAGCCCTTAATTGGTTCACTGGCTAGAGGCAGAACTGGTTCCTTCCTTAGGCTCTAAAGGGTCAATCTCTTTCCTTGTCTTTTTCAGCTTCTAGTGGCCAGGGCATTCCTTGACTGGTAGCCCCTCCCTGCATCTCCAAAGTGCAACACTGTGATCTCAGCTTTT
This sequence comes from Zalophus californianus, assembly GCF_009762305.2. Classification (NCBI taxonomy): domain Eukaryota; kingdom Metazoa; phylum Chordata; class Mammalia; order Carnivora; family Otariidae; genus Zalophus; species Zalophus californianus. Next base: position 66,515,973 of record NC_045605.1, on the reverse strand, counting down.
AGCCTTATCTTTATCATAATCCAGGATAATCTTCCCATCTCAAATCCTGAGTTCATTCCATCTGCAAAGTCCCTTTTGCCATATAAGGTCACATTCCGGGGATGGGCCAGGATGAGTTTGGGAGTCATTGTTCAGCAGACTATAGGACAGATTACCCAGCCACCAGAAGGAATGATGTACTGATGCGTGCTGCAACTGGTACGAAAACGGAAACATCACACTAAGTGAAAGAAGTGACACAAGGGGCGCCTGGGGGGCTCAGTCGGTTAAGTGTCTTGACTCTGGATTTTGGCTCAGGTCATGATCTCAGGGTCCTGAGATAGAGCCCTGCGTCGGGCTCCTCGCTCAGCCAAGAGTCTGCTTCTCTCCATCTCACTCTTCCCCTCCGCCCACCCTCGTGCGCACACACGCACGCTCTTACACACTCTCTAAAATAAATATTTTTTAAAAAGTGACACGAAAGGCCTCCAAATGTCTGATTCAATTTATATGAAATATCCAGCATCAGCAAACCCATAGAGACAAAAGTAGATCAATGATCGGCAGGGGCTGGAGGGAGGGATGATAGGAAGTGACTGCTAATGGGTATGGGTTTTCTTTTGGGCGGGTGATAAAAATGTCCTGGAATCAGATGATGGCTGGTGATAGTGGCACAAGTTTATGAATATACTAAAAACCACTAAACTGTATACTTTAAAAGGATGGATTTATGACATGTGAATTATATCTCAATAAAAGTAAGTACATTAGAAGAAACTTCATCATGCATCGACATTACCTATAAATGATAAAAGTGAAAATATTCTTTTTAAATCAAATCGTGGTCTGAATCAATTTTATGTAAATAAAGCGCTTTCCACAAAATTGCTCAGTGAATCTGCATACCCGGGGGAGACAGTCTAGCATGGTGGTTGAGGGAGGACCCCAGAATCAGGCTGCCCGAGTTCAAGTCCTGACTCTGCCCCTTCCTGGCTGTGTATCAGTCTTCTCACCTGCCACATGGGGATAATACGAGTACTTGTCCTCACACTTGTGAGGATTCAATTAAATAATCCATGGAAAGCTCAGAGCGTAGTAAGTGCTCAACCCATGCAAGCTACTACATTTGTCACCCTCATCGCTGCTCTGCCCGACGTGGGGAGAAGGAGCGGGATTCTGACTGACCTGAGGGGACCCAAGCATCCTTCTTGAGTCTCAGATTGTCTGTGGGAATTAGAAGGCATCCTGAAGCTTCAAAGGGTAAAAAAAAGAAATTAGCTGGTTTGGGGAAGCTTGGTATTCATGTCTGCATCTATTCATTTATTTGCTCATTCCTTCCATTCCTTTCATTTAGCAGACACTGACAGAGGCACCATATGCATGTTGGGTGCTGGGAGCTGCTGGAGACAGGCTCCCGCGGAACGCACTATCACTGGGGAACACCAACAGGTAAAAATCAGTGCAATAAGATAAACCAGGCACTGTGCTGGAAGTTTCTACAGACCTCAGGGTGGGCAAGCTCATGGGGTGAGTGAGTGAGAGGACATGAAGGACAGAGTGGTGAATTCTAAGGTGGTGAGGCGGGACGAAGAAAGACTTCATAGAGGAAGCCTAGATATGCCTCTGGGTGTTCTTGAGTGTGTGTGGGAGGGGGCATGAGGTGTCAGGACAGAAGATTAGAAGACAGATAGGAGAGAGTGCAGAAGTCAAGAAGGTGCATTCTAGGCATGAGCAAAGACCCAGAGAGAGGAGGCTGCCTGGATTTTTCAGCAAGTGTTGGTGGTTCCTGCAGGTAGTGCCTTGGCTAGAAGTAAGCTGTGTTAAGAGAAAGGCAACCAAAATACTTTAAACAGTGAGCTGTATGGATTTGCTTTTAAGAAGGTCTCTCTGGGGGCACCTGGGTGGCTCACTCGGTTAAGCATCTGATTCTTGATTTCGGCTCAGGTCATGATCTCAGGGTTGTGGGATCGAGCCCCGTGTCAGGCTCCACACTGGGCATGGAGCCTGCTTAGATTCTGTCTCTCCCTCCTCTCCCTCTGCCCCTTCCCACCGCCCCACTCTCTCAAAAAAAAAAAAAAAAAAAAAAAAGGAAGAAGACGGAGGAGAAGGAGGTCTCTCTGGGTGTGGTGAGGCGGAGAAAAAAACCACCATGCTGAGAGAAGAGGTTGGAAGCCACAGTTGGGAGACCGTGGTGTTGATCAAACTTTGGGTGCTGGGGACCTGAGCCCGGGCAGAGGTGGAGAGGGAGAGTCCACTCCTGTCCCCACCAAACACCAGCCTCCATCACTGTGCACAGACAGGCAGGCAAACACCCCCCTTCCCCCGAGGGCAGGCACTCCACGGCCACACAGGGGACCTATTGGAGGGTGTGATGATTATGTCATGTGTCAACTTGGCGAGGCTACACCTGCCAGTGATTTCATCAAACACTAATCTAGGTGTGGCCGTGAAGGTATTTTGTAGATGGGGGGGAGGTTAACATCTACAATCAGCTGACTTAAAGTAAAGGTGACTACCCTCCATAATGTGGGTGGACCTCATTCAATCAGCTGAAGGACTCACAAGCAAAAGCAGGTTTCCTGGAGAAGAAATTTGGTTCTGTTTCTCTGGGGAAAACCAACTGATCCACAGGTCGTTACCCACTCCTTAGCAAGGCTCAAGAAACCAGACCTTCTCTGGAGTCCTGCCTTGAAGTTGGCCGTGGCTTGTGCTGGTCCCAGGTGAGAAATGATTGTCATTCGACCCCTGGTTGGGAGACTCATGAGGCATAGGCCTCTCCTCTCCTCAGCAGCAACCCCACCCCACCCCCACCACCGCTACCACCCCCCCACTCCCGCCACCGCTCCCTGCAGCTCAGCACACCCACTGGCCAGCCCAGGTCAGGAGGAGGTCCAACTCGGCATCAGCAGCCTGGCGCCAGGTATCTGGCTGCCTTTAGCCAGTCCTCCCCTGTCCCGTGTACCCCGGGTCCCAGGCTGCAGGTGCTGCTTCAGTCCCTGTCCAGTGTTTCAGAGGTTCTAGAACTCGAGTCAAGCATTGCTCCCCTTACCCTCCCTTTTGCCAGACGCCAGCAGTCATGCCCCTGGTTGCCAGGGTCTGTGACTGTGGTCCTGCTACCTTCTCGTAGGCACCCTGGGCTCCCCACTCAGTGCCCACTGCCTACCCCATCACCAATCACTTGGCCATCTGTGAGTCCATCTGGTCTTGGGCCTTGGACTTGGCCACCCTAAGGCTAGTGTGACTGAACCCCGGGCTGGGCCCATGAGGTCTTAGCTGCTACCAGCCCCAGTTGACATGGGCACGGTCAGCACAGAGGCCATCTGCTGGGTATCCAGGGAGCCTCCACACATCTGGCTGGGGGTCAGGAAGTCTCAACTGGGGAGCAGCATCCACCCCCCATGGCTTCTGCCATGGAGTTGTGGGATAGTCCTGCCACCCCAGCTCCGTGCTCAGCTGCACGGGCAGGCTCAGAATGCGGGAGGGGGTGCAGATCAAGAGATCTCCCCTTAGCTGCAGGGAGAAGCTGGGGGCGAGACAGAGGGGTGCTACTATGACCACCTACTTTCCTGTCCCCTCCACAGTGTGGCATTTCGGGGCCAAAGGAAGTCTCCACCCCAGGTGCTCCTGGCTGAGTGTAGAGACATGGGCAGAATCAGGCCGACCGTCGGTCTGTCCTTGGTCAATAATTAACAAGAACATGACTCCAGAGCTGTTTTTCAATGCCCAGCCCCCACCCCCGCTTCCCCAGGTTCTAATTAATTGATCTGAAGCAGAATCTGGGCATAGGTATTTTTTAAAGCTCTTCAGGTGATTATAATGTGTAGCCAGGGCTGAGAACTTGTGCTCTAGAATTTTGCTATCCAAAGTGTGGTCCGTGGCCAGCAAAACTGACCTCACCTGGGAGCTTGTTAGAAATGCAGGCTCTCGGGCCCCACCTACTAGATCGGAATCTGCTTTATATGATCCCCAGAGGATTCAGAGGCACATTAAACTTGGGCAGCACCGTGGGAAGTAAAACCAACCTTCCCCCAAGGAGGACTGCTTTGGGCCAGTTCTGGCTGCCATTCTGACTCTAGCACTGGGTCCTACCAAGCAGAGCCCAGAGCTGAGAGTCCAAATGACCGAAGGTGAAGTACACTGTACTCTTGGTCTGAGGCCCACCCACCACTGTCAGCCCGGCTATAGATCTGCTAGCTCACAAATAATTATTCTTCAGAATAGAACCGCTCACAGTATCCAAAGGCACACATTTCTAAAGCTGTTTCCATACACAGGCTTTCTCGGGTTGGCCTTGGACTAATCACCTACCCTTAACTGGGCATTTACTAAATGACAAGTACTTTACAAATACTGATGAGTTTCGTCATGGCCCCTAATAAGCTTTATTAGCCCCATTTTACACGTACAGACACGGGGGCTCAGGCTGAAGCTAAGAGCCCGAGCTCCTACAGCTGGTGGGTAGCAGAGCTGTGAGGGGCGTCCCGGGTGTCTGATTCCAAAGCTCAGGACCTGTTCACGGTGCTCTGTGTTGTGCTTGCTTCATAAATAAAAACATGAGGAAACCTCAAACACCAGACTCAGAAATTCCAGTGGTCTCAGGGGAAAAAAAAGTATATACACTTTAATTCCCTGAGACCAGTAACGGGGGATGGGGGGAGGATTTTACATGAGCAAAAAGTGCCTTTGGGAATACGAGCCGATGCATTCATGTAACGATTATTCAATTATTCCTCCTGCCTGGGCCCTTAACTATATTTTTATTAGAATGCTTTACATATTCTTCTTTAAGATGCTAAACTGACTCTGAGTCCCCAAATGTGCCAAAAATCTAGGCAGTACATTTATGGGAAGTGAAAGCCCCCCATGAAAGAACTCCCAGAGGCCTGAATTAGTGGTTTGTATTGTAAGGAGGTGAGAATCCACATTTCTCCCAGGAATGCCACTGACATAAAATTCAAACTATATTTATGAAGGGAATTCAGGCTGGAAGGCTCATCCAGTGACCTGAAGAGTTAATGATCACATGCTGCTTGAAGATGTGTGCCAGGCTCCTCTCTGAAGGGTGCCTGGGGTATAGGCTCTGGAGAGTTCCATGGCTCTGCCTGTGGCCAGGGTCAGGGGTCAGCCAGTGATGGGGATCAGGATCCATGTCTGGGATTTGAACTCAGTCAGTGACTGAATCTTCAGCCGGGGATAGAACCTGTGTATGAGATGAAGTTTAGTAAATTATTTTCTCTCTCCAAACTCAGTGACTTGCGGGGTCACAAGGTCTCCTGTTATTGGTTTCTTGCGGTATGATGTCCATAATTTACTTCCAAATACTTGAGCATAGAGAGAAACTCAATTTTCCAAGCCGTTGCCCTAATTGAGTATCCACAGACCAGGGGTCATCAGCTAACATGCACACTCAAGAGGAAGCCCATCCATCAGAAGCGACCAGTGCAAACGCTTCTCTTTGTATTTCAATCAACAGCTGAGACTCTGAAAATTAGCATATTGCATGTCAGAAATGAGTTTTATTGGAGAAAATAGTAGCCTGTTGGCCAGCAAGGTGAATGTCCGAAATGAATTCGCACTGGTGGAATGAAAGGGGTTCTGGAACGTGGTCTTGCTGAAAACAGTGTGACCACAATACTCACCTTTGCATGACAAGGACAAAAGAATCCAGGGAGGCCTGTGCCCTGCAGCCCTGAAGCGAGGTTCTGGGTCTGGCACTGGGTTTAGGAGGCTTTCTTGCTCTCTGATGTTGACCAGAAGCACAGAATTGCACGTTTGGGCTTTTGTGGTGTCTGCATCGACCTTTCGTGCAAGGTGAGGCTGGAAGAGGATGGAGAGCTGGGACCTCTCCGAGCTCACAGCACAGGTTGTGGGAACTGCTTTACGGCCTGCTTGGCAAGTGGATACGTGTACCATCGCCCCGCTGCGTGGGGAAGTGGGCCCCAAGCCCGCTTTCCTCCAGCATGGGAGTGAGACTGAGGGGCTGCTAGCTCTCCCCACCTCAGGCTTCTTTGGCAGCTTCTTAAGATTACTTGCGACCTACTCCCCACTTCCCGAGTCTTTCTGCAGGAGGCAAAACCTCGAAGTATCTTTGTCCTTCATCAAATTCATCATCCTTGCATCTAATTTGTTTTTAATTTTTTTTTCCTTGGGAGTGAGAGCTGGATTAGCCACCGACAGGATTTCCAAACAGCTCCTGGCAAGGGGTAATCTGATGAGAAGGGATTGCTCTCTCATTGGCCAAGCAATTTATTGCCAATCAAATTCTTGTTGCCAGATGAATAAAGTCAGTGTTCTTCTACCCACTCAGGGTCCTAAACGACTTCTCAGAGCCGCTGGTAAAAATCAAAGAGCCTTAACGACAAGCGCTGGGCACAGAGTCGGCTCCACAGAGACCATAGCAAAGGGGGTGCAGCCTCTTAGACAACACAGGCCGACCTCTGCTTGCCCACCTCATGTCATTCCATCCCTAGAACACTGGGAGGTCAAAGCTGAAGGGGCCCTCAGAATCATCCTGCCCAACCCTCTCCTCATCAGACGAGGAGACGGCCCAGAGAGGTTTTGTGACTAACCCACAGTCACACAGTAAAGCTAGAAGAACGGCTGTGGCGGCTCCCAAGTGTTCCTCAATTCAATTCAATAAACAATTGTCAAGGGCCCTGAGAGGAACCAAGTTCCCCGCACTTGGTGAGCTCACATAGGTGCAAATCAGTCTGAGGAAGGCAGAAAGTGGATCCCCAGTGCTGTGAGTCATGCAGGAAGCTGGGCTCTCTTTGGCCTTGGAAATAGCCTGGAAGCTCCATGAGGGAGACAGCCTCTCTGAGCTTGGCTTTGAGAGAGGAGCAGGGTTTTGAGAGAAGGGAAAAGGGATAGAGGAGGGGCCCTGAGGTCAGCAGCTAGAGACCTCTGGGCTGCAGAGAGCAAGTCAGCAGAAGGGGTACTCTGCTGGGCTCCAGTGGAATGTCCAGAGGCCCCAGCGGGCTCCCCAGATGGGACCTGGCACGAAAGGAAGCATTCCGACTCCATCTCTGGGTCTGGCTGGCCTATGATGGGGGCTGATGCCAGGCTTGCCTCTCTTCCTGGGGGTCCTTCTCGCCTGCCTCCTCCATCTCCTCTCCAGCCTCAGGGGCTCCCCTAGAATCCCAGAGTCTCTGGGGTACCCGCTGGGTTCTGCTTGGAAAAGCCAGTCTCTCAGCCTCGCACCTCCCCTCACCCCGGGAGCAAGCTGATCTCACGGAAGGTGTGCCCACAGCCCTCCAGCCCCCAAAGTCCTTTCCCTCATGCTCTCATTTTCTCTTCAGCATAATCCTCTAGTATCCTCCCCTCCCCACTGTAGGTGAAAATCCGAGGGCCCCAGGAACTCGCTCACTCTTCAGACCCCATTCTGGTGCACTGGCTCCCAGCACTGACTGCCCAGCTCCGAATCCCGCCTCACTGCTCCTCACTCACCAGCCCTGCGACTTGGACGAATCACTCCACCTGTCTCTGCCTAAAATTTCCTCAGCTGGAAAATGATGATGATAATAATAATAATAATAATGACATTTATCTTGTGAGGATTAAACGGGTTAATAGGTACGAAGAATGGCGCCTGGCACATAGTAAATATAGTGAAAGTATTAGCTATTATTAGCATGAACCCTGATCCAGGATTCTAGCAGATTCCTCCCATCAGGTTACTCAGCATCCCTGCATGCCCTCCTGAGAGTTGCTCAGCCTCTCTGTGCCCACAACAAGGGTGGCCCTCAAGACAACTGGCATTCTTCCTGAGCTTGTCTCGTCTTTCTCCCATCCTTAGAGCACCCCCTAATTTCCCCTCTACCCTCAACATTTCCTCCCCATGAGCCCTGTTTCCCGTACCCACACCTCGTGGACAGGTGCCCCCAAGAGTCTCTGTGAGGAAAGAACTCTCTCCTTGTGTTCAAAAGCTGTCCTTTACAATGGTAGTTTGAGTGCTCAGCACAAAAAGAGTTAGTGGTCTCCTTTAAGAGCCCAGTTTTGAATTAAAAAGAAAGCTTTCCAGTGAGAAGCAGCTTTGAATCAGCTTCCCAGCAGCAGCAAAGGGATTATCAGCAGAAAACCGTATCGCATGCTTAATTGCAAAACCATCCTCGAGGCCAAAGTCTGGTCTGGGCTGAGTGGCAGATTTGGGCCGGTATAGCTTCTCCTTCCAAGCTGTGCAGAAGACCTCACAGTGCAATAAAGGGGATCTTTGTGGGAGTGCTGTTCTCTGACACTCGGGAGTAACAGAGGTGACCTACCATACCGGTGCTTGCCTTGACCTATGGCCTGTTAGAACCGTGATCTTTGGATGCCTAAGAATTACCTTCGGGAAATGGAAGGACCAAGGAAGGAGCAGTTCCTAGTGCTCCTAAATGGGTCTGGCCACTGATGTTGCCGAAGTGCAGAGCCAGCTTTGCCTAATGGGGAATATAAAACACCGCTTTGGATTTGCCTTGACCACTCCCACCGATGGGCTGATGTGTTTTGCGGTGTGAAAGGAGCACAAGGGCCTGGTGCCCAGTAGGGCCTCAGCAAATGCTTGATGAATGAATTTCCCCAACGTTGATGATCCACTCATTTCCAGTCACGACAATTCAGGCACCCTTCAGGGTTGCTGGTGGAGTGTGATTGGTTCGAGGCCTAAGCCCCCTAAGTACCCCCCTCCAGCAGGGAAGGAAGGAGCATTCTTCAGAAAACTTTATCTCAAGCTTAGAGATAGCTTAAATAGCTCAGCAGCTTCTCACTGATGTGTATCAGCGAACTAAAGCTTTTCAGAATCCCAGTGGAGCACCCAAGTTAAGGAACAGAGGGCAGTATCTTGCAAGGGCAGGTTTCCCGGGAGTGTTCAGGAATTCCTACACACGACAGGACAGGAAAAACCCAAAGACAGCCAACTCTCACCCCACACCATCAGAAAAAGTGTCACGTTTTATGGAGATTCAACTAACCACCACTACCACCACCACCACCACCACCACACACACACACACACACACACACACACACACACACACACACACACACGTCATCTCATGACCAAGTCCTTCCAAGCCATTCTAACATGGAACCCCATCTTTTGCCTGGACCCTTGTCACCAGCCTCCCGCCCAGGTTACCTGTCTCTGGTCCTTTATCCAATCATCTTCCACACTGTCCCTGGAAATATGCTTCTAAATCACAAACCTGGTCAGGTCAGTCTCCTTCTTATATACCCCCAACAGTTCCCAATAGTCTTCAAGGTAGAAGAAAGATTCCTCAACCTGGCATGCAAAGCCCTTCAAAATTGGTCTCCCTTCAGGCCTGAAACATAGCTAGTACTCACCAGTACAGCCATACCAGCTGTTACAACACGGAAATACTACCACTCCTCCCATGACTGCCCTACACCAGCCAACCCCTTGCCCACCTGTCTCCTGGCTACAGCCCTGATGGGAGAGATGCTGCCTCTGATGACCCTGGGCCCTGGCTCCCCAGCAGGCATACGTTGGGCTGAGGCCCCTGACGTGGCCCAGCATTCCCTACAGGTGCCCTAGCCTGGACACTTTAGGGAACTACAGCTTCTAGAGTATACCACTCTGGTTGTTAAATGCAGTATTTTGAATATTACTCCTGACTCTGTCAACAAGGCTAGATTTTTCACCATTCCCTTGTTTGCCTATCTGTTGAATGGATTAAAGAACATCTGAAGAAACAAAGCAATGAATGATATGTGACCTAGCATCTGTGATCTTCTCTGCCTCATCATGAAGGAAGGAAGCCCATGGGATATGTGGATGGACAAAGAAGGTGCCATCCACAGTGACCACAGAGATGGCACTCAGTGCCAGAGATGGGCACTTGGGCAGGGTCTTTCATAGGTGGGTTATACCCACGCCAAGTGATCAGCCATCTGAGTTCGGAAAGTCGACTTTCTGAGGGCACCCCAAACCACCAGTTTTTCAGGGAAAACGCACAATCCAGCTCCAAGGACACTGGTGCAAAGTGAGAATGCCAACCTAACTATCTATAAAGGTGACCAGAATGCTACTATCCCTTGTCCACGTGTTTCAGCTGATACCCTTGCAGTTGCAAGAGACAAAAATTCTAACTCAAAATGACTTTAAGCACCAAAGAAATTTTTTGGCTTTCAGGGCTGAAAGTCCCAGAGGGAAGTCCAGCTTCAGGTACTGCTGGATTCAGGGCTCAAATGGTATCACTGGGACTCAACTTCTTCCTTTTTGGGGTTCTGTCTTCTACCACGCTGACTTCCATCTTGGGCTCCACATGGTTGCAAGATAGCTTCCCGCCCTCCAGGACCCCATCATCTCAGCTTCCAGTCAAACTTGCAAGAGTGAAGATTCTCTTCTGGAAGCCCCAGTAAGCATCTCACTGTATCACTTGGGTTCTAATTAGGTCATGTAGCCATCGCCGAATTCACCCCTAGTGGCTAAGGGAAGAACATTATATTCTGATTGCCTGAAGCCTAGATCACCTAGGGATCTGGGGACGGTTCATCCTTATGCCAAGAGTTGGTAGATGAAAAAAAAGAAATAGAATATGGGTGCCACCATGCTTGGTGGCAAATCCAGCTGATGCCCACCATATCAGGATACTTGTTTAGAGCATTGAGGAGACCAAAACATTCTTCAGAGGCTTGCTTGGTATGTCTGAATAAGGCAAGAGGAATATAAGGAAGCAGGGAGAATTATTTCCACTGAGATCCAGAAATTGTCCTCACCCCAAAGCAGACCTGTCTCTAGGACAGAGCTGGGGCTGGACTAACCCCGCTCTTCTCTGAAGCCCAGTTTCTGCACTGGACCCCTTCCTTCTGCTGGTACATTCTATCTTTATCCAGATGGGTTCACATCACTGATCGTCTCCCAAAGCTCTAGGTGAGTCACCATGCCCAGCCTCACCCATCCCACACAGGTACAGGTGTTCTTGACTTTGATTCATCCACGTTGATTTATAAATAAAATGCATCTCCACAGTTCCTTCTACTTGTGTTGGTGCTGTCCTGCCTCATTCTGTACAGCAGCACAGTGAAAATCACACCAGGCAGAGACTTCCATGCTTATTTCCTAGGCGATGGGATGGAAGAAATGAGAGAACAAACAGCACACCCAGGTCCACACGGCTAGATGGAGGCAAGCTCCAGGCTCCCATGATGAACCACTGCCCGCACTTGTTACGTAAATGAAGCTGCCTGTGGAGGTCCGTAAGCAGGTAATAATCCACTCTCTTTTCACCTCACCACCGAAATGGAAGACTAGCCCTCATAGTGGCAAGCAGAGACACTTCTCTCTTAGCCACTCCAGGCAATTTCCTAATACTTTCTCCTATCCTTGGCCCCTAAGCCAACCCAGAGGCACTGCCCTTGTCATTAACAGGCTGGAGGGACAATTCCCCTTGGTTATGGGGTGGGACGGGGTGGAGGGGAGTAGCTGTGTGACGATCTGTCCCCAAAGACTGACATAGCTCCTATCTAGATGCAATCGGTGCTTAGATAAGACGAGACAAATGGCAAACAACATTTAGACCGACAGGTGCCATTTATTAACGTGCTCTAGATCAATGGCTTCCAAAATTAAAACATTCTGTATCTGTCACATGTCCCCACCAGGCCCTCTGGTGGGGTAGAGATGCCAGCTCCAGATTGGTGTGAGGTTAGGGCTATGGAGGAGGGGGAACTGTCAGCCTTAGGGGGTGTGACATTTCCCACCAGAGCCACAAGCAAGGATCCCCAAACCACAGAGGCTCCAGAAGCTTCCCCAAAAGTCAGAGGATTAGAAGACGGAAGTCCAGACACTAGCATTCCATAGCTGGACAGTGGAGAGGCACATTCTCTGAGTTTTCCAGAAGATCAAGCACTGTCCTGGGCAGTAGACATAGACCTGAAACACCCAGGCCTCCCTGCCTCACATGGACCAAACTAGCCCACAAGGGGGAAAGCCTGTTTCCTGCTTTCCGGCATCCTTTGGGATCTATGGGCATGGCAGATGCTGTGGCTGACCCATGCCATATCTCTCCAGCCCCACAAGTTCATTGGCAGCTGTGAGGACAGTCCTCATGCCTCACCCCGAGGGCCCGGTCTCTCATCTCTACCTGGCTGCCTTCTCCAAGCAGCCAGGCACAACTGTGAAGTGCAGGGAGGTTCATGCCCGAGGCTGGGGGATGGCAGAGGGTGGATACGGGCCCTCTTCCCTGTCCTCCACTGGCACAGTTCTGAGGCCAGGGCACATGGTTTTCAAAAGGTCACCCCCAATGGTGACTCGTTCATTAGCACTGGCCTCACTGGCTCTTCGTCCTCCGTGCCTAACTTTCCCCACTTCCTCCTCTATGTTTGTGCCATCCTCTCTTCCTCGGAGCCTCCCTAGGGTCACAGGGCTTTGTGAGCAGAGGGCACAAAAAGGCCCACACCAGCCTCTTGGCTCCACCCCGACTGACTACAAATCCCAGAGTGCTGTGGGCCCCTCTCCTCCCCTCACTCTTACCTTCCCCCCCCCAACCCCGGGTGACCAGTTGGCAGCCCAGCGCAGCTGGGGGGTTGTCTCTAGATCTTCCTGGACCTGGTAGAGCCCCAGCATCTGTGCAGACACAGGCCAAATAATATGGTAGAAAACACAAGGAGGGTGCTTGGCTTCTAGAGACGGCATTAGCTATGGGGCTTTGGGGAAGGCACACAGCCTCTCCGAACCTCAGTTTCCCCCATCTCTATAATTAGGAAAGTATCCACACCCATCTCAGATGGTTGTGGCTATAATCAAATGGGGAAATAGATGTGAAACTCTACAAACTCTAACTTTTTCCATGGCTGATATTCAGCTAGTACTCAGCAGAACGGCTCTGTTATTTACGGCTGGCGTTTGTACTGATTGGTTGGGGCCTGTGCTATCCCTATTACTAAATATTTCAAACATCACTTCTGACTAACACCCAGGCTGCGTGTACATCTTGTAGCTCCTGCTCGGCAGCGGCTGGCCACGCTCCCCGAATAGCAAAACCCTAGCTCGTCCCTAAGGAGGGTCCTGCGCAAGGCCATGCTCCTCTGAGCTCGCCCCTCACCCGACTGTGCCAAGAAAGAATGTGGTGAATACCAGACATGCAGGCTTCCCCCGGACAGATCGATCCCATTTCAAACGTGCAGACACGAGCACGTTCTGCAAATATGCCACGAGGCTGGCTTTGAGACCCAGCCCGTTGCTGAGGAGTCTGGTAATTCATCCAGCGTAATTAAGCATGTTCACAGGGCGACCTGCTCTCCTCCACCCACCCACAAAATGGCCCTCGCCAAACCTCGGTTAATTAATCAGAGGGCTGTGTGAGCGGGTGCTCTCTCACTGGTGGAGATAGGTTGATTGAGGTCAGGTCTACATGATTCAAGCCCTGAATAATCCCGGGAGGTTGGGGAGGGCAACCTGGGGACAGGCCAGAGGGTGCTCAGGGTTGGGCCCAGGAGGGATATAGCAACACTCCCACATGTGGCTGAATATTCAAAATGAGGTAGGAAGATGAGCAAAGGCCTTAATTAACATCTGTTTGCATATTCATTGTCAACTGTGAGTTATTTAAACTAAACGCACCCATCACAGAAATCTAGACAGTGACTGGCAGAAAAAAATGGTAAGACCTCTTAGCCCCGAGTTTTGCTTTGGAGCAGGGAGGACTGACACTTTGCCCTGCGTGATACTCATTATCCAAGGTAGAGTCCAGCTTAATTAAACTCACCAATGAGTATAAGAACCCCTTCCCCCACCCCAGTCCTGGTACAGGGAGTGAGTGTTAGAGCCAAGAACCAGGCTTCATCTCACACCAAAGCCCACGCCCTTTCCCCTGAGCCACTGCCTCGTCCTGGTTTGGATGGTCCAGAACCCATTAGTCTGTGTCTCATGGGGTGCAGTGAACTCTGGTTGAATTTGGCCATTTGGGTGGATCAAAGAATTTGGCCAGCACGTCGGGAGATCACTGCTGGAGCAGCTCAGACCCAGAGTGACAGGCTACAGCAGGGAATCACAAGGGTCCCGGAGTCCTGGGGACAGAGCCCAGTTTCTGGGGAAGCCGCAGAGGGACAGAATCCAGCCACATCGGCTGGAGTTCAGGGTACAGTACTATAGTTGGCTGGATGACCAGGGTGGGCCCTAAATCCAATGACCAGTGTCCTCAGAAGAGAAGGGGAGCTGAGACCCACAGAGAAGGCGATGTGATGGCAGAGACAGAGATTGAAGCAGTGTTGTCACAAGCCACTGGATGCCAAGGACTGCCGGCAGCCACCAGAAGCAAGGACAGAGACATCTTTCTCCCTTAGAGCCTCCAGAAGGAACCAACCCTGCCAACACCTTGATTTTAGATTTTAGGCCTCCAGGGCTGTCAGAGAATTCTTTCTGTTGTCTTAAGCCAGCCAGTTTGTGGTAATTTGTTACAGCCCCTCCAAGCAAACTAACACCGCCTCCATTCCTGCTAAGACTTAGGGACAAACCAGGAAACGCCAGCCATCCAGTGACCACAGGCTGAGGCTGGTCCTGCGCCTGAGAAGAAGAGCCAGAGTTTCTCCCCAGGATGCACATGCTGGCCCTAGAAGCCCCAAAACTCCTCCCTCGACTGGAGGGACTGGCTGAGGCTTCATGCCCTCCTGATCCCCATCCAAGCGCATTCAAAGTCTTGATGACGCCTGTCAGAATGGCTAACGTCAACAACACAAGAAACAAGGTGTTGGCAAGAATGTGGAGAAAGGGGAACACTCGTGCACTGTTGGTGGGAATGCAAACTGGTGCAGCCACTCTGGAAAACAGCATGGAGGTTCCTCAAAAAGTTGAAAATAGAGCTACCCTAAGACCCAGCAATTGCACTACTAGGTATTTACTCAAAGAATACAAAAATATTTAAAGGGATACATGCACCCTGATGTTTATAGCAGTATTATTTACAATAGCCAATTTATGGAAAGAGCCCAAATGCCCATCAACTGATGAATGGATAAAGAAGATGTGATATATATATATATATTTATATAATAGAACATTACTCAGCCATAAAAAAGAATGAAATCTTGCCATTTGCAACAACATGGATGGAAGTAGAGAGTATTACGCCAAGTGAAATAAGTCAGTCAGAGAAAGACAAATACCATATGATTTCACTCAAATGTGGAATTTTTTTAAAGATTTATTTATTTGAGAGAGAGAAGAGCAACAGGGGGAGGGGCAGAAGGGGAGGGAGAGGGACAAGCAGACGGGCACAGAGAGCAGAGCCCGACGTAGGGCTCAGTCCCAGGACCCTGAGATCACAGCCCAGCCAAAACCAAGAGCCAGAAACTCAACCGACTGTGTCACCCAGGCACCTCATTCATAATGTGGAATTTAAGAAACAAAGCAAACAAGCAAAGGTGGGGAAAGGACAGAGAGCGAGGCAAAGGAAGAAACAGACTCTTAACTACAGAGAACAAACAAAGGGTCACCAGAGGGGAGGTGGGTGGGGTATGGGGGAAACAGGTGATGGGGACAAAGGAGGGCACTTGTCCTGAGGAGCACCCAGTGACGTACATAAGTGATGAATCACTAAACTGTACATCTGAAACTAATATTACACTGTATGGTAGCTGCCTGGATTTAAATAAAGACTTTTTTAAATAAGTTCCTGCTGGTGAATTGGTTTGGTTTCTGCCGCTAAGCAGGGCTGGGATAGGCAGAAGGAGACCCAGGGCCTAAAGTCTAGCAGTTCCGAAGATTTATGTGTTGCCCCGTGGCGGGAAGTATGAAGATGTACTCATCTGACCCCCTCTTTATGAATTGACTATACATTTGAAAGGATGGATGTAGGGGCTGGCTCACTACCACCCCACTGCCTCCGGGTTGGGTTCAGCTTCTCTGATACGGAGCTCAAGGGTCCCCTTCATTTTCTCCTCTCCACACTACTCCTGCTGTGCATCAACACACAGGAGGGAAGGAGAGCCTGTCCCTGGCCCTGAGGGGCTCTGGGCCCTGGCCCCCTCAGGGCCTAGTTCAGAGGCCAGGACTGAGCATAGACAGGAACTCCTCCTTATAGCATCTTGGAGCCTGAAAAGCAGAGAACCTGGTACCTATGAGTCCCAGAGAAAGCTGAGATCCAGATACCTGGGAGACAAAGCATAGCCACCAAGTCCAAAGTCTCAAGCCACAGAATCAAAATCTGGGTGTGGAGCCAAGGATTCAGAATGGGGCAAAATGGAATTTGGAGAGAAAGCAGACCAGGGATGAACAAGGAGAGTCCGGGGCACCTGCCTTGCTGTTGTCATGCTGGGGGGCTGTGGCTCCCTTCCGAGAGATGGCGGGACCTCAGTGCCTGACCGGGCATGAGGGGAGGCTGGTTTAAAGGGCCTGAGGTGACCTGACATCAACCAGGGAGCCTCATGCTCAGCTAGAAAGGTCAGACCTTCCACACTGGGATTCAGTTGACAGAGGGTCAAATGCTCCCCTCCAAAACCTCCAAGCAAGCCTTCAGGGTCCCAATGGGAGCACCATCTTATCTTCAAGCTCAGTCCTGGGAAAGTGAGGAGAGGGTAGAGGGTGACGGAATGAGTAGCAGTAAACACTCCAGAGGCTTCTTTGGAGTGCAAACCCCATGGGCTCAGAGTGGAGGCCCTGCCCAGGACAGTGATGCTCCAAGGCATCTGTTGCAGGCCCTTGGACAGTGCAGCAAAAGCATCAGACATTGGGAAAAGTTTTCCCAAAGAACTCGGATTTGGGTTGGATCTGGCTCTCCCTGCCCTGAGTTACCTCTGCAGAAGCTTCTAACTTAGTTCTGGGCCCTGGAGCCCCCCACTGGCAAAACCCTTGGGCAAAGTAGGGGGCCCAACCCCTCTGACAGAAGGCTCATCGTCTTCGACTGAGGAAAAACAAACAAACCAGAGCAGGCCTTCCCCAGGACAAGAAGGCGTACGGGTCAAGAGTTGGCCGGGAGCCCAAACTGAGCACCGGAGATGACAGAGACCGCAAGCCGGCTTGGCTGCTTGAGAGGATTCTGACTTTTCTGTGACCCTTTGAGGACATCCTCACGGACCACATGGGGAAGCAACCAAATGCTTTTTCCCCAGGGAGCTGGCTCACCCTGGAGCCTCATTAGAGTTTCAAACGCAAATTTAGGTAGAGCCACAAACATATATACATTAGTTACAGAATCACATTAATATGCAGAAAAGGTCTGATGCAAATTGGAAAGCGACATTTGGAAACTCTTTGATAAATGGCTGTGCAGAATTTAAGATTCCATTCGGAAGTTTGATATCAAATAGGTGACATGTGGGTTTCCACGGAGGGCTCCTGCTTTCCAGGCTCGGCCCACACAACAGCTCAGAGACTGTTCTTGAAATCACATCGACATGCAGGGGTGACTTCTGCCCATCAAAACGGCTCATTCTTTCCCCCTCCACATTATATCATCCCTAGCTGGCCAGGCTGGCAGAAAACAGACCCTCACATCGGTGTGCTGGAGGGACAGGAGACAGTATTCCTTTCCGCAGGGCAACTCGGCAGAAGGTGTCAAAAGCCTTGAAATTCTCCATAGTTCCTGAGCAAGATTTTCACTTCCCATTTCACTTTACACACCCACCCCACTCCCCCAACTCCCATTTAGTTTAAAACAACAACAACAACAACAACATTAAAGACTTTTTATTTCAGGGGAAGGAGAAAATACAATAATAAGTAAAATGAAATAAAACTCCCAACTACTTCTGTCTTCTAGCTGGCGAAGTCATCTCAACAGTCGTTGGCTGTTGGATTTAGAAACTTCCTGGCCTCGGGGCACCTGGGTGGCTCAGACGGTTGAGCGTCTGCCTTCGGCTCAGGTCATGATCCCAGGGTCCTGGGATCGAGCCCCGCATCGGGCTCCTTGCTCCGCGGGAAGCCTGCTTCTCCGTCTCCCACTCCCCCTGCTTGTGTTCCCTCTCACTGTGTCTCTCTGTCAAATAAATAAAATTAAAAAAAAAAAAAAAAAAGAAAAGAAAAAAGAAACTTCCTGGCCTCCTGGCTGGGAAAGGAAAGGTCTTGAGCTAGTCCATATGTGAGAGATGGAGACAAAAAAGCTACTCAAGTACCTAGCACAATGAAGTAACAGAAACCTGAGAGTGGTCCCTTGGCAACTCAAGTAAGGAGTTTGGGAAACTGAGACCACCAAGAAGAGAGGAGACTGGAGAAGCATTTGGGGAGAGCCAAGCGATCTGCTGGCAGGACCTTGGACCAGGCAGAGAGAGGTAGTGAAGAGTCCTCAAGGGGGGAATAATGACATCTAATCTAACTTTTCCATCTCAAAACCCCATTTGACCCAAACCCTTGAACACAGGTCATGATACAAGAGACTTGGGTTCACTGTCCTGTGGGAAATGGAGGAGGGGGAGCAAGCCAGCTTGTGATTTGGTTCATGGGAACCAAACACCTGGAACGGCAAACTGGAGTGGTGGAAGGTAGTGAGGGGTACGGTGGGGACCGGAGCAGGAGTGTAGAAGCAGACGCTGCCAGAGGACTTGAGCTCTGTGCTCCATCCACCCCACCCGCATTCCCCAGGGGCCTCAGAAACATTAGCCAGGAGGTGCCAAGAGGTAGAAAAACCACATCAAAATGTTATCGGTGATTATCTCTGGATGCTGGGATAATGCTTTTGGGGTTGAAATTTCTTCTTTGCTTCACGTATATTCAATTTTTTTAAACGAGTATGTATTGTAAACTTTTTTAAAAGTAAAACTAAAAAAAAGAAAGAAGAAACCAATTTGCCAAGCTGCCTGCAGCAAGACTTAGCATGACCCCAAACCACAGGAAACACAGAGCCCTGGGAGCCTGACTCCTCTCTGAAAACTGCACAGGACATTTATTCAAGGCACTTGCTAGGCCAGCTCATGGGTAGAGCCCCTTTTGTTCTCAGGCTCTGCCAACAGGGCTTCCAGAACCTCTAAGAACTCTCATGCAAGAAGGCAGCCAAGGCAGAGTCATTATAAAAAGGATCATTGTTACACTCATGTTTTCTAGATCTAGGGTTCAAATGTCCTAAAGAAGATGTAGAAAGTGGATCTTTCTAGAGATGGAAGTGGTCATGCCTCCCAGCTACCCACCTGACTCCTGCTTGTATCTTTTCAGAAAATTCAAAGAGCCAAGGTTTCCGAGTTCTAGCCATGGCTGCACTCATTCATGACAAGAACCCCGTTCTGTGCTCCATGCTCTCTCTGGCCTCATGAATCTTGGCAGAGGGCTGCTTTCCTGATGATGACTCCCATATTAATTTAAGTCTTTTCAAGACATACTTGCTAATTAAAATGTGAAACAGTTTTTATTCCTTTAATTAAGATACAAGATGGGCAGCATAATTCAGCCCATTGAAAATATCAGTATTATTAGCTCCGTAATTTGCTTCCATTAGAGATGACTATGTTAAGCATTTCTTTACTCCTGCACTCGCTGGTGCTTTGGCATGCGCATTGCCTCGATCCTGGAACTCTTGTGGGAATTTGGCAGCTGTGCCCCTTTTCAAAGAGCTGCAGAGACGCCAGAGCTGCCTGGTACAGTGCCTTTAGGACCCTGTCTTCGATCGGGTTCCCCAGAAGCAGACTGGGAAGGATCGGAGTCCGAGCAATTTGTACAGGAATTACTTTTAGGGGCATGAGGGGTGAGACAGAAACAGGAAGAGCATCGACTCAGGTGAGCGAATGAGCAGGTGACTGATGTAGGGAATGGAGGGTAATCTCACAGGGGACATTGATAGTGGAGACTATGCCTCCAAGCTGTCCCATCCGAGGGACAAGGAAGCTGGGTGTCTATCTTCCAACTCCCATCCATATTGGCTAAGGGCTGCTTCAAGGCGGGGGCCACTCCACAGTAGGTCCAGCCTCCCGGTCCGGCAGAGAACTGCAGATAGGGCAGAGGGAGGCGTCAGTGTCAGGTGGTGGAACCATAAGAGGAGATGGGCAGGGCATCGGTGGCATCTGTGACACCCCCAGAGCCCCGTCCCTTGCCATTGCACAGGCTGGGCAGAAAGAGGCCAGAAGGCAGGCAGGGAGAGTGTCAGTCACTGACTTACTGACCAGTTCTTTCCCTGGCCTCAGAGATAAAATGATGGACTGGTGGCTGCAGTCCTCCCTTGGAAGTCTCTAGAAAAGGCTCAGAGCAGAAGGGTTACTCTCCAACCCAAAGTCAGAGACAAATGTGGGCAAACAGAAAACACGCGCAGATCTGTATTTTAGATGTGGGGAAACGGGAAAAGCACAGCCCAGGGCCCAGAGATGGGAGTGAGGGTACAGCTCTAAGGGTAAGGGTACAATTCTTCCTTCCTCCCTTCCTCCCTTCTTCCTCCCTTCTTCCTCCCTTCTTCCTCCCTTTTTCCTCCCTTCTTCCTCCCTTCCTCCCTTCCTCCCTTCCTCCCTTCCTCCCAAGAAGCCTGTGCCCTTACTGGCTGAGCAGGCTACTTGCGAGGGAGGAAGCGGGAGGAGTGGGTGGTCCCGATGCCCAGCGGCGGCTTCACAGGCCTGCAGGGGATGGAGAACTCACCCAGGTGTGGCCAATCACCTCAGGCTCCATCTGCACCCAATTGGAGGACCTGCTCTGGCGGACGCGCCCGCCACGTGGCCCGCGGTCCCACAGGTGCAGGTGCCCTTGACCCCTGGGCTTCTCCACCCACCGCGCCTCCTGGGCTCGCGCAGGCGCCTCAGCCGCTGGGCCACTCCCTCCACAGCCCCGTGAGTAGATGTCCGCAGAGGTTGCATCAGCGGCTCGTATGCAGCAGCTGGTCGAGGTCCCCGCATCTGCCGTAGGTGAACCTGCAGAAGGTCCGCTTTTTCCACGGCTCCGCTCCCGCCATCTGGTCGTTTATTTGGAAAGTCTAAAGTCGGTTCAGTTAGTTCAGCCCGAAGGGCCGCCTTCTCGGCGGGCACTGGAGCCCTGACAAGGGGTCCCCCCCCGTAGGAGCTGGCTGGGGGATCAGCTTCCTCCAGCGGAAGACCGAGGGGACAGCTCTCAGTTTGATCCTCTACGAAGGAGAACTGCAGCTGGACAATAGGAAGTAAACGTACTAAGACGGAGTCTGAGAAGTTACCGGTCGATCAGAAATGATACGGGACAGTCGGCTGAAAGGAGATTTTGCAGGCGAGACCTTGCATCCTGGGCTGGGTGGAAAATGGAGGGTGATGGGAATCGGAGAAGCGGACTTCAGGCAGGAGGATGGGACTTGAGAAGCCTGTCAGGAGCTCTAAGCAAATCAGCCAGGTAGGAGGAGCTGGATTGCAGCCCAGACCAGAGGGTGTCTTTGGAGGTGCACAGTAGTAGAGGTCCTGTGTCAGAGGAAGTGCACGGGGACAGAAAGAGCCTAGCAGTGGGAGCCAGACCCCCCCCCCCCCGGGGTTCAAGTCCTGGCTCTACCTACCTTGGGCAAGTGGCTTAACCTCTCTGAATCCCTGCATAGAATTCTGTGAGGGCTGGGGTGCCTGGGTGGCTCAGTCGTTAAGCGTCTGCCTTTGGCTCAGGTCATGATCCCGGGGCCCTGGGATCGAGCCCCGCATCGGGCTCCCTGCTCAGCGGGAGGCCTGCTTCTCCCTCTCCGACTCCCCCTGCTTGTGTTCCCTCTCTCGCTGTGTCTCTCTCTGTCAAATAAATAAATAAAATCTTAAAAAAAAAAAAAAGAATTCTGTGAGGGCTAAATAAGGTAAGAGAAAAAATGCACAACCTAGCGTCTACCCCATGGTGGGACCCCCATAAAAGTTACTTCCTGCCCCTCCTTTATCTTAAATCCTAACCCATGTAACGCTCTGAGGACCCACGCCTTCAGGGAGTTGGATAGTGGCAGCCTCTGTGTGTGTCCATGGGTGTGTGTAGCTGGGGGGTGTGCCTGGACAGAAGTAGAGCCATCTGCTGTACCCCAGTTTCTTTAAATGTATCTGTCCTAAACAAAACAAAACTAGCCTCCTGCCCCTGGCAGGAAGGACATAAGGCAGAAGGGACTAAAGGGCCGTACCCCCAGTCACACAGCTGGTGATTTTCAGAGCAGGCAGTGGGATGCTCTTAGGCTCCCTTTCTCTCTGCTGCCGCCAGCTCCAGGATCAAGGGTCAAGCCTAGGATAGTGTATCCTATGTGGGATAGGCAAGGTGTCTGGGTTATTTAGGGCTGTGGTAGGAGTGGGAAGAAGGTGAATATCTGAATCTCAGCAGCCCTTGTTCCTAACAGAAGAGATTTTTCTTCCCACATTATGAAGAGCTCATTCTCCAGCTCAGAAATTTGGCCAAGCTGAAGCTCTTTATGGGGCGCCTGGGTGGCTCAGTCGTTAAGCATCTACCTTCAGCTCAGGTCATGATCCCGGGGTCCTGGGATCGAGCCCCGCATCGGGCTCCCCGCTGGGCGGGAAGCCTGCTTCTCCCTCTCCCACTCCCCCTACTTGTGTTCCTGCTCTCACACACTCTCTCTCTCTCTCTGTCAAATAAAATCTTTAAAAATAAATAAAACAGTATGTAGGAAAAGCCACCTCTGGCTGTCAGAGCACATTATGAAGGGCTCACTCTCCAACTTAGAAATCTGGCCAAGGTGAAGCTCTTCCCGAGCGCAGAAGAGCCCCCCCCCCCACCGCCCCAGCAGTTGGTGGAGGCCTCCTCCAGCCCCCTGACCCAGGAAGCCTGTGACGTAATGGTCCCCCCCCCTTTCCTGACTCCTTTTCCGTGCTCCTTTGCATTGCTGTTGGAATCTGACCCTGGCCACTTGAACTCTGTTTACCACCTTTTAATCTTGCAGCTCTGAGTACGTTGGACAAGCTAGGCAGGCAGGTGAATAATGGTGGACGTGATGCCATCAGGGGCACCCCAGAAAACCCACAGCTGAACAGATGAACCCACAGGGGTGAGGCTTCTGTGTGCCATGCTTGTTACAGCCTCCCCACTCATGGTCGTTGACTTCAAAAGGCATCACCGGGGCCTGCCATGCGTCCCCGGATGACTCTCAAACCTGCATCTCCATTCTGGTCTTTGTCCTGAGCTCCAGATCCATTTATCCAGATGTTTCCCCCCCGAGTGTCCTCCAGCATAGCGGACTCACCGCCGGAGAGGACAGTCCAATCTGTCCTCTTGGTGTCACCGTCAAGTCTGTGCCTTCGCATTTGTTTCCCATCTCTGGGAATGGTGCCTTGCAAGTGACTCCGCCTTCCCATCCCTCATACCCAGTCTTCCCTCCAGCCCAGGCAGCTCCACCCCTTCATGCCTCTCAGCTCCGTCTGCCTCTCCCCACCCCTGCTGCATCACTCCACTTCAGACCTCCTCCCAGCATCCCCCATCTCGACTATTTTCACACCCCCTTTGGCACTGGACTTGACCCAACATCTAATCCATCTGCCCGGAACATGCTTTCTTGTGTCCATTTCCCTCCGTTAAGCCTTCTTCCTCTGTGAAGCTTTTCATGATTTCTCCACAAATCAAGCACAATTCCTTCCCCAGTGGGCCCCTTGCCCCTGGCTCTTATGCCTCCACTGGGGCCCTGGGCATGTGGAGCTGCCCTGGGTTACTGTCTCATCTTCCTCCCCACAGCGCTCCTTGAGAGCTGGGGCCATGCTTGCTCCTTCTCCGTTCCCCCAGTTAGCACTAACTCAGTTCTTGGCTAACAGTAAATGTTTCGTAAGTGTTGTGTTGACCTAAAGAGCCCTCTGATAAAGAGGACAGTTCCTTCTTCCCCGTATCTGAAGGATATGGAAAGTGAATTTTGTGTTTGTATCTTTCTAATCACCGACCCAAAATATCTAAGCCAGCTGAATTCTTTAGCAACTGAATCCATCCAGTGCAAGCACATCCCCCCCTCTCAACAGCCAGATCTTTGGTGAGGCAATTTCCTTGTCTCCCATCACATTTTGTTGTTTTAATTCTTTTTTTTTTTAAGGTTTTTATTTATTATTTATTTGAGAGAGAGAGAGAGAGAGAATACCAGCAGGGGGAGGGGCAGAGGCAGACGGAGAAGCAGACTCCCCGCTGAGCAGGAAGCCCAACATGAGACTTGATTCCAGGACCCTGAGATCATGACCTGAGCGGAAGGCAGACGCTTAACGGGGACTGAGCCACCCAGGCGCCCCTTGTTGTTTTGGTTCTGTAGAATTGGAGCTGTACCTCCATTCAGAGCCTCAGCACCTAATATTCCCTGGGGGCAGGTGAAACACAGCTGTGGTACCCTGTCTGATTCTTCTGGTCCCACCGTCAGGGAAGACAGGTTCATTCTCTTGGCTGAAGCCTCCACACTCAGGAGGGGAAAGGCCTTCCACTTGACAGCCCAGAGCTGCACATTTGCAAACACTCAGTGTCTGAGAATGATAGTACCACACACACTAAATGAGTAAGAGAAAAATCAACGCATGTTACCTGAACACCTAGGTAAAACTTGGCATTCATAGAAATCACAGAATTCTCTCTCGGTGATGCTCAGAGACAAGCACTTCCCCCAGATCACTTACAGCCCCTAGGAGAGAATATATCTGCTTTTGGGTTCAATATGGGCTTTGCACCTATGCTTCCCCACTCATTCAGTAAGCATTTATTGAACACCTACTGTGTGCCGTCCACTGAGCTGGGCTCTGGGCAATTCAGAAATGAGCAGGGCTTGGGCTTTTACTTACCCTTTCCGCTACAATGGTTTTCTCCCAGCCTTCCTTACTTCCTGTCTTCTGAGTGTTGACAGGGAGAGCCTGACTTCTTTTTCACTTATTCTACTGTGATTCCTACAATTTCTCTGGAGGCCATTCTTCTTCAGGGAGCAAAACAAGTTTCCCTTCCTATTTTATATCTCACCTTCCTTTGGTTTTATCACAAAATCAATTGCAACTTCCCCACTGCAGGCAAAACAGTTGTCCTTAAATGGACTTCAAGCTTTTAAATCTATTTGGGATATATTTTCCCTATCTCATCTACACAGTCACTCACTAATCCATCCTTCCTTTCTTCCTTCCTTCCTTCCATCTACTAACATATCCATGCATCTTCCATTTAATCCATCAATCCATCACCCATCCATCTGCCCATCCATCCATCCACCCACCCATCTATCCATCCATCTGTGCACCCACCCACCACCCATTCATACATCTGTCTAGCCATCCAAACATCCATACATCTGTTTATTGAGCAGATACTATGTCATAAACTGAACTGGGCACTGGGCATGCAGAGCTGAATAAACACAGGCCCAGCATGAAAAGAGCTCATCATCTGGTGGGGAAAAGGAAATTTTTACAAATGTTTATGAAGAGTATGAAGAGAGCAGTGTGAGAATCAAAGGGAGGAGATGATTAATTCTAGAGACTGGGAAGATGACATCACAAAGCTGACATTTGAGCTGAGTTTCGAAAGTGAAGCAGAAGGGAAAAATGCCATCCAAAAGTAGTAGCCACTGCAATGACTTAGAGACTTAAAATAACACACTGGGAACACAAAAAACGAATGTCAAGAAGCTCACTCAGTATGATTGGGGCAAATAAGGCATATATGAGAAGACTATAAAATAAGGTTAGATGTAGCCTAGCCAGATTTGGAGGATCCCAAATATCAGACTACAGTTTCTGGACTTTTTTCTGGAAACCACAGGAAGCCATCAGACATCAGCAATTTGGAAAAATGGTTCTGTCTGCAGAGGATCAGTGAGAAGAGGCTGAAGAGGAGGTGGGGAGGCCAGTTAGGAGGCCAGTACGATGGACCAAATGAGAGCGGAGGCCTGGAGTGAAGGCCTAGAGGGGGTGGACTGCGAGGAGGCAATAGAGAGAAAGGATGTCCCTTTAGAGGTTGAAAGCCAGACTTCGGTCTCAGAGGAGTCAGAGTAAATAAAGGCTGCTTGTGGTGCAGCCAAAGAGCTTGCGGGCCTGCTCCGGGCCCGGCTGTCTGCAGAATGCTCCAAGTCCTGCTTGGCGATCAGGAGAAGCAAGCCCTCTGCAGCCTGAAATGAATGGCTCCCCGAGACACATGTACTGGTGTCTGCAGCCGCGGCCTTGTGCTGACGACTGGCAGCATCAGGGACTACGTCCACAAGGCCACCCCTCCGGGCTGGAGCTCATGACGAGGCAGGAGTCAGGACACAGCCCTCAGTGCCTCCATCAGGGATGACCTGGTTTCCATATCCACAAGCCCTGTTGGAAGACAGAAGCCAGGGTGTGATAAATCACACTCTCTCTTTTTCTCAATTCCACACCCTTAGAATTCAACATCATGTTTTCATTAGCAGGTAGTTTATTTATTAATTCCATTTTTTTTTCCTATTGATACCGAGAGGTTCTCATTACTCAAAGATGAAAGACTATTCCAGAGTGACAGCCACAGAGAAGAGAACACTTGAATTCCTGTCCTGAGGAGAAAAAGCAATCAAGAGCTCTTCAAAATAGTGGTAAAAAGAAGGCGATACAGATTATACCATACCTCCTGAGCTGATGACACTGTTTTTATTATTATCATTATCTCATTCCTTCTTCTCAATAGTTCTGGAAGGTGAATTTTTGATTGCCATTTAACAGAAGGGGAAACTGAGGCACGAAGTGTTCAGGCCACTTGCCCAGTGTCACCCAGATACTGGTTTGGAGAGTCAGGGCTTAAATCCACATCTGCCTCATTTAGAAGACCCCGTTTGTCCCATCACATTATGCCCACCTCAGGGTGGCGGCGCTGGGGGGATGAGTGAGCCTGGACAAGTCGGGCCTGAGGAGCACCCAGCCTTGGGGTTGGGGGGCTTGAGTTGAAGTGCTGGGCCTCCTCAGTAGTTCTGGGACTCGGACAAATCACGCACCTTTGTGAGAGCATCAGTCTCCCCTCTATAATGAGAAGGTATGTCGGTTATCCAGGCCCAGAGTTTGGTTTCCAAGCCAAGGAAGAGAATGTACTTGCTGTCGAAGGAAGAAAGCTCCACAGGCAGCATTTCTACTTTATTTGGTGTTGGAACACCTCTCTGCTTGTGTCGTAAACATGAAACAGAGGCTGGATTGTGAGCTTGCGATTGAGCCCATCGCTTCCCCGACTGCGGTTCATGGTTTGCTCTGACTCAGCTGTGTGTGCGGGGGGATACTCTGTGCCGGCTGCACTCCGGAACACTAACTTCAGTGGTTAAGAGATGTTGTAGGATCGAGAGCATTCTGTGCTAAACAAGTTTGGAAAAGACCATATTATAAACAAGGATGAACAAGCTTCTCCACTGTGGGACTCCCCTGAGACGGATAAGCTGATGCCATTAGGAATCTCCAAGAAGGAAAGGAATAATCAGTGTTTCCCAAACTTCCTGAACTACAAAACCTTTTCCAAGGAACACCCAGCCACACAAATGCTCCAATGAGTATACTCTGAGAAGCACCAGATCATGGGCTTAAAAATCTTTATTAAGCAGAGCTAAGTTGTAATTATTAATGTGCTGCAATATGAAAGATAAGAGGCCACCGCCTGACACAGGGTCGGTGTTCATTAAATGTGAACAGAAAGGGGATCTGATTTGTGTTCATTATGAGCACCGTCTCTGGCTAGCAGGTGGCCCCACGGGTCACATTGCTTCCCTCAGAGGGGAGAGGGCAGGGGGTGTCAGATAACCTCTGACATTCAGGGAGTGCATTTTCTACAAAGGCTTTTAGCCAAATGCCCCCTTTCTTCCCTTTTCTTGTGACATTTTGGGAAGATGAATCATTTGGCAGGGATGGATCATCACCCCACTTCTAAGCACATGCGCTTGTCAGCAGGAGGTTTATTCAGTGAGTCTTTCGAGAATCTGTCTTTGTCCAGAGTGACTAGTTGGTGTGTCTTATCCTGCATCTGCAGGTACCTGCAGTGTGCGAATCGGGCCAACAGCCTCTTGCGGTGTTTTCACGAGCTGATATTTTTAAAAGTTGAAGGGTGCTGCTTTTCTTTCTCGACTGTGGAACCAGGACAGCAATATCCCAATGATGAGGGTCACGTTTGTGAACATGGTGAGTTTATTTTGTCATTTTCTCATACAAAAATAAAAATTGTCCTAAAATGCCAACAAAGTAGCACACATAATCATTACAGAAGAATCTGCTTCTCTTTTTAAAGTAATTTACTTGAAAAAGAAAATATATCTGTCCTTTTATTCTTTTCTATTTCCACCCTTTCAACAATGCTTAATTTTTTCTTAGTCAAAGAGTGAATTATTCCTATAACATTTTTGAAACACACAAAAAGTCATAAAGAAAAAAATTAAAATAGTAATCCTATCACCCAGGGAAAACCACAGGGGCTTCATTTCTTTTATATGTACTCCGTGTGTATTGCTTCATTTTTATGTATTTCCTTCACTAGAAAGAAATATATTTATTTATACGTGTGCATACATATTCATAAATGCATGTATCACATAAATATAGGATATATATATATCATACGAGGAAGACATATAAATACAAAGAACTGTTTTTACCAAATCAGGAATGTACCACGTATAATTTTCAAGCTGGCTTTTTTCACTCAGTGCTGTATCATAAGCAGTTTCCAAGGGTGGAAGCTTCCCATTCCAGATCACCTGAGGTGCTGGCTCACAGGTGAACTGATGAATTTACAAGCTGCTGTCAGACATGACTAGTGAGGGCTGTGGCATTAATATCGGTGGTTCTTCTTGAAAGCAATTAAATCTGGCATTGCCATCACTACCTAATGTGTTTTTATCAGCTCCTGTAATTGTTTTCTAAAGCCGTAAATTTCTCAAGTTAATTATAAACAAATTGCTCTGCTTAATCAATGGGCATCACTAACGGGTATGATCTAATATGCATGTGAATGAACCTTGTGACAGCCTCACAGGGGTGGGATTAACAATGGCAGGTGGGAGTGCTGGAGAGGAGTCAATCACCCAGAACCCAGGTCTTGAGTGTGTGCCAAAAAAAACCCCAGGTCTAGAGTCTGTCGAAGCAAGAGCGTTCCAAGACCCCTGCTGCCTGTGCTGGGCTTCAAGGCGTATGTCACCTCGGACGTGCCCAGCTGTGCAATCAAGAAGTATGGAGGAGCGAAGGTCAGGGTGACTGGGCACCCTCTCGGTTTATTAATGGAAGTCTCTCTTTCAGCACTGATTTCTTATCTACGTCACCCCATGAGGTCCTCCGCACAGCCATCCTGCATGGTAGCTGGTTTGGCAAGGTGTCACCATCTTGAGGCCAGACAGTGGGGCTGGGACCCCAGGATTCAAATCCCCAGTTCTGCCAGCTACTGGATGTGGGAACGTGGGCAAATGACTGCTTATTAGCACAGTGCCTGAGCTTGGACATTTGTCAAATGGGGATAAACATTGTACCTACCTTGCAAGCTCATTGTGAGGCCTAAATCAGTTAATATGGGTAAAGTGAATATCATCATGCTCAAGAACGTTAATTGTTATTATTACGAATCGTCAACATCCTGCTGTATAGGTGAGGTAGCTAAGTACTAGGTAGTACTAAGGTGGCCAGTACTAGGGTAAGGCCAGTGAGGCAGGCACGGTGGGTGCAGAATTGAAGGTGGCGCCCCTCTCAGGGTGGCTGCCTTGCTCCAGTCCCTGCCAGGGTGACCTATCCACACCGGCTCAGCTTGGATCCAGATCCAGATGACTCCAGGGTCCCTCCGCTCTCACCAAGACATCTTTTCTGTTGGTTCTCCTTCCGGGCTTTGACAACCTTGTTCTGAAAAAGGATCCCCCAAGTGACTGAGGGGCTTCTCTGGGCCATTGCTGGTTTGATAACTGTGTTCCCTCTGCAGAAACCCTGCCCACTCTCTCTGCCTCTTTCTAACTGACACAGTAGAGGATAGCGGTGTCCGTGGTGCTGGGGACCCACCATTCTCCCCAAGGCTGGAACAAGATTCTTGATCTTTGGTAGACAAAGATGGCAAGACAAGCTCTGTTCTGTAATAAGAACCAAGGTGTCTACCGTGCCTTTGTCTTGAGCCCTCGTCCGTGTGACACTCTCTAGTCGCTCGATTACTCAGCGGAGCAGTCCCGTGTGGCCCCTGGGAGTTGCAGACTCTCTTGGGAGATGAGCCAGGAACCCTAGCATCACTGAAGGAGAAGGAATGGGACGTCTGGTAGGACCTAGAGGAATCAGTGCCCTTCTGGAGCCTCCTCTCGGGTGGTAATGCCAAGAGCCTCGGACCAAGGAGCGGCTTCTCTCCTTCAACTGCCACTCTTTTCAGATCTTTTTTTATCAGGCAGGAAGGAAACTGGCCCTGATCATGTGCCTATCACGTGCGTGTTCTTCACAGATACCCTTATCCCCACTCAAAACAGAAAACTGAGGCTCACAGAGGTTACACTCGTTGTGTAGCCATTGAGGAGCAAAGCAAGGATTGGGGGCCAGAGTTGCCGTACTCTGTACCCCATGCATGTGCCTGGATGATAGTGCTCTGGGGTATAAGCTTGGGCCTCGTTTCAGCTCAAGCGTCTTCAGGCTTCAGACCCTAGACCTCTTGCCCCATTCTCCTTGGAGGGAGGGCAGGTGTCAGGAACTGGGTACAGATACTAACGGTTATGGTTATGTTCTAGATAACCTTGTTGGAATTTGGTGATCATCTTAGGAGGTTCAAAGCCAATAAGCCAAGGAAATCTTCAGGGTGGAAAATGGGAAACAGGTCCTTAGGTCCTTGAATGGGGAGACTCAGCAACAAAACCATCATGGCCAGTCCAGAAGAAATAACCTCCCCGGGGGCCTGGGTGGCTCAGTTGGTTAAGCGACTGCCTTCGGCTCAGGTCATGATCCTGGAGTCCCGGGATCGAGTCCTGCGTCGGGCTCCCTGCTCGGTGGGGAGTCTGCTTCTCCCTCGGACCCTCCCCCCTCTCATGCTCTCTCTCAAATAAATAAATAAAATCTTTAAAAAAATAAAAATAAAAAAAATAAAAATAAAAGAAGTAACCTCCCTCCTGCAACCCTCAACAGGGGACCAGGCTGCTCTGATTCCCGATTCTCCCCACGGGAATGATCTCAGAACCTACTGGTATCTTCCTGAAGGTGCAGAAGTGAATTTTAATGTGGGGGAAATTCAGAATGAATAACGTGTTGTGAAGTTTATGTAAATATTACGCACATACACATAGGTATGGAGACTAGACATTTGATTTATCTGGTGGTCCATTCATTTGTATTTAATTATTTTTCCATCCTTGAATTTATTTATTTACTTGTAGTTCATTTAATCATTCATTCATTTATCCATTCATCAGTCCATCTAATGATTTATTCAACAAATGCTTCCTGAATGCCTGCCATGTGCTACATATCATACTGTATGTTAGGAATATAAAATTCAATTAGACAAAATCCTTCCTCTTAAGAAACTCACAGTCTGATGGGATTAGAGAGCCATTTACATACATAATCGTAATACACTGTTTTAAGTTCCGCAGTAGAGATACATACAATGCATTTTGGGAGTCCAGAATTGATCATCCCTACTTGGAAGTAAGGAAGAGAAGCCAGTACAATTGTGTAGAAATGAGCCCATGATTTCTAATTCACGGTCCAGAGGCCTCACTCTGGGAAGCACTTAACGTGGGCAGAAAAGAAGACAACACATTCTTCGCTTTATCTGCCCATGCCTACCTGCCACCAGAAGATGGAGGTGATGGTCTTCAATTTTTCAGAAAATGATCTGAGGTGAGAAGGATATGGACCCTGAGTTCTAGACTGTGGTCTGCAGGGGCCACCCAGCCCTCCTGTTAGAGCCCAGTCCTCATGGCTCTGTCACCTTCAAGTGTCCTCCTGGTCATCCTTACCCACCACAGGATTAAACAACTGGAAAATGGAGAGTGTTTTGCTCCAAACACTGAAAGGGATATTGTAGGGAGCAATAGTGTTTACCCCTTTCATGTGGAAAGTTCCCAGCTTTTCTCTAAAGGCCCCGTAAGACTTATTCTCAGTTTATGGAGTATCTTTCCTCCAAATAGCCTTATAAATTTTTAATCAAAATTGTATTTTAGGAACTGAAAAATACTTGATTTCTACCAGACTGTCACATTTGAAAGGAATTTTATGAAACCCAAATGGGATTTTTTTTAATGCCTATATTTCTTCTTCTTCAAGTGGATTTCCAACCAAGGCTTTCAGATTTTCTCTCCTTTTTTTTAAAAGGACCTTTTATATACAATGTCAAATCCAGAAGGGTGACATTCAGTAAGTGACATTCTATTTTAATTCACTTTGACAAAATAATGAACTCTATTTGTAGGAGCAATATAGCCTCATCTGACAAGGAGATGTCTCTGGAGTTTTTCTATAAATGAAAAAATAAAATAAAAAAAGATTCCTTTTTTTTTTCCCCTGATAAAATGGCCAAGTTTGAGATATTGGAGAAACTTTTGGGAACTTATGGGCAATGTCTATGAATCAGTAGGAAACCCCCACCACAATCACATATCCTGCCAACTGTCAGTCATGTTTGGATTTCTGATTTGGGCTAACACATACTGTAGTCCTTCAGATTCAGATTTTCCATCCCTGTGAGCCACATCCAGTGCCTGGGGGAAAGCAAAGCCTCTTAGCTTCAGGACAGACTTGGCTTCCCGTCAATGGTGGACGACAAAGGTATACTGTGACACACATGGATGAGAACCCACAGGAGGCTGGAATTAGCAACCTCAAGGCAGGACCCCAGGTCACAGATCCAGCTCAAAACCCAAATTAGATTTTCCAGAGAGGCAGAAAAGTAGGTGTCTTCATAGCTTCTTTGTTTTGAACTGTTTATGTTTAATACATCTCCCTGGTCATTTTTAAAAATAAAAACCTCAAGTGGGGAGGGGAGACTAACTTTCAAGCTGAGTATAGGAAACTTGAATTATCAGGGAAGGCCACCAGGATGTCCTGGGAAAATGGGGTTTGGAGACTTTGGTCATAACTATCCAGCCTTTGGACTCCCTGTAAATGAGGGGCGAGAAAGCTGCCTCAGTCCCTGGGGGAGGAAACAGGAAGCTCCCTTCGTGGTAGGAGCTAAAGGCAGGTGACCCTGCTCAGGACACTGGCTGTCACAAAAAGAGATGCATTCTATTTCTATGTTTTATTTGAAGAGTATGTTTAAAAAAATAGAATAAAATCATGTATAAACCCATGACACTTTTTAAAATTATTGACATAGGAAATGCAACTCCTTTCCTCTGTCTTAACACCAACACCCCTTTGCATGATAACCATTGTCCATCCTTCCTGACATTTTCTGTCTATAGACAAAAGACACTTACATATATCCATAGATACATAGATATATTTTAGTTTTATTGACTAAATAGGAACACCATGTATGTTGGTCCACATGGCTTTTTTTTTTATTTCCCTTAACAGTATAACTTTCCACACCAGTATATATGAAATTAGAGTGGTTTCTTTTTTTTTCATTATTATTATTACTGTCATTTGCCTTCCGACCCTATCCTTGGGGAGCATGTCTTAAGTTCTTGGAGCAAGGGTTGCAAAGCAGAAGGGAATCTTGACTCCCAGTGGCTTTATTAGACAAGCCTGTAAGACAAAGACCCCTGGAATTATTACCCAGACCTCTGGTTACCACTCCAGGCTCTCCTGGCTCCAGCCAAATAAGATTAATGCAGTTCAGGAATGTTACTGTCTGATATTCTCTTGTTTTAAAATCCAGCTAAAGACACTATAGCAAGCATTTTTTCATAAGAAGAACACTTGAATCCTGGTGGACTTTTTGAAGGTCCTTTCATCTGTCTGGGGATGAGTAAGTAATAATAATAATAATAAGCTCATTAGCTCCCCACATAGAGCTGCCTTTCTGTTGTCCTTAAATATAACCTATTCCAATTGTATCAGCAACTGTCAAACTAATAGAAATTAGATTTCAAATCGTTAAAATATAATTCCCTCTTTCAGTGTTTAAAGAATGTTATTGATTTTTATTGTAAAATATTTTAATCATACATAATAATATATGGCAAAAAAATAATGTGAATACTCCTGAACCTGGTACTCAATTTAAGAAATAAAATATTACCAATACCACTGAAGCTTTCTTTCCCCAGTTACATTTTCCTGCCTCCCACATACTTCCTGTATCAGGGATAATCATTATGCTGAATTCTTTCCCTTATTTTTCTTCTGAACCATCATTCCCCCTTCAGACATTACAATCAGTGGGAGATTTGTTTTAACTACTGTGTAGTTTGATTCTGTTTTAGACTTTTACTCTTTCCTTTTGGGAACCATAGAGAAGAACAAAAAGAATGAAGGGGTGGGGAACACAAGTACATTTTAAATAGAAACTAAAAAATTGGGACGCCCCTGGGTGGCTCAGTCCTAAGCGTCTGCCTTCGGCTCAGGTCATGATCCCAGGGTCCTGGGATCGAGTCCCGCATTGGGCTCCTTGCTGAGCGGGGAGCCTGGTTCTCCCTCTGCCTGCTGCTCCCCCCTGCTTGTGCTCTCTCTGTCTGTCTCTCTCTCTCTCTCTCTGACAAATAAATAAATAACAATTTTTTTAAAAAATTAAAAAAATAATAGAAAGAAAAAAATAGAGAAAACCTCAAACTCCAAGTTATATGTAAATAATGTCCAAAGCAGGTGTGACCAGCTGAATCCTGTGGGAATCCTCATAGGAGAGACAGGAGAAGTCGGGAAGAACAAGGTCCTAGCTAGAAGATCTCAGATCATCAACAAAAAAGGCATTCCCGGAAGGAGAGGAAAACTACCCTAGGAGGGACTTCTGTGAGCAGATCTAAGAAGGTGCCAAAGTGCCCCCAGAGGGTCCAGTAATGGCACACTTCAGAAAGCACAAACAAATATACATTTGGAGGCAGGGACTGTGTCCTTTTGTGGCAGTGACCAATAAGGAAACCAACAGGAAAACAGGGATGGGTTGGAAGCCCTTCTGAGCCAGGTTACGGGCACAGAGGCCCAGCAAGTATGGCTGCATGGAGGTGCCATATTTGGAGGAAATGGTCCTCTGCTTTATGAACAGAAGAGGAAGCCCTTGAGCTACAAAGCTTAGCGACTCTCCATATATCCTCTTTTCTCATCTCTTCTCACAGCCCTCTCCAACATATGCACAAAGCAGCTTCTGGTAGATCGTTGGTCCAGAAATTCATCCAACAT
Organism: Zalophus californianus; assembly: GCF_009762305.2. NCBI lineage: Eukaryota > Metazoa > Chordata > Mammalia > Carnivora > Otariidae > Zalophus > Zalophus californianus. Next base: position 66,481,005 of record NC_045605.1, on the reverse strand, counting down.
AATGGACTAACAAATATCGAATGGGCACAGAACCCATTCAAACACTCACAAAAATGAAAGACTCTCAAGGACTAAGAAAACGTTCCCACAGATGAAGAAAACTCACTACATAAACATTATAACCAAATTTTCCATCATAAAATTTAAAAACTTGATGCATGCAGTGATGAAAAAAAAGGTGAAAACATCAGAAATATAAGAATGCAAGGAAGGGACATGAGAACTGGCAGAAATTAGGAATTAAATAGGAGACCCCCAAAAAATTGTTTTCAGAAAAGAATAAATTAGGAAGACAAGGAAGATAAGACACTACAGATAATACAGAAGATGCCTGCAGATGTCAAAGAACAGAGGCCAAAAATCCAACATGTGGATAATTGATGTCTCCAAAGAAGAAAAACAAAACTATGAGACAGCATAATTACTTAAAATATAATTCAAGAACACTTTGCTGAAGTAAAAGAAGACTTGAATGTATACATTGAAAGGACAAATCATGGGCTGGGAAAACTGACTCCAAATGGTCATAATTGAGACATAGCCTAATGATGAAATTGTGAGATTTTTAAAGGTAAAGGATTCTTTCAGCAGCACAATGATCAAATCACTTATAAAGGAAAGAAATCAGGCTGACGTTAGACTTCCCCGCAGCACTATTTAACTCCAATACAATGAAGCATTTCTTTTTTTTCTTTAAATTTTTTATTGTTATGTTAATCACCATACATTACATCATTAGTTTTTTGGGTTTTTTTTAAGATTTTATTTATTTATTTGAGAGAGAGAATGAAAGATAGAGAGCATGAGAGGGAAGAGGGTCAGAGGGAGAAGCAGACTCCCCGCCAAGCAGGGAGCCCGATGCGGAACTCGATCCCGGGACTCCAGGACCATGACCTGAGCCGAAGGCAGTCGCTTAACCAACTGAGCCACCCAGGCGTCCCGACATCATTAGTTTTTGATGTAGGGTTCCATGAGTCATTGTTTGTGCATAACACCCAGTGCTCCACGCAGAACGTGCCCTCTTTAATACCCATCACCAGGCTAACCCATCCCCCACCCCCCTCCCCTCTAGAACCCTCAGTTTGTTTTTCAGAGTCCATCGTCTTTTATGGTTGTCTCCCCCTCCGATTTACTCCCCTTCATCCTTCCCCTCCTGCTATCTTCTTCTTCTTTTTTTTTTTCTTACCATATATTGCATTATTTGTTTCAGAGGTACAGATCTGTGATTCAACAGTCTTGCACAATTTACAGCGCTCACCATAGCACATACCCTCCCCAGTGTCTATCACCCAGCCACCCCATCCCTCCCACCCCCCCACCACTCCAACAACCCTCAGTTTGTTTCCTGAGATTAAGAATTCCTCGTATCAGTGAGGTCATATGACAATGAAGCATTTCTTATAAGATATTTAAGGAACATAAATTAGAGACAATGATTTTAAAGCCAGACAAACTGTCTTTCAAGCCCAAAGGCTAACAGTTTGAACAAGCAAGAACTCTGGGAAAATTGTTCTCGTGAGCCTTTCCTGAGGAAAATAGTATAATGTGATGGTGAATTTTATCTGTCAACTTGACTGGGCCATGGGGTGCCCAGATAAGTGTCAAACATTATTCTAGGTGTGTCTGAGGGTGTTTTGGATGGGATTAACATTTGAATCAGACTGACTAAAGAAGTCTCATCTGATCAAAGACTTAAAAAGAACAAAAAGGCAGACCCTCCCCTAAGTAAAGGGACTTCCTCCTGATCTATGGCTTGAGCTGGGACATTAGTCTTTTCCTGCCTTTGAACTTGAACTCAAACATCAGCTCTTCTTGGGTCTCAAGCCTGCTGGCTTCTGAACTAGAACTACACCATTGGCTCTTCTGTGTCTCCCGCTTGCCAACTATAGATCTGGGATATAAATGGTGTACATATACTCCAACAATTTAGAAATGAGAGGAGGAAGATAGACTATGGTGGAATGGAAAAGAAGTGAGTTGATTACTTGATTCCTAATAGCCAGAGGTCAATAGTTAGCACTCAAAACTAACTGGAAGGGGCAGTTCCTGAGTCTGGCAATTGAAAATTAGACTTTGGAGGCTTTAGGACGAACACAGCTGTAGAATGAAGATGGGACTTGAATTTAATTCTCAGCTCTGCTGCTCTGGACTTTAAGTAATTATATTTAACTGGCCCATGGAGATGTGAATACCCACCTGAAATTACTATTCTTACTGGAAAGTTGCCAAAAGGCTGGCTTGGGCCAACCCTGACCCCCCGGGGCTGTGTGAAGGAGTCATGCCTCCTCTCCTTATAGGCAAGAGCCGAGAACTTGACTGATTTTCTACGGTGCTAATTCCTATGTCAAAGGTGATTCTAGGAGTGTGAGACACCACCTTTCCCTTTCCGCTCCCTCTTCTAGAGGATTTCATCCACCTGCTGGATGCTCCCCAGACTTTTTCCTGTTTCTTGGAGCTTCTTCCTGCCCTGCTGCTATTTTTTTTTTTTTTTTTAGTTTCTCTCTCTCATTATAAACATTTAAAAATTGTTTTATTTAAAGATATTTGTCTAGAGTACACTTATGATGAGCACTGAGTAGTGTACAGAATTATTGGATCAGGATATTGTTCATCTGAAACTGATATGACACTGTATATTAATTGTACCTCAATAAAAAAAAGATATTTCTCCAATCTTATTCTTGAGATTTTATGTATTTTTACCGTTTTATTTTTTTTTTAAGATTTTTTTTTTAATTTATTTGAAAGAAAGAATGAGAGAGAGAGAGCACATGAGAGGGGGGAGGGTCAGAGGGAGAAGCAGACTCCCCGCCGAGCAGGGAGGGAGCCCGACGCGGGACTCGATCCCAGGACTCCAGGATCATGACCTGAGCCGAAGGCAGTTGCCCAACCAACTGAGCCACCCAGGCACCCGTATTTTTACCGTTTTAATTTTTAGGTTTAGTTCTTAATCCTTAAATCCCATCTACTTGTATTCCTTTTTGTACTTTTTACCTTATGTTTTCCTCTTTTATCTTAATCTTTCAACTCATTTACTTTCATATTTTTAACCTTTTCTTTTGCTAGTTTATGGCCTTTTATATTTTCTTGTAAATCTCATCCATTCTATTCTATTGTTATTTTTACGTTCCTAACCTTTCGTCTTTATTGTGATTTATATTCTCTTAAAAAATGCGTATTGCTTTTCTATTGTTGTTTTAATCTCCTTCTAACCCACTATATTCTCTCTCATGATTGAAATAGTCATATTCATTTTTCCCGTTTTCTTATATATCCTGTTATAATTTTCATTTCTTTTTACAATGGCCAGCCAGAACGTATTACTATAGCTGTGGTAGCAAAAGAAAAGCTCAGCCCTAAGGAGAGGCTGGGGTCCTTGTTCCTTGCATTCACCCTAAAAGTTATATCCTGTTCCTCCAGAGGCTGAGACACTCCCTGTTTTTAAATCATCGATCTCCAAGTCAATTAGACCTGCTAGGATCAGTTTCTATCCAGCTGGGTATTAAACTTTTGTTCCATTGCCTCAAGGGAGATGTTTTCTCTCTGGGACTTCCTACCAAGCAGAATACTGATTACACTTGACCCTTGAAGCACATGGGTTTACACTGTGCAGATCCACTTATATGTGGATTTTTTTTCAATAAACCTAGTACTATAAATGTATTTTCTCTTCCTTATGACTTTCTTAATAACTTTGCTTTATTCTCCAGTTTGCTTTATTATAAGAATACAGTGTATGATGCATATAACATTCAGAATATATGTTAATTACCATTTCTGTTACTGGTAAGGCTTCCAGTCAACAACAGGCTATTAGTAGTCAAGTTTTCGGGGAGTCAAAAGTTACACACCTCTAACCCCCACAGTGTTCAAGGGTCAACTGTATACTGAGAAGGTAGACTTAAGAACTTTGGTTTTTCCAAAAGAGATCATCAAGTAAATGCACAGAGTAGGAAAAGATATTTGCAAAACATACATCTAACTAAGGATTTGCTTCCAGAATATATAAAGAATGCCTATACATCAGTTAGAAAAAGACAACCCAACTGAAAAATAGATAAAAGACTTGACAAAGCGAACAACCAAATGGCAAAAAAAAACCCCAAGAACCCCAAACCAACTTCACAAAAAGGTAGTAAGCTTCTTTAATCATCCAGGAAATGCCAATTAAAGCCACAGCGTACCACCGCACACCCACCAGAATGGCTAAAAAGAAAAAGATGGGAAGGTCTCAAGGCTGTGAGAATGTGAAACAAAGTAAACTTTCTTACACTGCTGGTGCAAGTGTACATTGGTACAATGATTTGGGGAAACTGTTTGTCAGTGTCTAATAAAGCTGAACATATGCCTATCTTACTACCCAGCTGTTTCACTTCTAGTTACATCCCCAGTAGAAAGGCACTCATTCATGGAGTCTCCAAACAATATGTACTAGAATGAATCACAGCAGTACTATCTGTCATGGTAAAAACTGGATATTACCCACATGTCCATCAAAAGGCGACGGAATTAACTGCCACATATTCACATAACGGAACACTACACAGAAATGAGAATGAATGGTCTATATCCATGCAAAAATATATATGAAGTTCAGAAAACACAATATTGAGTGAAAAAAGCCAGAGTATCCACTCATTATTCTATTTGTAGAGAGTACAGAAACATACAAAACTAATCTATACTTTTAGACAAAAGGGCAGTGGTCGCCCTTGGGGTAGGCACACTAACCAGAAATGACAACACACTGGTCATATTGTTTCTTGATCTTGGTGCTGGTTATATGTGGGTTTAGTTTGTGAAAATTCATTGAGCTCAACATGTATAGTATGCTCCCTAAGAAAGTGTATCATGCTTTCATAGAAAGTTAATGAAAACTTACCTTATACTCTATAGCATGATGACCAGGACTGAGGAAAGTAACTTCTTAGCACAGATCCTGGCATATTCCAAAAAAATGACAGCTATTTTTATTACTGCTACGTAATATCAATGATTTCCTGATGAACATCTGCTACAGCTAATACTACCAGTTTGATCTTACCTTGCTTGATGTTAGCTTGACAAATGGGAGCCTGTCCAGTCCTGACTCTGCTGCAGCGACTTTGAAATTTGTCAAAATTTGTGCAGCAATATTGAGAGCATCATCAGATGTGCGAACCAAACCCCAGGGAACAGTAATGTCTGTTAACATGGAATTATTGCTCTCTGCTTTTAGCATTTTTCTAAAGCAGTTCTGGCAAGTGAGGCCAAGAGCCACAAAAGGGCAAAGACCCAGGTTTTCCAGAGTCATGTCTAGCGTGAATTTCACATACAGATGCACTATCTAGGAGAGATTCAGAAACGGCTGCACTCGGGACTTTTGCAGGGGCCGGTGACTTTGAGGAGCATTTGAGATGCTGAGCTGTCCATTGTTTCCTGCCTCCTCAGCACCTACTGGTCCCATTTCCCCTCTGTGTGAAATTTTTCTATTGTCTGCCACTGTTACAGGCATCCCGAGGCTAAATTCTCAGGCAGCTTCTGATGTAATTCATGGTGAGCATTCCTACCCATTTGTTTGTTTACACTCCTTATCCCAGAAAGGCTTCAAGTGGCTTACATGAACACTCTTGTTGGAGCCATCTCTAAGGGTCTCTGCCTACCCGGTGACCTTCCCCTCTAAGAACTGCCCTTTGTAGTTATAGTGGCAGGTCCAGAAGCCAGGTTTGTTTCTTATTACCCCACCCTCATGGTCCTGGGGGAATGGACCTGGTGGAAATGGCTGACTCAAGCTGACCCAATTGCAATTTTTCTCCTGTGACTTTGAATTTGGTACTTGGAGACGGCGGTCACGTTCCACTGACCGGCTGATTGAGACCATGTCAACTTACCTTTTTTACAGGGAAGAAAGGAAAGCTGGTCTACAGAGGCAGACGGAACGAAACACATGCCTAGAAAAAAGTAGAAATGGGGTGTTTGGAGAAGAGAAAGGAGAGAGACTAGGAGACGGAATGCCTTGGTCTCTGATATTTCTCTCAATCCCAGTTTTTGTGTCTCCTGTGGCCCAATTGCACACTTCCTCCCCCATGTCCACGAGATAATCCTATAATATTACAACAACCCTGCACTATTCTTTTTAGGATAAACTAGCTCAAGTAAGTTATCCACAAACAGTCTTCAACTAAAATAAAATACGTTGCAACAAGATAAAGTCACATTTAAAAATGTGTTGACAGAGGCACCTGGGTGGCTCAGTTGGTTAAGTGTCTGCCTTCAGCTCAGGTCATGATCCCGGGGTCCTGGGTTCCAGCCCCATGTCGGGCTTCTGGCTCAGTGGGGAGTCTGCTTCTCCCTCTCCCACTGTGTGCTCTCTCTCAAATGAATAGATAAATCTTTAAAATAAATAAAATAAAATGTGTTGACAAATGGAAAATGAGTCCTGAAGGCTGACGTGATGTCAGGCAAGAGGAGAGGATATGAATGACAGCCACAGGACCCTGGGCATTGCTGCTGGCGGCCAGCGAATGCCCAGGATGAGTCATCAAGTATCAGCTGTTTCTGACCCTAACTGCCCAGTAGGGACACAGGGAGCTTCTGAAATGTCCTCCTTGGCCCCACCCCAGAGACCATGATTTAATTGGTCTGGGCTGGCATCTTTATGATGTAAAAGCTCCCTTGTGTTTCTCAAGTGCAGCCAGGGTGGAGAGTCACTGAGTTACATTAGTCACCACATGTAGAAAGAAAAATAAATAACAAACCAAACAAGAACAGTTTCTCAAAAGAGGTACGGAACGGTCCTGAGGACACAGACGGAGTGGTTTCTCCCACAGATCCGCATTCGAAGGGTGTGCAGGATGCAGTAAACAGTGTCCTCAACAATCTCCTCATCTTACACAAGGAAAGGGCCCCAGATGTTCTAATCCCAAACACCATCCAAGAAAACACATCTGCAGGGCGGGGCACAGTATCTCTGCCGCCTGGCTTCAACTTGGAATGGGTTTTAGAGTATTTCGAATAGATGTTTATACTAAAACTCCTGAAATTTAAAGCAACTTTCTTCCCCCTGAGGAGAAGGCCTGTACTTTTCATCAGATTATCGGTGGTGGCTCTGAGCCCCCCAAAAGTTTCAGAACCATTGGAGGAGAATTCACATACAAGAGTCTCGCAGGTGAGTTTCTAGGAAGACTCCTTTACAAACCCCTGGCATGCACTAGAGCTGCCATATTGCTGGGGAGCAGGGGACAAATCTGCCTCCACAGTCAGCTAGTGGGATCAGGATTGGCATACCCTTCAGGAAGCTGAAGAGCTTGGCAAGGGCACATGTGTGAATAGAAGGCAAAGGGGAAGCCTGAAGGAGTCTTTGGTGAGCCAAGATCCTCCTCAGAAAGCATGTGAGATACACTCTATTACACGGACAAAAGAGCAAATAAGCCCCGAAAGTTCTTCAGCTGGGCACCAAACAGCAATAATTTCTGCTTGGAAAAAATTTAGAGCAGGTGGACCAGATACCCATCTTGTTCATAAAATATCTCTGTAAACACCCATGGAACATTTAACCTTGAGAAATATAGTTTCCCGATGCCCTCTCCAAACTAAATTGTTTGCAAAATATATGACTATGTGACTGAATTAGTTAACTTGTTCCTTAGGGTTATTGACCATAAGTCAATTTAATGCTGGAGGCTGTCTACCAAAAATGATGACTTTGTTTTTAGAAGCATTTGATCTGTAGTCGTTCTTTGCAACATTAATTCGATAGTAGGTAAGTTATCTATTAAGGTCGGTCTTGGCTCATGACACAAAACTATAGTATCTACGAATAAGTGAATTTCCCCTTTCAATTTTTTATAACAAGGGGATGATACCCTGATATCCTATCACTGAAGAGGAGGAGCAAGACTTTGAGGTGTTGATTAAACAGAAGACAGGCGAGAATAAATACCTGTATTATTTCTTTGAGAAATGCTATCTGATCAAAAGAATTCTCTTACTGGGTAATTCCTAAATCAGGGGTCAGCAAACCACAGCCGACGGCCCAAATCTGGTCTGCAGCCTGTTTTTGTGTGGCCTACAAGCTAAGAATGTTCTTTTCATGTTTAACTGGTTGGGAAAAAAATCAGAGAAATAGTATTTTTGTAACACATAAAAATGATATGAAATTCAAATTTCAGTGTCCATAAATAAGATTTCACTGGACCACAACCATGCTTATTTGTTTACGTGGTGTCTATGGCTGCTTTCATAAGACAGAGACAGAGGTGAATAGTAGCTGCACACATTACATGGCCCACACAGCCTAAAATATTTACGATCCAGCCTTCTACAGAAAAAGCTTGTAGACCCCTGTTCTAGATAAACATAAGCGGTATCTATGTCGAGACCAAGTAACCCTTGTCCACAGATCAAAGGTCAAAGAAATGTCAAATACCACCAGTGATATTCTATTATTCTTACCAGATTTTCCCCATAAGAAATAGTACAATAATCAGTAGTAGAATAACTATGCCTAAAACATACCTCTGCCTAGTATAGAACACTAGCCTGAGAAACAATCACAAGTTTACCTTTTGATTAGAAAACAAAAAGGCAACCAAGCGTAAATTTGGAAGAAATATCTAATAATCATGGAACATAAGGGGAATGTTCTTAAAAATGAGAGATACCAGGTTTTGAGTCATTTATTTAATTATGTCAATAGATACTTACTGACAAATTACAATGTGCCTAAGACGTCATGCTCAGAGTACTTATAATAGACTCAGAGTCTAAAATCAGACCACTGAGACCATCCTGGAGCAGTGCTGGGCACAAGAAATTTTGTTCAGGTGTTTTATTTAGCTCAAAGACTTTGCTTTAATCAACTGTATAAAATGAGAGATCATTAGCAGGCCTCAGTCAGAAGTGGCCCAGGATCCACAAGGTTTGAATAAATTGACCTTGCTTTATGAAGTTGTGAAAATCAAGCTCCCTGTCCCTCAATCACCACACGCATACCTCCCGCAGTTGCTTTCTAGACGATTCCCACTGCTATTGTTACAGCATGGATCAATTAACATCTGAGGAAGCTTAGCATACAATTGATTCGCCAGGGAGGTGTCTCTTTTCCTTGAGGTTGCTGTTTTAACCACAAACTAGGTGAGCAAGCAGGGGTAGAAATGTTTTGAACCCTACAGCATCTCGGGGTGGGACTGACAGCACCACGGAGCTTCTGGGTGATGGCCAGCCAGAGGCCAAGTCTCTAGGACACTGAACTGCTCTCCTACCCCCAACCCAGTTACCAAGATGTCCCAGCAACATTTCAAACTCTGGGGAACCCATCTGCCATGCTTCGAGGTGGTGAGCTCACGGGAAGGAGAGATGCCCGGCTTGATTTCTCCAGACCCCCCACCCCCAGCAGCTGGAGGAAGCCTCAGTCCAGAGGCTGGCCCGGGGGGAGGGGCGGGGGGCTGAGGGATGGGCAGGCAGGGGAAGCTGGCAGCCCTTGAGCCAGAAAGAGCATGCATGGGCCTTGCATTGTGGGGAGGGGCCCCAGGACACCCACGAGGATCCACACGCCCCTGCAAGTGTCACCATGCCTGGAGCACCCCCTCAGCCAGCTCTGTGCCTGGGGCGGGGTTGGGAGGGGGTCCTCTCTTCCTCCCTCTACCTTCCCAAGCCTGGCTTGGGCTTACCTTCTCTGGCCAGCTCAAGGCACCCTCTAGGGAGGAGACACAAAGTATGAATTGTATAATTTTGTTGATTCCACCCAAGAGTTATATGCTCTCCTATTTGCATTTCAATTTGCATTGCGCAATATAAAGATGAACAGTAAAATTCATGCTAATAAGTGAAAATTTTAATTTTTCTTAGACTAACATTAAACAGTAAATGAAAAACACCATGACAAGTCAGAGAGAGACAGCCTACGAAAGGAAAAAGCTTTATCTATAGCAGCACTTTGTTCCTGCTTTTTAACCTTGAGGCCCTGCCTTTTCATTTTGCACGGAGCCTCACAAATTATGTAGCCAGTTCTGGTTACACCCTGTTCTTTGCATAAGCCAATGCATGTGCAAGCCTGGCAGCTGACCCCGAAACCAATAGCTAGAAGCCAGTCCCATAATAATGTTACTTTCTGTGAGTGCCCCATGGTGACTCACAGCTCAGGACTGTATATTTCTCACTTGTCTGAATGCAAAGTAAAAGTGGCTATTTTTGTAGAACAAAAACCCGGGGAAAATATGGAATTCAGCCCATCTCTATGCACCGCTGCACCTGAGACACTCAGCACACATAATAAATCTGTCTTGGAAACTTGCTCCTTTGCAGTTTTGACACAGATAAATGACAAGTATTAAATCTTGAGGGAAAAGAACCAGCTGCTGTAGTTGTTGAATTACTGAGACATAAGCCTCTAGGCCTGCTTATTTGAAGTACCAGCCAGAGGCCTCCTGGAAAAGGGTACAGGTGAGTTGGGAGAATAGGAGAGGTGACCTCAGAATGGCTTTGTCTTCACCAACTTGAAGAAACTCAAGGTCATGTCTAATATCGTTGGATCTGAACTTCGGAAGCCACTGGACTTTGACAAGTAAGAGGACCTTGTTGAAGACAGTTGCCACACTAGGACAGTGGTTCAGAACTTTGTCTTCTAGTGGAATTTTTCTTTAACTGGAAAAGAAGGTACCTGGTAAAAGAGCAGGGCTAGCAACAGACATATTTATTTCTTCCCTGTTCACAATATTGTCGGTAGGATCCACGGGTGAGAATGGGGGTAATTCTAGAATGTCATAGCCAAATATAGCTAGTAGATGATGCATCCCTCTGCCAGCGTGTTCCTCTGCACCAGAATGGAGCTCCTTGAGGGGAGGGGCCTTGGCTCCATTCTTTGGACAGGAAAGCCATGGCCCAGAGACTTTTAGTGGTATTCCCAAAATCACACAGCTACCCAATGGCAAAGCTTGGACCAGAGTCAACACCTTCTGACCCCAATGTGAGCTGTTTTTCTATAACATTTGGAGAGAAAATCGGTGTCATTTTCTTTGAAGGTTACATATGCTTTATATGGACGGGGAAAAAGAGTCTCAATCATGAGCCGCTTCCCAAAATGTTAAGCTCTGGAGAAGGATGGAGGCCCAGCTAACATGGCGAAAGCTGCCAGTTGCTCAGACAGGAAGCCCCAGCCCCTCGGCTCCAGGGGACCCACTGTTAGTCCTACACAACATCCTGAGGCGAGAGCTCTTTGCAGAGAGACGAGACCTATCAATAGGAGGAAGAGCCAGGCTCTCTTCTCGGAGGTCTCCATGGATTACTCACTTAATCCCCCTAACAAGGCAGTTGGAGGGCACTGTGAGCAATTGCACGGGGCTCAAACAGGACAGTGTGCCAGAGAGAGGGGGTCACTCTCCTTCCCATCATCCCTCCAATGGAGAAACAGTGAGGCACCCACGGAGTCTGAGTGCCCTGGGCCTCACATCTCCCACTGACTGGCTGTGAACATGGACCAGTCCCTGAACATCCCCAGGCCTCCATCTCTTTATCCAGCACTGCTTCACAGGGTGCCTGTGATGATCCAATAAATTATCACCTATGTGCACACCTTGGACAGTACTTAGTGATGGCCAACACTCAACCTGTTCCAGTTGATCTACCACAAGGACAAACTACTTGAGGGTGTTTGGGAGCATGCACTTTGGAGTCAAACAGATATGGGCAAGGAACTGAACATTTCTCAGTTTCCACATTTGTAAAATGGGCATAATAATATGCCTACCACAGGGATGTTAGAAGTCATGCCAGACAATGCATGAAAATCAATAGTAAAAATTTTGTATGACTTTAAATAAGTTAAAAATAACACAACCCCCTGTAATAGGGCCTTGCACATGTGTTTTAGCTATTATTATGAATAACTTCTAACTAGATGCCGTTATAAACCATGAAAAAAGACAAGGCCTGTAAAGTGCTTAGCACTGTTTCTAGCCCATGGTTTATGTTCAGTAAATAGACACTACTAGGTAATGTTACTTTTATTGTTGCTGTTATTGTTATCAGTAACAGGACTGAAACAGACAATCCCTCTTATCAGATCTCAATTTCCTATCTTGGACTCAAACCCAGCCTGACTCCTGGAATAACATTCAGGAGTCCTCCCATTGGTTCAGAATAGAAGTGCCATGTCCCTGAAGATAAGATTAGTAGCTTGAGAAGCTGAGAGGAAAAGAAAAGCTGATGGCCAGGTTCCCAACACCCACGTGGATGGGACCTCAGGTGTCTCCTGGGATCTTGCTACTCAAAGGGTGGCCTGAGGACTGGCAGCATCAGGCATCCCAGGGAGCTAGTGAGAGATGCAGACTCTCAGGCCCCACTGCAGACTTCCCGAGTCAGAATCTGCCTATTAACCTATTAACCATCCCCCCGTGATTCTCATCCACAGCAGAGTTGAGCAGGAAGCTCTGCCTCCGGGCTCAGCAGGACACTGCCCAGCTCAGCCTGGCCTGGTCCAGGTAACAGGACTGGCCTTTATCTTTAATTCCCCCAAAGTGGGCAGAGCTGCTTTCATGGGTGGGCAAGCTCTGCTGTCTCCAGGGCCCCTTGCTCAGAAAGGCCCCATATATTTAATGCTCTTCATTGCTGTCTTGAAATTCATAATAGCCTAAACCAGGGGCCCAATGTTTTCATTGTGCACTGAGTCCCACAAAGGAGGTACTCCTAATGCCCAGTACCCTGGGGGATCTTTGGGGACTGCGGCCTAGAATCTGCCCGGCTTTGGCCACCTTCCTTCCCCACCCCAGGTCCCTGAGCACTGTTTCTGCCCCCACACAGACCCATCCTGATGCTGGCTGCACCCTGCCTGACCGGAGGGATTTATCCTCCCGGAGTTAAGGATTGCCGGAACCACGCCTGAATCCCACACTTGAGTTCTCTCTTATGGAGCATTTAAATGTGCTGGGTGCTGTGCACTATTTTTAACTAGCCTCATCTCATTAAATTCTTCCAAGAGCCAGGAGGCTATGTATTATTTTTCCTGTTCGACGGAGAAGGAAACTCAAAAACGTTAAGTAATGTGCCAAAAATCAGATAATAGATCAGAAGCAAAACCAGGAAATAAACCTAAGTTTGTCTGAATGCACAGCCTCTGGATCACACTGCCTCACTGCACCTGGTGAGCCTCTTCTGTGTCTGAACGAGGTTCCCTCCCACCAGCCCACCTGCTCAGGGGCTGACTGTGCACCCAAGCCTTGCCTATCCTTCCCCCACCATTGCTCTAGAGGCCCCCACTCTCCCAGCACTTACAAAGCCGACATTGCAGGGCAAACACGTGAAGGGCCTGTGTCTTCGTTTCTCATGGCTGCTGTAACAAATTAGCCACCAATTTGGTGTCTTAAGAAAAGAGAAATGTATTCTCTCACAGTTTTGGAGCTCAGAAGTCCAAAATCAATATCATGGCCCTGGAATTAAGGTGTTGGCAGAGCCATATTGTCCCTCAGAGGCCCGGGGACAATCCTCTTCCAGGTTCCAGTGGCTGCGGCATTCCTTGGCCTGTGACCACATCGCTCCAGTCCCAAGGGCCTGCAGCGTCAAGTCTCTGCTCTGATTTCAAATCATCTTCTTTGTGTACTTCAAGTCTCCCTCTGCTTCCCTGTCATAAGGATATGTGTGATTGCCCTCAGGCCCACCCAGTAATGCAGGATGACCTCCCCAACTCAAGATCCTTAACTTCATCCCATCTGCAATGGCCCCTTTTGGCCATAGAAGGTAACATTCACAGGTCTGGGGGATTGGGATGTGAAAATCTTAGGGGAGGTCATTATTTAGCCAGCCAAAGTTGGCAAATACACTAATAGTTGAAGGGGAGGTCATTTTTTAGCCAGCCAAAGTTGGCAGATACACTAATAGTTGAAGGAGTTCAACAGAAAAAGAAAGGCCTCCTGGCCCTGTCCTCAGGAGGCTCCTCTCTCCTGGCCCTGTCCTCAGGAGGCTCCACTCTCCTGGCCCCGTCCTCAGGAGGCACCGCTCCTGTTCCTGATCTCAGGAGGCTCCTCACCTGAGCAACCTCCAAGCAATGCATCCCTTCCAAGAGAACCGGCTCCTCTCTGCTTAAGCCACCATTCAGAGGAAGGGGAGGTTTGGGGAGAAGGCAACAGGGAACCTAGTTAAGGCCCTAGAGCTAGAGAGCCCAAGGATGGGTCTTCTAAGGACAGCAGAACTGAAAGGTAAACTGCTCTGGGGTCTTACAGCCCTTCTTACAGGCCTTCTCCAGCTTTGCAGATAAAATATGTATGAAAATCATAGAATCTGTTAAGAATTCTACTCTGGGACCAACATGTTTTCAAGCATGGCTAATAAATCTCCTTTTTCCTATTCCCTTTTGTTGCTATTACTCTTTATCCTCTCTTATGACTCAGCTGGTAACTCTCTGCTCTGTTCCTGTCTCCTTATGCCTACATTCTCATTCATCCTTCCATGTCAGGTGAATCACTCCCAGCTCTGGAAACTCTGAGGGGCAACACTCAAAGGGTGGAAAGTAAAAGAACTGTTTCCTGAAAGAACATGGAAAGAAAATGTCTTGAAAACAGATGCACTTAGATAAGGAGATCCCTCAAGAAAAGTCTCAGCATGGACCTGAATCTGTGTAGGATGGAGCTCACCTGATCAGCCACACCTGAGTACTGCACCTGTCAGCTGGGGCATTCAAACTCAGCCTTTTATGGAACACACACACACACAAGCACACACACACACACACACACACACACAAGATGCTGGGAAGAAGTGAGGCCACCTATGGATGACCCGCATTGTTTGCATATGTACACACATCCAGCAACAGCACCGGCATAACTCTGTGCAGTGGCCAGGTAAAGATTTTACTAGCGGCCCCTGCCTGTTAGACGCCGGTACTGCCCTAAACCAGGAGGCTGGGGCAAGGTCTCCTCCAACACCGACCGAGCCTGTCTCTCTAGCCCTGCCCACCTGCTCCACACGCCCGCCTGGATGGGGACAGCCTGTCTCCCCTATCCTAGCACCAGGGTAGACATACCAACCGCTCACGTTTCTTTCTTCAAAGAGCAGACATTGCCAGTGGTGCAGCCATTATTCTAGCTAATCCCGACCCTCTTTGCCTCCGCACTCATCTGTGCAGCAGCTTCAACTTTCCCCTAATTAGAATGCGTGTCTGTGTCAGTCCAGATGGGACCGGTGAAGCAGAACGGGTAGGAGATCTCTAGAAAAAGAGATGGGTATGTCAAGGGGATGTATTGCAGGGACCTGACCCATGCATTGTGGGAATGGAGTAAATGGCCCCTGTACGGATGTCTCGGCGTCTGACACTGGGGCCTCCAGTCCGCAGGGCAGTCAGGAAGCAAAGACCACCAGCAGGCTGGAGCCCCACAGGCACAAGCAAGGACCCCACAAGGACAGCCTGGAACCTGTGTCCGTTCTTGTTGCCCCTGACCTTGGTGGAGGCCATGCAGAGGCTGAGCCCCTCGTCGCTAAGCTAAATTCACACACCTGGCCCAGCTGCTGCTTCCTGCAAGGAGCTGAGTCAGCACATCAGCCACAGTGCTAGGAGAGGGCCTCGGCCTCCCGGTCGCCCTCCAAAATCTTGCGAGAATCTCCCTCGGGACCCAGCCCATTGGGAAACACAGGGCAAGGGAATTCTTTTACGTGGACAAGCCAAGATGAGGCGTTACAAGGCCATGGGTGCGGTAAGTCAGACCCCCCTGAAGACAGATTCTGAGAGGGGGGTGGAAATGCAGGTTTATCTGGCATAGTGTCTGAATGAAGGAAACAGGATGGGGCCAAGGGAGAAGCTGAACAACAGCTCCCCATGGGGGTGGGGGGATGGGAGGGGGCTGGGGAGGGGTGGCTGTGGGCTTCGGGGTTGCCTGGAATCCCGGCTGCCTCAGGAAGCACACAGAGCCCTGGGAACAGCAGTGAGGAGGTGGAGGGCCGTTTTTTCAGGAGGGTCCAGGCTGTGAGCCGTCCGCAGCCTCCACTCCTAGCAGCTGGAGGGACGCGTGCCTGGGTCCCAAAGGGGCTTCGGGACAGGCGCCACCGTGTCCAGTAAACCTGTTTCACTAAATGCCTGGCCCGGGAGGAGAGCACCCAGCATCTGCGAGAGGAGGGGGTTTTAGGTGCCATGACTCCCGCCGGTGTGTGCTGGGGGGAGGCGGAGGATGCTCCCTGTTCCCGGAGGGCTGTGCACTTGGTGACTGCTTCCGGGGCCTCTACTTCCAAATCTCCTCCCAGCTCCAGGAGCAGTGCTGCCCTGGGATTTTCTGTTGTATGGCTTCACACCTGCCATGTGAAATTGTTCCGTGGGTGTCCCCCGTACTCAGGCTTCCCTGGGAAAACCTGGCTTTGGAATGTTCTAGGACACACTATGAACTTCCCGCAAAGTGAGCTTGGAAAGCCGGAGCTGAGACTTTGCCCCTGGAAAGGGCGCCGAGAACCCATTCCCTCTACTCTGCTGACTGTGGGCTCGGGCGCCCCCCTCAAGGTGACGGTACAAGGCCCAGCAGAGGCAGGAAGGACAAGGCTGCCATTTTGTCATTTCCCAGAGGCACCACAGCACGCTCTTACACATGGCTCTTCTTAAATATCCTTAAAATTTGAGAGCCACATTTACACACAGGGTGGGCAAATGCAGAAAATAAGCACATCCGTCCAGTGTCTTCCATCTCAGTGACTGGCCCCTCTCTCCATCTAGTGGTACAGGCCAGGATCTGAGGCGACCTCTTAACACTTCTCTCTCCTGCAGCGCCCTCTTCACCAACCACCATCAATTTCACCTCCTAGAGAATGTTCCTGTCCCCCTCCCATGTCTCTCTTCGCTGCCTCTTGCCTCAGGCCCCTTCTCTGGGGCCCTGCAGTGGCCCTGACTGTCTCCTCACATCTTCTCCTGCCCCTTCAATCTGCTCTCCTTTCTGCACACAGACTCATCTCTTTTTTTTAGATTTTATTTATTTATTTGAGATAAGAGTGGGGGAGAGAGCAGGCTTGGGGGAGCAGCAGGCAGAGGGAGAAGCAGGCTCCCCACTGAGCAGGGAGCCCGATGTGGGAATCGATCCCAGGACCCTGGGATCATGACCTGAGCGAAAGGCAGACGCTTAACGGACTGAGCCAGCCAGGCGCCCCACAGAATCATCTTTTAAAAAATACAGTTGATCATGCGTTCTCTGTTCTTAAATTTATTCAGTGTCCTCTTACCTATTATGTTCTAGATAAAGAATAAACTTCCTAATGTGGGCCCCAAAGCCCTACAGGGCCTCAGGCCTCAGCCTGCTCCCAGCTGGGCCTCACTCACTGTGCTGCAAGCAGGCTGGCTTCCCTCCCCTCCCCCCCCCCCCCCCCCCCCCCCCGGGGGGCTTCCCTGCTGATATTCCCCCACCTGCAAAAGTCAGCTGTGGTTAGGGGTTCCACACAAACGCAGGACCTGCAGTCAGACCCTCAGGCTTCCAGTTTCCAGCTACGGCACTTTTTTTTTCTTTTTTAACCCATGTAGCTTTGGGCAGCTTACTCAAGCGTGCCACATCTCAGTCTCCTCGTCTGTAAAATGGCGGCAGTAACAGCAGGAGCGCTGCAGGAGAACATGAGGTACCGCGTGTAGCGCACAGCGCCAGGCACACGGTGAGTGTTCAGAAATGTTAGCGATCATCCTAATGCACCCTGCAGGCCTCAGCCCCCGCGTCCTTCCTCAGGGAGGTGTCCTGGGGGGCCCCACACCCCACAAGATCCAGTGCCCTCCCATGCAATCATGATCCCTGTCCTTTCCTTGCTCACAGTGTGAACCCTCACATAGGGCGCATTTGTCTGCCTTCTGCTCGGGCCACAAGCGTCCTCGGGGTGGAAACACGGCCTGTGTGCTCACCATTATATCCTGGGAGCCTAGCACCATTTCTCAAAATAAACGTTCCTTTTCCTGGTGCAGCCAGGAGGGTGTGGGTATGGGATATGTCTGCCACCATCCATGGAGTTGGAGAGTGGGAGGCAGGAGGTGTGTCCCGGGGGGGCCTCCTAGTGCTGACCTGCGGTGAGTGGCGGTGAGTGGCTGGCCCAGCTCTAGTGAGCTGTGAGCAGAGACGTCAGCCCAGGTGCCCCCTGGAACACGACGCTGCTCCATCTTGGCCCGCAGGCCCTGCTTCAGAGGCTCCACCACGGAAGGCAGCCCTTCCCACCCACGTTAGGTTCCCAGCATGTCCAGCCTGGCTACAGGGGGACGGCCCTTAGATTTCTGTCTCTCTATTACAGAACAGGGCCACTGGAACAAACACTTGTCTGGGTCTGAAACAGAGAAGGGCAGGAGGGCTGCCAGGGGGACAGTCCTATGTTATGGGTTGGGAGGCCCTTCTTGCAGTGACAGTGCCCCCATCATTTTGGCTCCCTGATTTGCTTTATTTGTAAAATGAAATATCCTGAGCTCCAGCAAGCGTGGGCTAGCCTCTCCCTCTCAGAGAGCCTGCCCTGCCATACGCTGATGTCAGTTCTTGGTGACATGGGGTCCTACTCAACACATAGTCCAGATTGGTCTAAGGGGGGACACCCCCACCAGGCTGGGACTTAGGCCACAAGGAGAGAATTCGCTCCATGGTATGGGGCACTGTGACTGGGAGAATTTTGGGAGAACCAACTATGAGCGTTGGAGAAAGACCTGGTTTATGGAGAGGAGAGAGGCACACGCTCCCAGCCAGAGACAGAGAGCCCAGTCTTCGATGACGTTGGTCCCTGTGAAGCCCGGCTGGAGTTCCTCTCCTGGGGTGCCTGGGGGTTCCCCTGTAGCCCTTCCTTGAAGTGGTGTTCAGACTGTTTCTATTCCTGGTAACCAGTGAAGGTTGATAAAGATGTCTTCTCGTATTGGATGCCAATGAAACACCTTACCCATAAGACTGCCTTCCTGTCCAGCTTTATACTGTCCAAAGACCTGTGACTTCACTTACCCCAGTCTAACGCCCACTAGACCAGGGAGATCAGGGCTGGAGGAAGGCTTTTCACCGCACAAAAGAGGAAACCAAGACCCAGAGTGGGAAACAGACTCACCCGAGGTTACTCAGTGAGTCTGTGACAGTCAAGATAAAAGCAGAGCTCTGTGAGCTCAGGCCACAGAGTGTCTCTGGAAGTGCCATCAGCAGACCTTCTCTCTCCTGTGGCATCTGCCCTCTCCAGGCCAACGCTGTTAGGCACTCACACTGTCTGCAGAACTCTGCTATGGAACGGCATCAGCCCCTGGTCTGTTAAGTGTTCTAAAAAGATCTGAAAACAAGGGACAGACCATGGGGATGCTAGAGCCGGGGACATAGACGCAAGGTGCAGACCCAAGCAAAGCTGTGGCGACACCTGTGCCGTGAATTGGGCAATAGCCACGGGCCTGGAGAGCACAGCCGAGCTCCCAGGCACCCCATGAGTGTGCAGGAGTAGGGTGAGCATCCAGACCAGGGGATGCCTTCCTAAAGCGGGAATAGGGGTCCGAGTGGCTAGGAGACGTTTGTAGGCAGTCAGCCCGGGACTTCAGCCTCTGGGCACTGGCTACTAGCTGCCAGAGAGTCCCTGGGCCGTGAGCAGCAGGACGGGCAACACGGGCGGGAGGTCACCAGAGCAACTCCACAAAAATCAAAGAACCTGGAGAGGAGGGTGATCATTTTCTGATCATTATTCGGAGATCTTTTGGGTCTGTTAAATACTTCAGGAGCTTCAGGAGAAAAGGCAAAGATACAGTTTTCTAAAGGTGCCATTGCTGTGAGCAAAAAGTCCCATATTTTGAACAGATGTTGACACTACAATAACACACTGTTGTGAGTACGAGTTATCTCTGTAAGCCTCACTATCGGGCACAGGCGTGGCACAGAGCAGACTTCTTATTTATTTATTTATTTATTTATTTATTTATTTATTAAGATTTTACTTATTTATCTGACAGAGAGCACAAGCAAGGGGAGCAGGAGAGGAAGAAGCAGGCTCCCCCACTGAGCAGGGCCCTGGGTTCATGACCTGAGCCAAAAGCAGACATTTAACTGACTGAGCCACCCAGGTACCCCAAGAGCAGGCTCTTTCTAGAAATCACCAAGTGCTTGCTCTGAGCCCAGGACAGGTTTGACTGTAAGCACTCTCATATCCCATTTTGCAGATGAGGGACTAAGGTGTCAGAATCCCAGCTCTCACAGCTCCTATAAGGTGGATGCAGTGTATGACCCTGGGCAGCCCGACTCCTAACCCTTGCTTAACCTCAGGACTGTATTTGATGCTCCTTGGCCTTATCTTTGGACAGGACTAGCATGGGTGGGCCGGCCGGCAGCAGCCTGGAAGGGGGCCCGGGGCCTAACCATGTAGCCTATCAATACCAACTGTGCTAGGCTTTTAGCTTGTCTGCCCTTGCTAGTGAGAAGGTTTTCACCAGGGCCTGAACCTGTTTTTGCCTGCCTTGTCTGTGAAGAAGTAGGGTCTTTGAAAGAACAAGGGACAGAGTCAGGAAAAGCAGGGGGATGTACTTTGGGCAGCACTCTGCCCTTTCCTGGGCTTCATTTCCCCCACCAAAACACATAGGTAGATGAGATGGCCTTGCATCTCCTCTCACATTCTCTTATTTCCAGATGATTCTCCCATGTCATCTGAATCCTACCCACAGAGGAGAAGCTTATTTAAGCTTCAGGTTAAATAATTCAGCAGCTGACACATGGTCGGCCCTCAGTAAATGTCCCAGAGTAATTTAAGGGATGCCTATCCCTGTCATTTCCTAACACTTGATGAGCCATGTGAGCTGTCATAAAGCCTATGGTTTACGAAAAAGGTTTCAGGGCTCAGATCCCAAACAGGGGTCTGGAAATCCCTGAGAGGAAGAGTCCAGAATGTCCTTGAAGCTGACAAAGAGATAGCCTAAAATAAAAGAAAACAGGACCCATCTCACCCATGAATACAGATGTGAAAATTCTAGACAAAATGCCAGCAAATTGAATTCAACGGTATATTAAAAGAATAATTTCCCACAACCAAGTAGAATTTACCCAAAGAATGCAAAACTGTTTTAATATTAGTAAATCTGTTTATAGAACACATCAATGGGTCGAATAAGAGAAACCCTATGATTATCTCACTAGGAGCAGGAAGATCATTTATGAAAATTCAACATCAATTCCTAAAGGGGACATTCTCTAAAATACCAGGAATTAGATGGGACAAGTGGACATTTGTGTGGGGGGGGGGGGGCGGTGGGGGGGGCTTTAGTGGGGTAACACTCCACATCTGAAGCCTCTGCCTGTGTTTGGGAAATTCCTCACCTTCTGAGTTTTGGTGAGACAGAGCTACCTCCAACTATAGAAATGGAGAAAATACCAGCACTCTCTCAGTCGGTTAAGCGTCTGCCTTCGGCTCAGGTCATGATCCCAGGGTCCTGCGATCGAGTGCCGCATCGGGCTCCCTGCTCCTTGGGAGCCTGCTTCTCCCTCTGCTTCTCTCTCTCTCTGTCTCTCTCCCTCTGTCTCTCATGAATAAATAAATAAAATATTAAAAAAAAACAAAAACAAAATATAAACTATTTCCATCACCCCAAAAAGTTCCCTTAAGCAACCTTAGAGCTAATTCTCTCCCTAACCCCAACCCTGGCAACCATTCTTCTGATTTGTCCCTGTAGTTTGGCCTCTTCAGGAATGTCATATAATAAAATCACGTGGTAGCCTTTGGTGGCCTGCTTCTTTCCCTTAGCCTACTGCTTTTGTGATCCATCCTTGTGGCTGCATGAGCAGTATTCCATTGTATATATGTGCCAGAATTTGTTTATCAATTCAATGGTCGAGATATATTGGGTTGTTTTCAGTTTCAGATTATCATGCATAAAGCTTCTCCAAACACTTACGTAAAGGTTTTTGTATAAACATATGTTTAAAACAAAACAAAACAAATAAACATATGTTTATTTTTACAGGGTAAATATCTAAGAATAGGGCTGTTGGGTCATATTAAGTAAATATTTAACTTCAGAGAAACTACCAAGCTGTTTTCCAAAGTGCTATACTGTTTGGCATTCCCACCAACACTTCATGAGAATTATGTTTGCTCTGCTCCTATCTGCACTAGCACTTGACATTATCAGTCTTTTCATTTTAGCTGACTAGTAGATGTAGTATGTTTATTTGGTTTTAATTTTTATTTCTCTAATAACTGATAATGTTGAGCATCTTTTCACGTGTCTGTATCTATTTGCCACCAAAATATCTTTTTGGGTGAAGTATCTGTTCAAACTGTTCATCTATTTATTTTTTATGTAGCTGTTTCTCTTATTTCTGTTGAGCTATGAGGCTTCTTTATTTATTCTGAATACAAGTTCTCTATCAGATTTGTGTTTTGAATATCGTCTCCCAGTCTGTGGCTTGACTTTTCATTTTCTGAAGAGTGGCTTGCAAATAGCTTAAGTCTTGATTTTGATAAAGTCTAATTTAGCAATTTTTCTTTTATGCTTCATGCTTTCTGTGTGTCCTAAAAAATCATTGCCCAACCCAAAGACACAAAGATTATTTTTCCCATGATTTCTTCTAAAATGTTTATAGTTTTAGCTCTTACATTTGAGCCTATGATTCATATTGAGTTGGCTTTTATAGAGATGAGTGAGAAAAGGGTCAATGTTCATTTTTTTGCATATGAATACAAACATTTTCCAGAATACTACTATTGTGTAACATTGTCCTAGAAGTTCTGGTTGGCATAATAAGATACCAAACATGAGTATGAGGTAAAATTATTGGAAAGGAGGAGAAAAAAAAATCATTATTTACAGTCAATATGATTTCATACTCCACAAAACTCAAGAAAATCTAATGAAAACACATAGAATAAGGAGAATTCAATAAAATAATTCAGTGCAGAACAAACATGCAAAAATTAATAACTTTTCTATATAACAACAGTAATCATTTAAAGGTTGTAATAGAAAAATAAAGAATTCTGTGCATAATAGTAACAAAAGATAAAAATGTCTACAAATAATCATCACGAAGAAAGTGCGGGCCTACAGAATGAAACTCAGAAAGCTTTATTGAGGTCATGAAAAAAGATAACTAAATTTAGATGTGTCAATCTCTTAGATGGAAAAACTCAAAAGTATAAAGATGTTCATTTTTCCAAAGGAATTTATAATATTGGAGGGTTTGGGGGAATGGGACAAAATGATTCTAAAATTTATCTGGAAGAGTGAACAGGGGGAGTAGCTGGAAAAAAAATGTGTTGAAGAGAGGCAGACCTGCCCTATGAGGTATGAGGATATTTTATAAAGATACCATAAGTAAAAGATTGTTTTAAGGGCTCCAAACCAAGTAAGTGACAGAGCATGTACTAGAATAGGATAAATGGGTCTAAATGGAACCTGACATATATTGAAACTTCATGGATGATAACATCATTAATCATTAATCAGCTGGGATCACGATATGTTGCAGGGTAGCAAGATTGGAAGAGAAGGGTCGAGTTAAGAGGCTATGGGAATAGTTCAAGAGAAATGTGATGGCAGAGAAGTTTGCTGGGTTGCTAAGCCAGAGCTGCGCCACCGTCCTCAGGCAAGTAGGAACACCCTCTGGGCAACAGGGCATTGCAGGCTGGGGGGCAGGTGTGCAAAGGGAGTCGGCCACCTCCAGCGCCCTCTAGTGACAAAGCTTAACACGTCAGCTGGTAAAGGCAAGAGATGGAAAAGGCCCTTACCCACTTCCATAGATCAGGCAACGAAAAGTGAATTTGGCCTGAGAGGTAATATATTGATAACCAACAGGATGTAAGTGCCAAACCACATTTTTCAAATACAGTTAGGTTCTCAGCTCTGGACACAGTTGCTAACATCCTAATGGCCAAAACAAGTCTCCTAACCAAGTCCAATATCAATGAGGAGAGTGGGGAGAAAAGGAGGGGGGAGTGAATACTTAATAATAAAAATAATAGCAATAATCCAAAATGATCACAAAGGAAGGACTAGTAGAATGTCTGATGGATTGAAAGGGAAGGGAATGGGATGGTTTTTAGAGTTTCAGAGATAAGAGAAGTAGGTGGCTAATGATGCTACTTCTAATGTAGGAAGGACTGGAAGATGAACAGGTTTGCTAGGTAAAATCAAGAGTTTTGTTTGAGATTTGTTAAATATTGACATCTAAGAGGAGATGTCAAATGGGAGTCTAGAGCTCAAGAACAAGATCACATCGAGAGATAAATGCATGATAATCACCAGCTCCTAGAAAGTGCTTTATGCTGTGGTTCTGCTCGAGATCACTTAGGGAAAGAGTGTAGCTGGAGCAGAGGAACTGTTCAGGGACGGAGCCCTGGGCACTACAGTATTTTTTAACAGGTAGGGAGAAGGATTCTGTAGGGGGACTGCAAAGGTGTTGCTGGCATTGAGAAAGAAAACCGTGAGGGTATGGTGTCACAGGAGCCAAGAGACAAAGGTGTTTGAAGAAGGAAGGCGTGCCAAAGGTTACCGGGGATTTGAATGAGATGGAGATTGTCGGAGACCTTGACGTGAGCTGTGTAGGGGACCAACTCCATAAAGGAGCACTGTGCTAGGTGCTGGAGATAAAAAGATGAGTAAGATACATTTCTTGCCCTTTAGGAAATCATAGCCTGGTGGGAAAGGCAGACATGCAAATCAATCATTGCAATACAGTGTGATAAATCTTATCATAGAATAACATTTTCTTACATGTGTTCCTCTGAACACTGTTTGAGGGAGATCTTAATCAGTGCTCTAATACCAGAGCGTCCAAGACGAAATAAGCTTGGGAAACCCTGCAGACTGAACGCCACCTCGGGCTGCAGCGCCAACTGCAGGCCTCTTGGCGCTGTGTTCAGGGCTTAGGAAACCAATGTATTGCACCTCGGGGTCCTCTCTACACTCCCAGGTCTTGTCTGGCACCCCAAGAGTTAAGGAGAAGCAATGCCGGCTCCACAGTAGAAACAGCTACCAGGGACAGGGACCGACCAAGGAGGAGTGGCTTCTGGGTGATCTGAGAGCTGAGTTGCTCCCCGTGGGAATGTAGAAGCAGGATTTCCCGCAGTGTGCTCTGGGTCCTGTGGCTGAGCAGTAGGGGGATGGGAACGACGGTCTCAGGACCCCCGGTGGCCTTGTCCCACAGGACCGGGTGCCCGAGACCTCCCAGCTGAGCTGGTGGAGCTACAGACCCAGAGCAACCACTCACGTGTTGCAGCCGAGTCGAGGGGTCTGGCTTCTGATTAATTCGACAGTTTCCCTAGAGGTAGAAAAATTAGAGAGAGTTAAATCACCAGCCAGCTCCTCAGCATTTTTCCCTGACAACCAAAGCCACGGAGGCAGCAGAGACCCTATGAATACTCTGTTGCACAAAACGCATGCCGCCGAGCAGAAATGAACTCATTAGCCCACGGTTCTGGGCTGCCCAGGTGCTTTCGAGGTGGCCTCTCTTGGGTAGGTAGGGAGAGAGGCAGCAGGCTCTCACTCCCATGTGCTGGTGGGGAACAAGAGGAGACCCTGACCTGGCAGAGCAGGGGCATGACCAAGAGGAGCCGGCAGGGGGTTGGAAGGTACAGATCGTGATGCACAGAAAACGTGGCGAGTTTGGGCTCAGTGGGAGCAGGTGCCAGTACCAGGCAGGTGTGGTAACAGGATTCCAGACAGCAAAAGGCACCCGGTCACATTCTGAGGGATGGCTCAGTCACAGCCTGGCCCCAACCAATGTCTAGGAGTAAAGCAATTAACAGCCAAACCTGGGAGAGAGTTGGGCAGGGAGAATTCAGGGTAAGGACATGGAGTTCAGCACAGGGAAACTGAGGCAGAAATCCAGACCTATCGACTGAGGTACTATGGTAAATGTAGGAATACGAGAGTAGTTTTGCTGTTATTGTTGTTGTTGTTTTCTCAGCAACTCTACCCGGAGAACATTGTCAAGTCACCCCTTGTCCTGTTCAGGGTGGGAGAACTCAAGTCTGCCCTTACAGCTTCGCTAGTTCTAGCTGTGCAGAGTGAGGACTGCCAGGGCACAGGGGCTGAAGCATCTTGGATATAAGGAGACCACCGCGGCAAGAGCCCACCTCCTCATTGCTCTTCTTGAATTTTCAACAACCCCTCCTGAACACAGGACCTCTGGTTTAAAGGGCTGTATAAGTTACCTCTTTAAGAACTCAAGCAGGTAAGTCTTCTATTTGGAGCCATTTTTGTTGCAAAGAATCAAATGCCACTCTGGCTTAAGAACAGAGATGAGGTTTATTGCAGTGGCACGGAGGACATTAGACAGGATAGGAAGCACAGCCAGACCCCACAGGGCCCAGACCTGAGGACATCTCAGTCTCACTCAGGCCGCGTGGTCTCTCTCATTCTGTCTCCACTCGATTCTTATCCTGATCAACTCTCTTCCTCTGCTTACACATACTGTGCATGCCCCTGCCTTCAATCAGCCTTCAATCCTGATTCTAGATCACTTTGAGTTTTAAATAGCCGTCTACCAATTGGCTCCAGTTCCTGTGCAATCTCATCCAAATTCTCTGAAAGTCACTGGCTGGTAATGGTAAGTCAATGGGTCATTAATCAATAGGTCACCAACCAGAAAATAGATCAGCTCTTCCCCAATTATTGCCAAGGAGGGTGGAGTCTCATGATGCTTGCATTGCCCCTTCCAGGGGCTGAGGGCAGGGCAGGTATTGAATCCCAAATGTGTAGAATTATATAGGTGATTACCAGAAAGGCAGACTTGTTGAAAGTTAAGACAGCAAAGCAGGTGTGGTAGCTGAATAGTGGCCCCCCAAAGATGTCCATATCCCAATCCCTGGGGCCTGTGAATGTTCCCTTATATGGCAAAAGGGACTCTGTGGATGTGATTAAATTAAGAATCTTGGGATGGGAAGATTGTGCTGGGTTGTCCAGGGGAGCCCAACGTCATCTCAAGAGTCCTTGTAAAACGGAGGCAGGAGGGTCAAAGACACAGTAGGAGGCTATGTGATGACAGAAACAAGAGATTGGAGTGAGTCGAGGAAGGGCCACAAGCTAAAGGGTGCAGGCATCCTCAAGCTAAAAAAAAAAAAAAAAAAAAAAAAAGGTAGGGAAATAAATTCTCTACTGAAGCTTCAGAAAAAAATACATTCCCCCTTGACATTTTGATTTTAGACTTCTAACTTCCAAAATTGTAAAAGAATACATTTGTGTTGTCTTGAGCCACTAAATTTGTGCTCATTAGTTTCAGCAGCCCCAGGAAATTAACAGAGCCAGGAAGCATGGGATGTTATTGTCCTGACTCTGCATGTACTCTGGGACCAGGCCTTCTTGTAGAGAACCAGAACTGCGGCTCATTATCATCCAGGATGTAACCTGAATTCAAGCAAACTCCACTCCATTGTGTGTATCTTATTTACTCTTTCCAAAAGTGAAGTTTTGATTGAGTTGGTTCATCACTATTCAGTATGCAGTATTCCGACTGAACAGAGAGTCATGCTAACGGACCACACCTTCGCGGGGGGCGGGGGTTCATGGCAGGACCCCTTGGCGGGGGGCGTGGCTTCCCTCTTGTCCAATCAGCTGTGTCCAGGGGAGCGAGACTGATGTCAATCAGCGCCAAGTCAGGACAATGTTACTGAGGAGAGAATGAGTCTGGGCTGTTTGGTGAGAGTCACCTGAGGACACCTCCCACAGCCAGCAGGCTTTAACAGGGAGAAGTTTAGAAAGTAATGTTGAGGTTTTAAGGGAAGAAAGGCCCTTTCTGACCTCTTTATACCGACTTTAATGCGGCAGCTTGAATTGTCAGAGCTTTAGAGCTACAGACGCGGGGTTCCTTTCTTTGGGGTCCTTTGACCCCAGCCCACGGGCTCCTAACGCCAGCTCTGAAGGCAGTCCTCCTCCACAGGTCAGACATGACCATTCCTCCTGCATCTCCCACCTTGCCCTTGGCCCTGCAAATGGGTTTGAAGGAGGGCACAGGCTCACTGCCCAGAAGCAGTATTTTTAGGAGTTTAAAGAAAAGAGAAAAAAAAAAAAAAAATCAGTTGAAGCCAGTTTCAGGTTCTAGGCATGAAAAGAGAGGCAACGCTTGAGCTTCTGGAAATCAGGATGGCTTAAGAAGTCAAAGACATTTGAATTACTGCCTTGGGGACTGGGAGAAACCCAAACAATTAGAGGTGTAAAGGCACAGGATTCACGGCTTGATAGGTGTTGATATATCCCTCAAACCAGGTCTCCAGGCCCACTGGAGCCTGACCTCATTTAAAATTGCTGGGAAAATGCATGTAATAAGTTCAGTCTGAAGGCTCTTTGACAATTCGGTTAGGATCAGCCTCTTTCCTATAGGGTTTGTTTTATTTATTACTATTATTTTTTAGTTATTTATGTTTTCCTGTTATAATATGCTACCTTTTTTTTAAACAGTTGAGCATCTCAGACCCGACTGTCTAGAGATAAACTGGTGCTTTTCTATGGTGTTTGTTAAAAGGCAAGGATTTTGGTTTTTACTCGTTATTTAATCTGTTTATGTACTTTCAATGACTTGTCTCAAAATTGTTCCAGCAACTTTCTTAACCTGAACCCTCATTTAGGTTTCCCAGTCACTATCATTAAATGAAAACCTTTAAAGCGTTTTAATTTAAATTTTATTTGAAAGGATCCGACATATCCCTTAGGATCCCTTTAATAAAGATTAAATAACTAAAACACATATATACTTTTAAATGCACATTTATATAACAGATAGATCTACCAAAGAAAGCAAGGTTTATGTGCCATGTCCTACCTTTTTTGTTGGGGGAAAAAAAAAAAAAGATAATATGGTTTCTAGCTTCGGAATGTGCAGCCCCCACAGGGGGTCCCTTGGGGCTGGGTCATGGCCAATTTCATCTCATTCCCACCTAGCTGCATGGGCCATGGCCTCCCTCCTGGAGGGTCTTACCTCCTCATGATGCCCAAGGTCCATTAGGAAGATCCTAGGAGAGTGTGGGGAGAGCAGTGAAAGTCTACAGAAGGCTGGGCAGGAAAAGGGCCTCAGCACACAGGACCACAGTGGAGACAGCACCAGGCTCCCCGGGCACCTCTATCTCCCCCATCTCTGTGGAGATTAGTTTTCTGCCCCCTTGTTTGGGCATAGCCCCAAGCCTATACTCCCGCCAACAGCATCTTGGAGGCAAGCTGGATAAAGCCTCAGGCTGCCACCAGAACTGGAAGCTGTGTGCTTTGTGGAAAGCCCATAAGGAATAACCCGGTGTGGTTTGGAAAGCCCAGTGTCTCCACCTCACATCAGGCCCCAACTCTCCAGTGGAGGCTGCTCTGTGATGTCAGCATGTCCAGGCTAGGAATGGGGAACCGCATGGAGGTGCCAGCAGCTGACCTGGTTGCCCACCCCTTTGTGAGGCCTGGATATGTCATGCCCACAGACACGGGGCCTGGAGAACTGGGGACCATTCCCAGGTCACCTTGGGCCCTCACCACCTCCCAGAGGCTTTGCTGGGACCCCAAATTATCTGTTTGTTTTAAGATTTTATTTATTTATTTGAGAGACAGAGGGCGCACAGGAGCACAAAGGGAGAAGCCGACTCCCCGTTGACCAGAGAGCCTGGAGTGGGACTCCATCCTAAGACCCTGAGATGGTGACCCAAGGCAAAGGCAGACGCCTAACCAACTGAGCCACATAGACACCCCCCCCAAATTACCTGTTTTAAGGAGCTGTCAGTAAACTCCATAAAGGGCTTAGCTGATAACTTGGAGTAAATAGCTAATCACAGCTTTGTTCTGTTTTAAGATTTTATTCTTAGGTAATCTCTATACCCCATGTGCGGCTTGACCTCACAACCCTGAGATCAAGAGTTGCCTGCTCCACAGGACTAAGCCAGCCAGGCGTCCCCCACCCCGATCACAGTTTAAATTGTGCCCACTTGCCTGCCTCCCCAAGTGTATCTGCTTTAAGAATCAAAAGAACGGAGCTTTATTGGTGGAAGGTAAGCCATATAAGAGGGGCCACGGGGCCGAGAGCCCTGCCAGTTTCCCCTTAAACAAGAGGACGTCTGGTTCTGCCCTAGTCCTCCTACAGGCCCCTGGAGCCAGGGACGGGCAGTTCAGTGTCTGTCTGGAGGACCTGTCACCTTTAGGCACCTTCTAGCAGAGGACTCCTGGAGCTCTGCAGTCAGCTGGGGTCTCAGGGCCCTGGTCTACCTCCACAGTTACAGCAGTCTTAGAGCTCTGTGTGCTATTTTTAAAATGCTAAAGCTTCTCCTGGAATCTGCACATGCTTTTCTCAGCAACCTCCTCTCCAAACTAAATGAAGCTACAAGCTTCAATTTATATCAACTCAATATTTATACCAACTATGATGATCTCTTATGGATCAGAAGCTCTGATTGGCAGACACATATGGTTTTGATGAATAAAGCTGTGAAAACAAATTTATTATTATCTGCAAGGGAAGAGTATATGGTAGATAAGCCTTTGCAAAGCATGGAGTCTGAAGGGGGAAATGACACGAAAGGCATCCGCGGTGATGAAGGTCAGGAGCACTGAAATAAGAATGCCAAGGGCGGGCGGGAGCTCAGGAAAGGCTGCTGGATTGGATTCAGTCTGTTAAAGTGAAAAGCCAAGCATCATAATAGAAATAGTGTAGGATACAGAAGACAACTCCGAGTCATTGCCTTGCTGTGTGACCTTGGGCAAGTCCCATTCCTCATTAGGTCTGTTTCACACCTGGGCAATGATGAGGTTAGACTCCCCTGATTCCCCCTTCCAGGGCCAGGGCCCAGCCAGGAGAAGGGGCATTTGTGGATATGATGGAACTCCAAGGCTGTGTGACCTTGAGCAAACTGCTACACCTCTCTGTGCCTCACATTCCCTTTAACACCAGTACCTACCTCTCAATATTTTATTAAGTCTCTAGGATTATTGCAGCTACTGATTTTACTGCTGCTTCTGACCTCTTTTAAACTCTGGCTCCTGGCTTAGATTTAGGGTTGTGGCACAGATAGTTAGCTCTGGGGTTCCTTGCTGAGCCCCAAGACTAATTGCTTACAGGCCTCCTCTGTCCATCTCCATCCCTCACTCCTCTGCCTTTTCTTAAGGCTCCTCCCACTTTGCTATCAGCTCTCCTAGCTCAGCCTTTTTTCCGCTCTTTGCTTCTCAGCCTGGCTGCTACTGAAGCCCGACATGAGTCCTAGCGGGAAAAATCAGCAAGCCCTAAGCAGATGTGTCTCAGCTTTGCAGTGAATGGCAGGGCTAATCCGTCCCCACAGAAGCAAACACACCCTGCCATCTGAGCCATGCCAAAGGCAATGTTTAAACAGGACTGGAGTTAGAAGTTTCCTGAATACAAGATAAAGGAAGAATTCAAGTATCCTGTAGTAAGACACATGCTTAAGACAGAATTTAGCTACTACAGTTTCTTGGAGATGGGTGGAGGGAAGCGCTGCCCTGGCTCTGTTTAAAGAAATGAAAACTATAAAGGGATCCCAGGGGGAAAAAAAAAAGAGAAATCTTCAAGTGAGAAAGTGAAATTACTATATTAAGAGCCTCTATTAAGTTAAATCTTTTGCTTAAAGGCTGAAAGGCTCAGTGCATGTGGGATGGGTCTCTGGTTGAGGGTGGGGCGGGGGTAAAAGTGAAAAATGACTCAGAGGTTGTGGCTGATGGTGCCTTTGGAGAGGGGGCAGGTGTAGGGACATGGGTGGGGGGAGAAGCAGTTTCAGAGTGTGGTGAGCAACCACAGTGACCCCCCACCCCCTCGTATTCATGCCCTTGTGTAACTCCAGCCCCCACCTCTGGAGGGTGTTGCTAAGAACAGTGATGGGATATAACTTCTGATGTAGGTTACAAGCCCCTGGCTTCCGTCTCCTTCACCCGCTATTGCTCTCTTGCTTGCTCACTCTGCAGGAAGCCAGCTGCCGTATTCTGAGCTGTCCTATGGAGAAGCCCACGTGGCAAGGAAGTGAGGGTGGCTTCTGGCCAACAGCCAGCTGATAATAGCCCTCAGTCCACCCATTCATAGGGAACTGAATCCCTCCAACAGCCTGGGAGTGGGCTTGGAAGCCATTCCCCCTGCCCCACCCCAGCGGAGCCCTCGGACGAGACTGTATCCCTGGCTGACAAGTGGGCTTTGGGACAAGAGGAAAAGAGCATTGAGTCACATGCTTTACACACTTTATCTTGAACCTTGAATTCATTCCGTGAGATAGATATTGGCTCCTCCATTGTGTAGATGAGGAAACCAAGAGTCCATAAGGTTAAAACTTGCCAGGTGTCATGTGACAAGTGAATAGAAGAATGGGGATTTGAACCCAGGACTGACTAGTGCCAGACCCACACTCCGGTCATTGCAGAACTAGGCCATGTTTGTTTTCTGTGTTTCCAGGGGGACTTAGAAATACAAAGGGACAGTTGTCTAATTATCCCACCAATAAGCACATGGAGAGAGCAAGAGCTAGAAGTAGCACACCAAGGCTAAGCCTTCCCTGGGTGGGAACTGTACCCCACAGTAGCATGACAAGCTACATACCCTTGGGGCAGAATTCTCCATGAGCAAAGTAGCCTTGTTTCTTTAATTTCTTTAAAAATTTAAAGAAAATTGTCAAATCTAATGCCACTA
This sequence comes from Zalophus californianus, assembly GCF_009762305.2. Classification (NCBI taxonomy): domain Eukaryota; kingdom Metazoa; phylum Chordata; class Mammalia; order Carnivora; family Otariidae; genus Zalophus; species Zalophus californianus. The sequence continues at coordinate 66,448,513 of NC_045605.1, read as the reverse complement.
TGGGCCAAGTGCCACTTCTAAGAACTATATATGTGTTAACTCACTTAAACAACCCTATAAAGAAGATACTATTACAGTCATCCAACTTACAGATGGGGAAACTGAGGCAAGGAGCAGTTACATAATTTGTTCCAAGTCACTCAGCTGTAAGGGATAGCCAGAATTTAAACCCAAGTAGTCTAGCTCCAGAGTTTCATGAAGGTCCCCAGCAGAAGTCTCTTTGGGTCCTGGGCTGTCACATTGCCTGGGCTCCCAGTGTGGCTTTGGGCTTGGCTGACCTGGATTCTAAGCCCCCAGCTTCTGAATTCAAGCCAGCTACCAAGACCCTCACCCCTGACTTTCCCCACTCAATTCCTGGCTCCCAGTTCTCAGTAAGTCCCTCCTGCCCTAATTCCATCCACACTGGCTCCTGAGTTGCCCACGCCTTCACCCTGGGCTATGCCTGCTTCCTGCCCCAGCTCCCAACTCGCCACCTGCCAACCTGAGGCTCGCCTACTGCCACGCTGCCCCGCAGACAAGACCAGCCCCAGGGACAAGTCCTGTGCCCTGAAAGCACATCACTCAACAAGCCAGTGGCAAGCTTGTTAGAATTGAAAATGGCCCCAATTCTGGGGATATTATCTGAAGACAGATTGTTTCCAGGAAAGGAAAATGGCAATACAGAGGCAGGAAGAGCATTACTGTGTGGATAAAAAGATGACATATGCAAATGGACCCAGAGAGCCAAGAACCTAGATTAAAGTTACAGACAGATATGGCAGGCAAGATAATAGAAGCTGTTATAGACCTCTAGGGCACGATGAAAAAGCAAATCTGCCCATGTTTATGCAGATAACAGAGGCTGTTAAAGAGGCCGTAACATTGATCATATAGGATCTCAATAGCCCCGCAATGGACTAGAACAAGAATTGTCGGGTGGTAGGGAGGAGGGGCTGTGGAGCCAGCAGGGATCCCAGGCTCTTCTCCAGGAGACTTTGTTGAGCAATCAGAAAGATCATGGGCTATTTGGAGCGGCCATCTGAAAAGCTAAAAGCAATGAGGGATGAAGCGATGGGGCTAAAATGCTAAAAGCAGCATTTTCAAATAAATCTCATTTCAGTTTAGTCTTCCCATCTGTGGTGATTTTAAAAATATAGTTCCCAAATTGCCTGTAGCATCTGGGGAGCGGGGTCTGTGGGCAGACACCTGCTCACCAGTGAGAATTTGGAATGGCATTTCCGGATGAGGTCCTTGTGGTTTAGAGATTAATTGGTAAAGGCGGGAGACTTGCGGCATCCCAGAAGAGCGGGGAGCTGGGAGGTTCTTAAAAATGACTTAAACTGCCCCCGGCGGGTGAGTGGCACACTCAAGGTCACGCAACTGGTCCATGAGAGGCAAAGGGCTAGAACTCTGCATTCCTAAGTCCCTGCTTAGGACTGAGCCTGCTCCTGGGGGGTGGGTGTAAAGAAGGTCCTTGACAGGGTCTCCTTGAAGGAAGTGTTGAGTAAGAGGAGAAAATGGGGGGAAATGAACAAAGGCAGACAAATTCAATTATGACCTCTCTTCAGAAAAAAAAAATTCTAATAATGATTATCTCTCCCTAGCTTAGAGAAAGGTAGAAGAACACAGATTGTCCTAACACAATTATGTAAAGGCGAGACTAGGAAAGAAGAAGCAGTTGCTTCCCACACAAGTCAGCCATGAGGGTGACATCTGTCCCACCCAGTGGTTCCGCTTTTGAGGATCCATAAAAGCCAGTAGCAAACACTGGATCTGTTGCAGGTGGTTGGTCTAGAGCTTCTTCATCATCTCTGTGCCCACCATGCCAGCCCTTGCCTCCCCGGCTCCCAGATTTATGCCTCTACTCCCCGGTTTTGACCTTTCTTCCAGCCTCTACAGATAGTCACTCGCGTCCCTCGTTTTGGACCTTGGCTTTCTGCTTGACTCTGAGCTCCACCGGCTGTCCTCCTGACACATTCTGTGCTCTGGCTGCAGCCCCAAGGAGGCCCACACGCAGACCAGCTCCCCAGTCCTCTCAAGTAACACAGAATTTAGACATTTTGTCTTGAGCCCTAAGTTCCCACCTGGGGGGTGAGGGATGTGGTGATGACTCTCTGTATCCCATCATGGGAACCTGGAGCTGTAGGACAAAAGAAGAGCCATAGCGCCAGCTGTGGAAAGGGCAGGGCGGCTGGCGCCAAGCCCCCGTGCGCGGCGCTACCGGCTGGAGCTCGAGTCCCCCTGTGCCTGCCAGTGAGCAGGTGCCTGTGGCAGAGGGCAGGGGGCCGGTGGCCGGCTGGGGGAGGGGATCCCAGTTTTCCCTTCTAGCCCTCAGGTCATGTGGTTTGCAGAGGAGAGGAACTGAGGTGTATTCATCAGGACATTTTGGTTGTAAACAACAGAAAACCAGCTCAAATTAACCACACCAAAAGAGTATTTATTGGATATTACTTAACAAGCCCAGGGTGAAATTGACTTAGGCTTGGCCAGAACCAGGTTCAAATGGAGTCAGCTAGGCTCTGCCTCTCTCTCTCTTTCAGCCTGGCTTCCATCTTGGTAGTGACTTTATTTTGTCAGCTGATATTCTCCACGGGGTAGGACAATAAATTCCTGGCAGACTCAGATCATTGTCCTCAGAGCTGACTCTCCAAAAGGAAGAGCAGACTATCAGGGGAGACAGATGGTCCCTGAAGACAGTGCGCCCACCGCTGGACGGACCACACTGCTGGGGGATGAAGTGCCTCAATCATGGTGTTGGTGTTGGAGGGGGGAAATGTTCCATGACTAACAGCTCCAACTGGGCCACCTTGAGTCAAGGAAGGATAGTCACCAAAGGAAAGGACATTGGGCAAACAGACAAAAGTATGTCCTCTGTAGGGTCTCCATATCTCCTATGTCTGGGGAGCAGAAGTATAATAACGCACCACCTACAGCTGGGCAGCACCGCACCCATGCATTACACAGAGCGGTGGCCACCCTGTGGTAAAGGGCCAATAGCTCCACCTGCTTGGGCTGGTGCAGACACACCGAAGACATTCCCTGCTCAGCAGTTTAGAGAAAATAAGCTTGAATGTGAAATCCTAATTGCCAGAAGGCCTGAGGAGTTTGGCTGGACAGTGTTTTCCATGATGATGACCAAACTTGCAGCCACTTTGAACAGGTACATGCATGTCTCGGTGTGAAATCTTGAGTTTGTAACCCAAGGCAAATGGGTCCACAAAACAATAAACCCTCCTTCTAGCCTATGGGTAGGAATGGGATCTCAGTAAAAGCAGTACCTCTGGATATCACTGTCTCGTTACTTCCTTCAGCTCACACAAGACTGCAGCCCTGGGGCCCCCGCAGACCCTGGTGCATTCCAGGAGGCTGTCCCCATTCTCCACTTCCTGTCAGGTCTCGTGGAGTCTGGATCTCCTCGCCCCTTCTCCACAGAGTGCCCCCACTGTGGCCCTGAAGCTTGCTGCATGCCAGAGCCCTGCTGAGTCCAAGGCAGAAGCAGGCAGAAGGCCCCCCTCGCTGCCACTGTTCCACATGCTCAGCTGGAGATCTACCAGGTGAGACCTCCATGTCTGCTCCATGAGAACAGCTCCTTCAGTGCGGGCCTGCAGTCTCTCCCTCCAGGGGGCTGGGATACCTGTTCAGGGGTTGGGGATGGGCCAGATAGCAGATCAGCTCCCACAAATGAAGTTGCACCATTCATTCATTCATTTCATAATGTAAAAGTATATGCTGATTTTCCTACTGTGTGTTAGGCTCTGTTTAAGTTCAGGAGATATGGCAGTGAAGAAACGGGAAACCTCCTTGCCCTCATAGAGCTTACGATTTAGTTTGAAACATAGACCATAGATAAGTTGATACATTGTATAACATCAGGTGGTATTAGGATGAACAATAAATAAGATTAAGGAAATGAAAGAGGGGCTCTTTTGAATACAGTGGCCCAGTAGGACTCTGTGGACAGATGACATTTGAGCAGACACCTGGAAGAAGTGAGGGATCGTGGCCTGCAGGCTGGTAGGGAAGGGCATCCCAGGCAGGGGGAACTGCAAATTCAAGGACCCCGAGGGGGCACCATGCCTGGCATTTGGACAAACAGTAGGGCGGCCGGGGTGTTGGAGCCCAGGGAGCACTGCAAAGGGTTGGAGGTGAGCTCAGAAGCAGTGGGAGGCAGATAACCTAGGGTCTTATACATCACCGTGAGAGCTTTATTCTGTGTTGGGAAGCCAGCCCCGCAGACAGGTCTGAAAATACCTTGGAGGCTCATCTGGATCCCCAGTTACCGAGGAAAATGCAGCGTGTGGTGGGGGCACAGAGCTTCCCATAAGAGTTCACATTTGACCTAGGTTTTGAGGAATGACCAGGAGCTTGTAGGTGGAGAAAAGAGGAGGAACGCATCCCAGACAGAAAGAATGTGTGCAGAGGGAAGGAGGGCGGAAGAGCGGAGAGCAAAGCACGTACCAGGGATGGCTGGCAGTCCATCCAACTGGCTGGAGTTTAGCGCAGGAGGATGTTGGAGCAGAATACAAGGCTCAGAAGTCACGGGGGCCAAATGGGAAGGAGCTGGCATAAAGCAGCATCTCCAGCTTTGTGAGGAGCACCCCACCTTCTTGGAGAGCCACGGCAGTCCCTAATGAGCTGTAGTCACTTTGTTACCACAGAGTAAACAAGCGCTGTTCTGGGAGGCATATGGTCCATCTCCCTGCTCTGCCTCCCCATCCCACCTGTGCTCTGAAACCCAGGCAGCAGCCCTGGGGAACGTCGGAGTGCCAACGTGCTGGAGGCTTTCAGACAGCTTGTCCTTAATAAGACAAGCTCTTTATTTAATCTGGGGAAATGAGGTGCAATTAAATGAATTTCTGAACTGCCATGGCCAGAAAGCTAAGGGCAGAGGATGGAGCAAGGGGGCAGGGGGTGGCCTGGGTGGGGCAACAGCAGAGGAGATGGAGTTTGTGAGTGCCCGACCCAGGGCTGCCCGGCAAGTTCATTCCAACACGGGAGCTTCCTTCTGCAGTGCAGGCCCTGTGTCCGAGAGCCTCGGTAATTAAAATAGGAAATGAGAGTCCCCTGGTAGGTGATTGTATCCGGGGCCCTAAAAATGATGGAAAGGTGGCCTGCCTCTGCCATGGGGGAGGGGGGACCCAAAAGTAATTACAAGCATACTTTGCAAATTATTGAATAAGTCACGGGAACTGGCACATTGATTTATATGAGACCCAGAGATTTTGAGAGATTTGAGAGAATATTAAGAATCAATATTTTAATTTATCTTGGGGTCCTAGAGACTTCAGCTCTGCAGGAAACCACTGGGAGGAAACTGACCTTTGAAATACAGCTGGCTGGCAGGCAGCAGGGAGGCACCTTGGGCAGGAGCCAGTTTAGCAGCAGGGAAAGACTTCTCCACTCTGGAATGTTCTCTTTCTTCATGGCATCCGTCAGCCAAGCAGTGGAGGGCCTCAGAGGGAGTATGTTCTGGAACTGTGGCAAGGAGGCTCTGGGCTGAGCCGAGCAGAGCCTCCTCCTCCTGGGACAGAGCCCCAGGCAGGAGAGAGGAGCCTGCAGACTTTGTGCCCCTTCTTAGCACACACTGCTTTGATCTAGAGACATCTTTGGGGGAGATCCAGCACCTTCTCCCCTAGGAAGCCAGACTCCCTGGGTCACAGTTGCCTTGGACCTGTAAGCTCCCTTTACAGGGAGAGGGGAGATGGAGCTCTTGTCACGCCAGGCCTGGTGGGGCTAAGGGTGAAGCAGGGACAAGAACCTGGAGGGGCCACCGTGACACCCTGCAAAGAAGGAGTGAGGGAACAGAAACCCTAACCCCACACTCCTCCCTTCCTCATTCCCCATTGGCCAAAGCCACGCACAAGCCAGAGGGCAGGGGAGCCCCTTGATTCGGGGAGGGAGGGGCGGAGAGAGAAGCAAAGATGTCCAGAATGGGACTGTCAGAGAACTCTGCCTATGACAACCTGACTCACCCACCCCATGACAGGCCTAACCAGTGCTCCTCAGCAGGGGCAGTTTTGTCCCTAGGGGACACTCAGTAATTACTGTCTGCAGACAGCTTTGAACTCTACAGTTTGGGGAAGGAGGGAGAGTACCACTAGCATGCAGTGGAGTAGAGACCAGGGATGCCAAGAAACATTGGAAAATATACAGGACAGTGCCCCATAGTGAAGAAGAGGAACCCAGGCTCGGGTCAGGTGCCACGCTGCCATTGCTTGGGCTGGAGAATGTTGCCCTCACTCTTCTGGGAAAGACCGCATCATTTCATCAGACCCAGAGCCGGTGGTCAGTCAGTGACCTGTGGCCCACCTTCTCGTGTCCCTTGGGGATGGTGTCACGTGCAGGCAGAAACCCCTCCACACCCCATCTCTTCTCACCAACAGCAGAGGCCCCCCTCCCCCAAGTGGTCAGCATGGAGGGCACCGTCTGATCCATAGGTCTCCAGAGCCTGGCTCCACCTTCTCTTGGAGGCCCAACCTCCCTCTCGCTCCCCTCGTTTTCAGTTTTATATTCACACCCTAAAAACATTTGGTAAAAGGGAATCAAGTCTTGCCATCTGTCTCTTTCACTTTTATTATGTTTGTAACAAAAAGAAGAGTCAGGAGGAAATTGAATCCAAACTGCAAATACTGTGCTGCTCCCCTGGCAGCTAAGACCCTTCTGTGCAAGGCTGCACCCCGCTCACCCAGGAAGGGGTTGGCCTCGGGGGCTGCCGGAGTGGAGAGTGCACTGTGTTCCCATGATGAGCTCATGCTGTGCTCTCCGTGGTCCTGCCAAGTAGGGCTTGTTGTCCACCCTGAGAGATGAGGAGACTGAGCTGTCCAGAGGAAATTCGAGGTCCAAGTTGTACTTGTAGCAAAATGAGATCTTCAACTCTGCCCTGGGCTTGTCAACTCTAAGATGTAGACAGTGTTGCTTCCTATTTCATCCTCATTAACTCATTCCCACTGGGGTTTAGGTACCCTACTGAAAACTGTTGGAGTTTAAGTAAATGTGGTCCTCAAGAGATCCCTATTATTCTCCCTGACGTATCTTAAATACTTTGTCCCATATCCGACTCTCTGGGACCAGACTTGAGGACAGAATAAGTTTCATTCAGATGCTCATGCCACAGATGTTACTAAGAGGCAGCCATGTGTTAGGTGCTACTGTAGGATGGCCAGGGAACCCCACGCTGGGCAGGGCGGAAAAAGCGTGAAAAAGAACCCTTGAAAACAGATCAGAGAGGAACATAACAACAGTAGACTGTGCTTCCCGAGCACTCACTGTGAGCCAGCGGCTGGTAATACTAATAAAATTCCCATTTTACAGATGGGAAAACTCAAGCAGTTAAGGAAATTGCTCAAGGATACCTAGGTCAGCTTGGGCTCTGCTCTGACACATTAGGACGAATCTTGAGGACGTTATGCTGAGTAAAATAAGCCAGCCATAGAAGACAAATACTGAATGATTCCGCTTAGATGAGGTCTCTAGGCGACCTTATACTAAAATTCATAGAGACAGAAAGTAGAATGGTGGTTGCCAGGGGATGGGGAGTTAAGTGTTCAAGAGAAACAGAGTTCCAGCTTGGGAAGATAAAACGTGCTGGAGATGGGCGGTGGTGATGGAACAATATGAATGTTCTTTATGCCACTGAACTGGACACTTAAAAATGATTAGAATGCTAAATTCCATATTATGTATATTTTACCACAATAAAAAGAGAAAACAAAACTTTTAAGCTGACCATTAAAATTGGTCTAGGGCACCTGGGTGGCTCAGTCACCTGAGCCTTTTGCTCAGGTCATGATTCCAGGGTCCTGGGATCGAGTCTCAGATCAATCTCCCTGCTCAGCAGCGAGCCTGCTTCTCCCTCTCCCTCCCCTCTGCCCCCCCCCCCCCACTGTGCTCTCTGTCAAATAAATAAAATCTTTAAAAAAAAATAAAATTGGTCTAAATTGGTTTAAATAAAGTGGTTGTAAAAAATCATCAGGCACTGGAACCCATTTTAACCATCCCCTATCTTAGATGGTTGAGCCCATTGGGCCATGTCTGAAGAGAAGAGACATACTAGAAGCAAGGAGCTGAAATGTGGAATGGAGCCCAGAGATGCAGGCCAACTAGGGTCCAAAAGTCAGGACAGACCCTGAGCTGACAGGCAGAGATGTGAAAGTGTAAGGGACACTTTGAGCAGATAGGATGAGAGGTAGCAGGGACAGGGCTGGCTTAGGATGACTTACAAATATGGGTCTGGCTGCTGAATCTCTGCACTCTTGCCAGGCAAGGGGCAGCCTGTGCCAGCGGCAAGGGATGACCAGGCGTTAACCCAACAGTGTGGGACACTGTCTACCTTCTAGAAATTTTGCCCAGGTACCTGGCTCTTTTAGAGTTCTGGCCCACCTCGGCACTGCAGATGAGACCTGAATGACACCAGGCACACACGGGGGCCAGAGCATAATGTGCCCTGGGATGATATTATGGAGTATTAGGAGCCGGCAGGGGCTCCCTAAACTGGCATCAGGGTCCAGGAGGCCATTTCAAGACAAAGCCTGCCTGCTGAGAGGGCAGCACACAGGCAGGAAGGTGGCTGGGGCCAGGTTGAACGGGATCCTTTCCCCAGGGAGACATATGGTGTTGTCAGCAGTCAGGAAATGAAGCCAGAGATTGGAAGACTGGAAGGTGGAAGGAGCTGCGGGATGCAGCCGAGGGGGAGGCTGGATGGAGGAGGGGACAAGGAACAGGTGAGGGCTGATGCTAAGCACCTCAGAATATGAAGGAAGGCACCGGTGGAGGACGCACGGGTTCAGGAGCTAAGTCTGCCAAGTGCAGAAGGGTGGCCCCAGACCAGACACAGGTCTTTAAAGGGACTGGCTTCCCATGAGTTGACGTCCCTCTGCAGCTACCCTGGGCCTGGGGAGGGTGTCATGATTATCTGTAGAGAAGCACAGTGTGCCGGCGCGGAACCAAATCTGCCATCTCACTCCAGATGCACCGTAGTCTATGAGTTCCTGTTCTCTCACCAGTAAAGTGGGGGTGATAACCCCTCCCAACAAACATCACAGGGGATGAGGGAGCAGAAGGCAAGCTGAGGACAAAACACATGCTGACACCCACAACCTCCACTCTCCCCACTCCTGGGGGGGACATGTGTGACATTCCTCCAGGAAACTTCCAACTGTCTTAATGTTAATGCCTTATTAGAAGGAAAAACAACCTTAATTTGACAATGGCAAGGCCTCCAGTATCTTGTAGGTCCTCTTCAGCAGATAAAAGTTCTTTTGAAAACCTCCCTTTTCCCTTATCTCCTCCGACTCCAAGTATATAATCAATTGCTCCTCACAGCCCTGGTGCAGCTCTTTCTGCCCACAGGTCCTGTCCCCGAGCTTTCATAAAGTCACCTTTTTGCACCAAACACGCCTCAAGAATTCTTTCTTGGCCGGGGGCTCCAGACCTCACCCCACCAAACCTTGACTACATTCAAAACTCCATCACAGGCACGTTCTGAGGATCAAGTGAGAAAACGGGTAGAAGGCCCTACCACATCGGCAGTAAGAGATTCATTTGTAAGGGGGCTTGAAAATGTTAAAGAGCAAAACTACAGTAGGGCAGAGGCCCATCCTTGCAACAAGGAGAAGGGGAACAACGTGGCTTCAGAAATCCACATGGACGGGAGTGGTGAGGAAATGGGACTTGCTATATCCCAGTTAGATTACTCCATTCTAATTTAAAGCTGAAACCTAACAAAACCAGAGCTTTGTAGAAACTCTGCCGCTAGAAAGCCAGTGTTAGGAAGAGTCCAAAATTGCAGGCAGAGATTTGGGAATATGACCATGCCCAGCCCCTGGGCTCTGGGACTACATGAAGCCTGGAAAGCTGAGCAGCAGAGACCCCAATCCACTGAATGTGGGTGGTGGCGGTGGAGAGCGGGGACTGATTTCCTCTCCCTAAGCCATCCCATAATAAAATGTTCTCAGTCCCTCCTGATGCCTTCCATTTCCAATAGGCTCCATAAACCCTCCCATTGCCCCTGGCCCCTCCCAGTCTGTCCAGTCCTTAAATAAAATCAGGATTTCATTAAACAGCAATGAACAATGGATAACCAGGAACTAAGCAACAGTGTCAATGGCTACCCTTACTTCCCACTGGCCTGGGACCTGTTCAATATTTTGCATCTACCATCTCATTGCTTCTTAACAACTGTGCATTTTACATGGAAAGAACTCAACGTTTTGAGAGATTAAACAACTTTTCTAATGTTGCTCCCCAACCCCCAGCAAGGGGGTAGAGCTAGCATTTGAACCCAGGTCTGTCTGGTGCCAAAATCAGTCCTGTTAGCCCACAGTGCCTCTCGTATCTGGAGGGCTAGCAAGAGTGTTGGGCATAACTCTGCCTGTTATGTAAATAACCTCAAGTATGATGGAAAAGAAAATGCCACTCTGATGACCTGGACGATTTAAGGTCACTTAAAGATTAAAGAACCTGAAAGAGTAACCTAACCCATTGAGGATTTCCATGAGCAAAAGGCGTAAACGAATCTAGGAGCATCCACTGGGTGCTTAGCCAGCAGCTGTAAATAGCATTCCCTCACGTCTAATTTCCACATAATTGCTCTTGGCGTAAAGAGTTGAGTGAAAAGTTGTAATAATAGGAGGTTAATTTGCCCTCTTATTTATACTTTGTGAACTATTGATGGGAGGCTTTCAAGGTTCGGCCAAAGCAGAGCAGATGTCAAGACGGCATCTATCTCTGCTGTAACTGTTGCTGGGGAAAGGTGACTGTTTCATTTGTGACTCTGGGCATATTGCAGAGAAAACAGAGGATAAAGCGCCCATAGGGAATGAGTGGTTGGACTATCCTGTCATTTCATTTTAATGGCTGGAAGAAATGTTTGGAGAGGTGGTGACGATTAAAGCCATCAATCACGGGCAGGTCTCCACGAACTTTGGAATTTACCAGAACTAGAAGTTTCCAGAGCTCTGTTCTTCCCCCCCCGCCCCCACCGTCCCCTGAAAGCCTTTTGGTAAAGCAATTTATGTAGGAGAGTAAAAACATGATTCGGTTAAACATTCTTTTTCTGTGTTCTGGAGAAACACACACTAGCTACATTTAGGGGCTGGATATAGGCCTTTAAAATGCTTGAAGATCAGGATGTTTCTCCTTTCTCTATTTGTTTCATTTCTAACAATAACCAGGAGACCACCTCCATGGTATAGTGGAAAGATCATGTGCGTTACAGTGGGACAGAAAGGGTACAAATAAATCGCTTGTTCCCCACGCAAGCTCTGAGATCGGGGAAAGACAATCTGAGTCTTAATTTCTCCATCTGTAAAAGGGACACTCCTGTTTTGATTATTGTTGAATAACCCTGAAAACCCACAAAGTGTAAATTTGCTGAGAAGTAAGCACCAATTGTTTGTAAGGTAGTTCTACGAGAGTGAATCGCCTGCCCGCCCACTACCAGCATCTCCAACACAGCTCTGATGGTCTCTGCTTGAACTCAAGTACAGATTTAAAATATTTTATTATGAAATATGACATATATACCAAAAAACATTAAAAGACCCTCATAAAAATATACAACAAAGAAAAAGAAAAAAACATAGAGGGCAATGATTTGTTACAAAGGAACACCTGTGAAATTAACTTCCAGGAGAAGTTTTAGGTCAGAAGTCAGCAAACATTTTCCATGAAAAGCAAGATAGTAAACATTCACTTAGCTGATTTGGTCTCTAGCAACTACTTAACTCTCCGATTGTGTTGTGAAAGCAGCCGCGGACAGTATGGACAAGCAAGCCCGACTTTGTTCCACGTGTGATGGGAGACTTCAACAAAGGAGCCAGCAAGCCTAGCTAAGAGAGTCTCTTTAAAAAATAGTGTTAGGAGGCCAGGGGAGGAGGAATGTATGCTCGTTCTGGGTAGAGGCACCGTGAGTCCAGCTGCAAGCCCTCAGCCTGGACTTAACTCCTCATCATGACCCCTGAATCCTTTGCATTCGTCAAAAGGAGCCAACTTGACTCAACGAGTTTCAATTCCTCGTTTGCATATTAACCAACCAGTCCCAGGTAACCTGATTTCAATCCCAGTTTTGCATGGAGGACCTAAATGAGAGCTCATGACCTTTGACCTTTATAACTCTGCCCCTCTTTGTCGTCTCCAGAACGCGATTCAGTTTTCTCCCTGAATTGGTCTCCTGAACTGCAATCCTAATTGCCTAAAAAACGCCTGACTGCTTAAATTTTCAGTAAATTCTTTCTTGGTCGACATGTGTTGGCCTGGTTGGCAGGGTCAGAGCAACTGGCACCTGTCCCTGCACCAAGCGGCCAGAGCCCTCGGATGGTATCTCTGAGAGATCACACCTTCCAAGTGTTTCCAGTGCTGATGAGCCTCGGGGTCCTCGCAGTGAGTTGTCCTGATCCGAACCTCCTATCTTTTAGTCGAGGTTCAGATCAGACTTTATTTGGGCGAAATGACTGGTTCTGTCCTTGCTCTTTGGAGGGGAGGAATTTGCCCTCCGGATTCAGGTTTAAGGGAATTTGCTGTCCAGGCGTCGGGATTCGAGTTTAAGGAATATTTACTGGTGAGCACTCAACTTATTTTCAGGTGGCCATATTTTCTTTCAATTTAAAATCTTTCCAAATCATAGGGAAATATTTCCTTTGGAATAGCCATAAAGGCCCAGCCTCCTTCGGGAACCCCAGCTTGGACTCATGTTTTAAAAATATATATGGACCTCCCTCTTGTAAATTCTTGCCCCGTTAGACCCAAATTACCCGGGATGATTTTTAAAACCTCATTGGTTAAGATGGGACACTTTGATATCCCCAAACTAATTTACTTGCCCTCACAGGTGGGTGGGGAAAAAAGATTATAAAACTAAACGCAAAGCTCGTTTTCCCTGGCATCTGGAGGCCTCCAAAACAAGTTTTAACCCTTCAAGCAGTTAACTCAAAGCTTTCAAAACCAACTTCCGATCTTTCAAGAGGCTTTCAAAATGAGAGAAATCTGCTGGAGCTTCACAGACCCCGCCCCCCTCCTCCAGCCCCCCCCCCTCTGCTTCCCCTAAGCTTCTCACCCCTTCCTCCTGCCATTCCCCACCCGCCCTGCACTTCCTACCTCTTCCCCTCCACCTCTTTCTCTATACCCTTAGCAAAGTAGCACATTAAAAATCCAACTTACCTTCAGGATTGTGAAATTTCTTTAAAATGTCTAAGGCAAGACAAAAGAGTTCAGAGCAAGTCTCCCCAGAATGTACCACCGTGACATATGGGCAATTTCAAGCCCCAGGCAGTGGAGACCCCACAGGCTGAGAAGAAATCGCTCTTGCCTCCCTGCGTGTCTTGTTTTGTCTGTCTGCCTGAGACAGGTTGTCTGTTCTCCCTTTTGGCTATCTTTGGGAGTAACTCCGCACTCTGGGAAGGTGGATTTTGCACCTTCTTTGAGGATGCGTCTTACACAAGGGGATGGGAATTTAATACTGCCAGAAATATTTACTCTTTGTCCCGGCTGAAAACGGACAATAATTTTTTTTAAGTAGCTCTGTAGTCCTCATCATGTAGTCAGAAGTTGGCCAGCCTGGAAGCTGATATTCGGAGGCTGATGGCCATTTTTCAAGGCCTTCTCCCCTAGGTTAAAACGATGTCCCCAGAGGGAAAGAAGGAAAGTGAAGATAGTATGGCTGGAGAGGTGATCAAACTATGATGTCATTTAAGTTACAACCCAGTTCTTGGAAGCACTGAAAGCAACTGTCCTTCTTACAAATCTTGACAAAACTTAAAATGCTGCTCTATAGACCATTCAAAGTTTACCAATTCCTTGACCACCCCCCAAACCTTCCTTATTTATCTCAAAAGGCTGGCAAATTACCGGCCTTAGGGAACCAAAGTCCTCCTAAGGAGCTTACGTTCTTTCTCTGTCCCTTGCAGTTAAACATTTTATCATCTCTTTGAAATGTAAACACATCCCACAATCACCTGAGCCGAAGGGGAAAGGGGAGGGGGGGGGAGGCCTTTTTAAAATACGAACTGCTAAAAGGGCTCTCTCATTCCCAGATTCTAGCACAGACCCCTGAAATTAACCACAGGGACAAATGGTGAATAATGCAGCTATGCATATTCTCATATAAACCTCTTAGTATACACGTGCATCAATTTCTGTTGGGTATAAATCTGGGGATGGTATTGTTGGGTCGTAGGGTTGTATATGTTCAATTTTAGAGTATAAGGACCACTCTTCCGTAGAGGCCACTTGTAGGCAAACAGGGTTGAGCGATGAAATGTAGAAAGGGCCACAGTGAACCCCTGGCTGAACACAGACAGGCCCATCAGGCGACCCACCTCAAGATGGCCAAGATAGGGCGCCTGGGTGGCTCAGTTGGTTGGGCGACTGCCTTCGGCTCAGGTCATGATCCTGGAGTCCCGGGATCGAGTCCCACGTCAGGCTCCCTGCTCAGCGGGGAGTCTGCTTCTCCCTCTGACCCTCTTCCCTCTCGTGCTCTCTCTCATTCTCTCTCTCTCAAATAAATAAATAAATAATCTTAAAAAAAAAAAAAAAAAAAGGCCAAGCTATTCATATCCGTCCCTAACTGACCAATGGGCTTCCTGCAACCAGGCACAGTTACCAAAAAAAGGGAGAATTCCCTACTGTGCCTTACCTCCTCACCTTCCCCCTTTACAAACAGCCCCCACTCACTGCCTCCTGGCCGAAAGCCTCCCCTCGGCTCTCCTGCCTGCCGCCCTCCTGCGGTGTATTCAGTAAACCCTTTTTTTTTTCTGCCTCAGGTGGATTCTTTTCACTGCCCATTCCACCGGCTTCCACTGGATCATCACCCCACATTTGGGGGCCCCCATCCGATCGAGAGAGACACCACATTTAGACACCACATCTTCCACCAAAGTTGTGTGGATTTACACTTCATTCCAGCACTTGGTAGTACCAGACTTAAAATGTATTCAACCTGGTTGAGTGTAGTGGTGTCTCATGCTTTTACTGTCCTTTCCTCAATCGGTTATGGAGTCCAGCCCCTTCTCAGGTGTTCGTTGGTCATGAGGTAGCTTCATGTGCAAGGTGCCTACTCAAGCCTTCGGTCTGTTTTTCTCTTTGGTTGTTTGACATTTTCTTATTGGTCTACTCAAGTTCTGTTTGTATTCCTAGTATCAGCTCTTGGTCTATCATATGGATCGCAAATATTTTCTCCTACTCCTGGCTGAATTTTTATCTTTTTGGTGGTGGTATTTGATGAACAGACAAGTTCTGAATTTTGGTAGAGTAAACTTCATTAATATTTTCTTTCATAGCACTTTTTTAATATCCTAAGACATCTTTCCTTATACCAAGTTTATGAAGATCTTCACGTTTGCTAAGTTGCATTTTTCCAGAGTATTGCCCATCTAATCTAAACGTAGGCTATGTTATTAATAATAGGCCATTAATATCCTCTTATGTTTAGTATCAGCTTAATCTAGCAATGTTGCCTTTTTCATCCCTAACATTGGATATGGGCCTTCCCTCTTTTCTTCTTGATATGCTCGGTAGATGTGTATTAGGTTATTAATATTTTCAAAGGACAGACTTGGGGTTTCGTTGATCTTCTCCATGGTATTTGTTGTTTCATTAGTTTCTTCTTATATTTATCATTCACTTACTTTTGCTTTCTTTGCTACTAATGTGTTGTTCTTTCTCTAACTTCTTGACAAAGATACTTGCTTCATTTCTTTGCTTCACAAAGATACATACGTCAGTATAAAGACATTATCCTTCTTTACCTACCTGATGTAGGAAAGATGTTAGGGTCCAAAGCCAACAGTCAAGAATTCTTGAGAAGCCTTTGATGCAAAAAGATGGTTTTATGAAAGCATGGGGACAGGCCCTGTGGGCAGAAAGCTGCAATGGGGTCAGGAGGAGTGGCCCATTATACACTTTCAAGTTGGGAGGGGGTTAGGGATAGGGTAAGTCTCTAAGGAATTTTGAAAGCAAGTTTTCCAGGACCTTGAGGGAGCTAGCTGTTGTTAGGAAAAGGTCATTTATTACTGACTAATAAAACTTTAGTCATGAGACCCTTTAGATGTATAACGGTGGGCCATATGCTTGGGGGATGATTGCCCGCATGTATCTTAGGAGACAGAGATAAAGAAAATTTCTAAAGGAATTTTTATATGTTTAAAGTAGGTTTACCGGATCCAGGATGGTGGGGAGGGGCAGCTCAGATTGCCTTTTGCCCTTAGCAAAGTGTCTACATCGAGGCAGTTAAGTCCCTAGAGGAATGTCACTCTGCCTGTTTCAAGGACTTGTCGATGGGCTGTAGGTAGTAAGGAAATTTAATAATTTTTCTTCTGCCTTCGTTTCCCACATCATACCTACACAGAAAAATTTTGATATTTTTTATCATTCAGTTCAAACAAATTCCTAATGTCCTTTGTGACTTCTTATTTGACCCATGGGCTATTTTAAAATGTATTTCTAAATTTTTAAACATATGGAGAATTTATCATTGTGCCTTTGTTATTGATTTCAGGTTCAATTGCATTATGGACAGAGAACGTACTCTGATTCAATTCACGGAAATCTGTTGCGACTTGTTTTATATCCCAGCATAAAGTCAATTAGAATAAATGTTCCATGTATACTTGAAAAACATGTTGTCTTCATTTGTTGGGTGGAGTGTTTTCAAGATGTTTATGAGAGTGTTTGCTAATCATACTGTTCAAACATTTATTTCTTTACCTGTTTTTTGTTTCTTTTGCCTATCAAATATTGAGATCGAGGTGTTAAAATTTTCCAATACAAGTGTGGATTTGTCTTTCTCTAAGTAGCTCTGTCAATCTTTATACATTTCGAGGGTATGTTAAGTACGATTAACATTTATAATTGCTATATCAGAGTTTAATTAAATATTCTGAAATGAAATATTTTATTATTCTGGAATGTCCCTCTTTAGCTCTCACAATGTTTTTTGTTTTGAAATCTGTCTTGTCTGATATTAATATAATTATACAAGCATGGTTTTTTTCTTTTTGGTTAATGTTTACATGGTAAATCTTTTTCTATTCTTTTACTTCTACACTTTCTGTGTTTTAATGTTTTTCTCTGTGCCAGGGTTTGAAATTGTCTAATGACTCTCTTTTGCTGTGTCCAATTTGCTGTTAAGCCCATGCATTAAGATTTAAATTTCAGATGTTACAGTTTGGGTTCTAAAATGCCCTGCCTAGACATTCTGTCTAGATCTATGGGGGGACATTTTGAGACCATCAAAACATCCTGCTCCTCATCAAACTTCCATCTTTGATTTAGTATCTATTGATGATTTGTACCTGATCCAACTGTAACTGAACTAATTTGAGTTCACTCCTTGGTAAATTATGGTTAGAGACTACACCAGGTGGAATTGTCACACAGAGGAAACTTTACTTGCAGCAAGGAAGGAGATCATGGGGAATAACTTCTGAAGCTGTGAACACCCCAGCAGGAATGAGCAGCTTCCTTTTATTTAGAGTTTATGATGAATATTCAGGAAGGGGGGCTTTGTCACATTGCCTGTAGAAACTGGCTCAAGGTTGTGCAGGGGTACTTAGAAAACATGCCTATACATGCCTATGTTATGTTAATGAAGCTTATGCTCCTCCCAGCGCCAAGATTTTAACATTACAATGAAGCAGAGGTAACTGTCCAAGGGGAAGGGGCTATGGGCGTGCTCTGAGAGCTACTTTAAACTGGATGGGGTCTTGGGCTCATTATCCCAGGTAAGGAATGCAGGGCCTTGCTTGTTCGTAGGCTGGAACCGTATCAGTTGACCCTGAGTCCAGGCTTCTGCAGAGACAGCCAGTGGGTTTGTTAGTGAGGTCTGAATAGACACAATAGCTGATTGGAGGAAACAGTTCTCTGAAAAACAAGCTTTACACTTTCTGCTTGTTTCAACCTCATTAACCCCATGGGGCATGGTTTCAATCCTGCAAAAACAACTCAAGAATGTGCATTAGGTCAATCTTTACTTTTGAAATAGCCCTGGGAATTTTACCATTGATTTATTGTCTCTGATATGGTTAGGCTATTTCCTGGCCTGGTAGAGATTGGTGGTTTTTGCCTTCCCTTTAAGTCCTTAATTATTGATGTTTTTGCATTTCTTTGTGATTCTGACCCATCCCAGGAAGTTCTATTAGAAGTGTGAGAGGGCAAAGTAGAGCCAGCGGTAGGACATAGATCAGGGAAAATAGCTGGGGGTCCTAAAATGACTTCTCTTGTGTCACAGAAGCTTTTGTCTTATCTTTCTTTTTCTGGGGACCCCTAACTCTTTCTGCTTACACAATCTACTCTGATGGTTATAAAATGGTAATTTTTACCTCCACTACTCTCTTGCATTTACCAATTGTACTCTATTCTCTCATCCATCTGGCCATCTACCATCTCTCTATGCATCTATTATATAAATGCATGATTCCTATTCAGTAGGTTATAATCCATTAATGCCCTTATTTGTTTTGATACTCAAATTGTCATTGATTTGGCCAGTGGGTACCCCCTTTCATGGTGGTTTCTATATCTTTGGTGACAAGTTCCCCTCATTTCATTTTCTAAAAAACACTTTCTTATTTTCTGGCACAGAAAGATATTCTGGGTCTATCTCATACCTTTCCTGATGCAGCCTTGGAATTGGCTATTTCCCCAGAGATACCTGGTTTCCTCTTGGTTTCTAAATATCATTCCTCACTAAGACTCATTGCTGCTGGGGTATTCTTACTTCTAAATCCTTTCAAAGTGTGGAGCTAGGGAATCTGTACATATAAGAAATCAGGAGTTCCTATTGGTATTTAACAATTCCAATCTAACCCTACAGAGTTCCTCCTCACTTTCCCTTATTTAATATTGAGATTTCACTCTTCCACATTTAGAGTCCTAGCTCCCAAAGACATCAACCTAGGTACTCATCCAGTTCAACAATGTACTTAAAATAGCTTCCAAATAGCTTTACCCATACCACCAAGAACATCTATAGTTCTTTTATTCCCCTAGATGGAGGATGTATAGTAGAGTCAGAGTTGTGCTAAAGAGTTATTTTGGATTATTTATTTCTTTTCCCGTTAATGTGGTTATGTTATTTAAAAATACAGTTGGGTTCATTTATTAATGTTTGCGTTCAGTTTTAGTTAATTTCCCCATCCCTGATGCTTTAATCTTGCTCTTTTGAGTATGTAGAACATTGGCATGCTTCCAAAAACTAAAACCATGCAAAGGCGTGTCCAAAGAAGCGACAGTCTTTCCCTTGCCCTGTTGATCCCATCCCCCCTCATCTTTGTAAGTAATCAGATTTATTTCTTTGTTTCTTTTGGCAAAAGTGAGCAGATATGCGTATGCTTCATTATTTCCCCTTCTTTCTTACACAAAAGATGGCATACTGTACATACTCTTTTGCAATTTGCATTTTGTCAGCTAACAATATAGCCTGGAAATTACTCCATATTAGTTCATGGAGATAATCTTCATTCTTTTCTTACAGTTCCAGGATACTCCAGTGTGTATCTGTGCCATGTTTGTTTGTTTAACCAGTCTCCTATATTTGAGCATTTACGTACTTTACAATATTTTGCAGTTATTCAAAAATGCAACAGTGAAAAGCCTTGTGCATACTGTTGGAGTGCATATTGGTATTTTCAGGGTAAATTCCTAGAGATGGGATTGCTGAGCCCAAGGCTTAGTGACTATATAGTTGTGTTAGATATTTCCAATTTCCCTCCATGGAGATTGTATCCATTTTCATCCCCACTCACAATGTGTGAGGCTCTTTATTTTCTTGCAACCTCACCAACTAGATGTATTATCAAGCTTTTGAATTTTTGCCAGTATTATGGATGAAATGTGATATCTTAATTTAGTTTAAATTTGTACTTCTCTTATTTGTGAGTGAAGTTGAGCACATTTTCATAAATTTAAGGGTCATTTTAATATATTTTTACAAATTGGTTGCTCATGGGTTTTGTCATTTTATTATCAGATTGTTGGTCTCTGCCCACCCCACCCAGCTAAAAAAAAAATTATTTATATATTAGGGATATCAACCTATCTGTGATAGATGTTACAAATATTTTCTCCCAACTTGTCATTTGTCTTTTAACTTGTGATATTTTTTGCCATTATAAAGTGGGTTTTTGAAAAAAAAAATTTTTTTTTTGCGGTCCTACTTATTTATCTTTTCCTTTTTTGCATCTGGATTTTGAGTCAGAGCTTGAAAGCCATCCCTACACTCAGGTTATAGAGGACTTCCCTATGTTTTCTTTTAGTACTTATAGTTTAATTGTGTATATTTAGATACCTGATCTATTTCAAGTTTATTCTCATATGGTGTAAAAGAAGGATATAATCTCTTTTTTTTTTTCAAATGTCTATCTCCTTTTCCCACACCATTCATTAAAAAGTAATTCTTTTTCCTAGTGATTTGAGATGCTACCAATGTTATATGCATGATTCCCATATGTACTTGGATCTGTTTCTTAAATTTCTGTTCCATTTCAATAATCTATTTGTCTATTCATATGCCAATACAGCAGCATCTTACTTATAGAACATTTGTAGTGTGTTTTAATAACTGGTAACATAGTTCTATCTCAGTTCTTGCTTTTCAGTATTTTCCCTAGTCTTGTATGTCCATTTTTCCATGAACTTGAATACCAACTTGTCTAGCTCCAGGGGAAAAGTTTCTTAGTATTCATTTGGATCACAATAAATGTGTAAATTAAGAGGAGTGATATCCTGATGGTGATGAGACTTTCTGGCCAGAAACAAGGGGTGCCCTGTTTGGAAGATAACTAGAGTGTGTTGCACCCTCTCATCTCTCCTTATTTCTCAGACTCAGAGGCTGTTGTCATATGCATCAATTCTTGAATCATCAAAGTATCATGTTAACTGGTGTTTTTTACTCTCTTCCTGGTCAATATAAGGATCTTAGAGCACTCTAACTCCATTTTCTCACCTTTTTACTTTTAATTTTATGTATCTTTCACTCTAACTCCATTTTCTCATCTTTTTACTTTTAATTTTATGTATCTTTCAAACACAGTAAAAGTATTTTTGTTTTACATAGTCAAGATCAATTTAGACTGACCTATGTATTTGTCTTCTCCATTGTACTTTATTTTTCCTGCATCTTTGATTTTCTACCTGGGATCATTTTCATTTAGGATTCCTTTTGAGGATCTTCTGGTAGCTAATTGTCTCAGTTTTGTTTGTCTGAAAATGTCTTAATAATATCTTTATTTTTTGAGGAATATTTTTCCTGGGTATAGAATTCTTGATTGGCAGTTACTTTCTTTCAGCATTTTAAATGTATAATTACATTGCCTTTTAATTTCTATAGTTTTTCTTGAAAAATCAATAATTAGGACAATTAAACTTTTTTTTTCACTATCTTTGAAGGTGATCTGCATTGTTTCCACTGACTGCTTTCCAGATTTTTCTACTTGTTTAAGAGTTTTAGCTGTTTATTATGATGTTTCTCTATGTGTGGATTTCCTTTTGTCTCCTGTTTGGAATTTTTAGGGATTCTTATAGCTTAAAATGTTTCATTGATTTTGAAAATGTTCTCAGCTATTAATGTCTTCTTGCTTCTGTTCCACTTTCTCCTCTCACCTTCTGGGACTCCAGTTACATGTTTAGACTGTTTCACTGTAGCTTCTCTATTTCTTCCCCTCTCTATGTTTTTTCCTTCCTCTTGTCTCTTGCCTCATTCTTAATATTTTCCTCAAAGTTATACTCAACTTCATGAGTTCTCTTTTCAGTGGTGTCTAGACAGTTATCAAGCCCAACCACTGAGATCTTATAGTTATTATATTTTTACTCCTAGAATTCCCATTTAGTTCCTTTTTATAGTTTCCAGTTATCTACCAATGTTCTCAACCTTTTCTATTGTCCTCTTAAACGTAGTAACCATAGTTATTCTAGATTTATCTGATAACTTCAATGTCTGAATTCCCTATGGGATTATTCCTGTTAATAGTTGTTTCTGCAGTTGCATTTCTACTGCCAAGAAAATGGAATAAAGAACTCTGTATTCATTTGCTTATAGATGCTGTCTTGTTGGCTTAAATGAAATGCCTATAGGGGCTAGGTAGGGAACACAAATTATAAAGTTTTTTTTTTTTATTGAGAGAGAGAGAATGGTAGAGAGAGAGCATGAGAGGGAAGAAGGTCAGAGGGAGAAGCAGACTCCCTGCTGAGCAGGGAGCCCGATGCGGGACTCAATCCTGGGACTCCAGGATCATGACCTGAGCGAAGACAGTCGCTTAACCAACTGAGCCACCCAGACACCCGGGAACACAAATTAATAAATTGAGTCAGGGGGCGCCTGGGTGGCTTAGTTGTTAAATATCTGCCTTCGGCTCAGGTCATGATCCCGGAGTCCTGGGATCGAGCCCCACATTGGGCTCCCTGCTCCGCGGGAAGCCTGCTTCTCCCTCTCCCACTCCATCTGCTTGTGTTCCCTCCCTTGCTGTGTCTCTCTCTGTCAAATAAATAAATAAAATCTTTAAAAAAAATAAAATAAATTGAGTCGGGTATAAGGGAATAAGGAAAGGTATAATAAGGAAAGGTGGGGACTTTGGCTAACTGGGGAATACATTTCCCACCCAAAGGTTTCAAGTTCAAAAACTAAATATTTTTAAGTCAAACAGAACGCATATGTGAACTGAATTTGCTCTTCCAGGCTCACAGACTTGTGGTCCCTAAACCAAAGATTGGTATATTCCTGAGCTTAGAAATTTTCTGGTAGTTGCAACAATTTACTCCTAGTAGGGGTAGAACCTGAAGAATTATTGTGAAGCCTTGACAGTAACAATAGCTAATATTTATATAATCCAGGTTATATGCTAAGAATTCCTCTAAAGACTTCCATATATTAATTTAGTCCTTACAACAGGATCATGAAGACCTCTCTCATTGTCATTATTTTATAGTTGAGGAAACTGAAGCACAGAGATATTAAGAGACTTGATTTGAAGGTCACTCAGATAGTAAGTAGCGGAGCTGGGAAGCAGAGCCCAGCAGTATGGCTCTAGAGTCCATGGTCTTAACCTCTACACAACCCCACATTTTGTGATACAGAGGAAGAAAACAGCACCAAGTTCTGGAATTTCTGACTGAAATTCTTGACAGGGTTTCTCTTGGTTCAGTGACAAGTCCACAAACGAGGAGAAACGAGGAGAAAGAAATGTGAAATCCACAAACGAGGAGAAAGAAATGTGCTATTTTTGTGAGCACTCTGAGGTGCTTTGTTCCTTGAACTCCGTGTTGTCATTCTATTACAAATTGGGTTGTATTTGAATGTCAATTCAATTAGTAAATGTATAATTGCTGTTGTCATAAACCATACTTTGACATTTAATGTACCAAATATGATCATTTTATGAGCAAACCAAGCTATCCATAATACATTTTTATGTTCTGCAGCTATCAAGATGGCTTTAGATTTATAGAGTGCTAAAAAAGTAACGGTATCATAAATTTCAATTTTCCCTAAAATTGCGTTTTTAAACAAAACAGGAAAAATGATGTTTCTGTCAATGTTTCCCCTCTAGTAGGCCCAGAATTCCTGAAAAGTTGAGATTGTTCAGAGATTGAGGCTCATTGTGCAGTTCTGAATGGTCACACACATCAAAGTGTATCTTCAATTCTGTATTCTTCTGGGGGGGCTTGCAGAGTTGTCTCTATATTCATGAAATTGAGAAAGACAGACTCACTAAATAGTTTAGATGCTCAATGGTATGTAGGGTCCAAGTTCTACAAAGTGGTTGCTAGACAAAAGCCCCTGCTGGTGAAGAGATGAGATTGTCCTGAAGGTGTAGGGTGTTCCTATGGCCATAGTGGAGGTCTGAGGAAGTGGGAGCTGGAGATTCCTGCACATCCATACCCAGCAAAGCTCTTTCATCTACTAAACCCAGGACTGTGGATGGTTACACACTTCTCAGGTCCTGGAAATCATGCTGTCCCCATGGAAATACAAACTAGGTGAGGGACCCTCTGAAGACTCAGAAGAATCTGAGTGAGGGGGCAGATGCGGCCATGTAGGGAAGGAGAATCCACACCATGCTTCCAAGGAACAGGGAAAATAAGGAACGATTGGATTCAAGGGTGGTTATTGGCTAGGATTGTCACACCCCAAACACAGTGAATGGGTTTGGGGTGGCAGGGAGAAGGGGGCATAGGTAAGCAGTGACAAAATAGTAAGATCAGTGAAACAGAATAGAAAGACAAAAATAGACCCAAGTATACATGAGGATTTAGTTCACAGTAGAGGTAGTATTCAGGAAAAGATGAAAATATATGAGCAGATTTATAAAACTTTGTTTTCCAAAACCTATTTAAGTGAACAAAAGGGGTTAGATACCAAATATACATCAACATTGAAACTATAGTAAGATCTCAATCTCACACCATAAATTTCAAAAAAATCTTATTTTGAGATTGAAATAGAAATTATTTAACTCTCGGAATTGACACACAGAGTGCAAAACAGAGCCATGAAAACATTTTTTAATGTCTTTATGGAAATACCGACCTTTCCATACCCAATTTGGAAGTAATGGAAACTGGGACTAGAAGTAGCCAGAGGGGAAATATGCAATGCCTCACCCAGAGCTTCCTCTCCTGGATGCAGAGAATTTCCTGAGCACAGGGTAGGAGAGAAAGAAGAGAATGACCCCTGAGATAACTACCAAAAGGCCTACCTGGGCAAGAGAAAAAAGGCCATTTTAAAGCCAGAAAAAAATCAGGCCATTTCAAACCAAAAGCCAGATTTTGTGCAAACACAGCCAGCTCATCCCCAAAGCAGAGAGAACAAACTAAGGACTGAAGGGCAGCCATGGGTGGAATCTGGCCCCAAATCAACACAATTCTCCAGGGCAATTAATTCCTGTAAGCCTTTAGGGCTCAGTAACTAAAGTAATCACAATCACCCAACAGAAGGTGAAATTTATAATTCTTGAAATAAAAGCCACATCAGCAAAAAAATATATATCCTAAACTGAAACAAAACTCACAGAGACCCTACCAACAAAATCTTGGAAGTAGGGAGGTGTGAGGAAAGTGCGTATGCTAATTTTCTTATCTTTCAGAGAAGGTGGGGCTATCTCTAGCTATTCCTTCATCTATGAAGTTGATAATCAGAGACTAAAAGTTTGTTCAACTGTATTATTTCAGTACACATGCAGACTTACCATGTAGCAGAGCCAAAACAAGCTGTACACATTTCAAGCTAGCAAGACAAAATATAAAAGAACAAAGAACAGGGGCGCCTGGGTGGCTCAGTTGGTTAAGCGACTGCCTTCGGCTCAGGTCATGATCGTGGAGTCCCGGGATCGAGTCCCACATCGGGCTCCCTGCTCAGCGGGGAGTCTGCTTCTCCCTCTGACCCTCTTCCCTCTCGTGCTCTTTATCTCTCATTCTCTCTCAAATAAATAAATAAAATCTTTAAAAAAAAAAGAACAAAGAACAAACTGACAATAATAGCCAATGATAAAAAAAAAAAAAACTAGGAAATAGGAAGAATTTAAAAAGTAGAGAGTAGAAATTAGATGACAGAAATAAAGCTAAAAATAAATCTGTTACGACAGTAAGTGTTAATGCAAAAAAATAACCTAATGCATAAAAAGAATGCTCAGCTTGGGCCAATAAGCTAAATCTAATTATAAATACTCCATATAAAAACAACACTTCTTGCACTGGATAGCTTTCATTTGCCCTCCAAATCCACTCTCTGCTATTCTCCACTGCTTTGTTAACCAGGAGGCCAACCAACACCACCTTACCATGTTGCCTTGCCCTCTGGCTTCTAGTTGGGTTTGGTCATAGGAAGCACCAGTAGGATCTCTAACAGAGGGAGGAGAATGAGGTCAGGGCATTCATTTTCCTGGTTCCCTAATGGAGAGTTACCATGGCTAGCTGCCTCCCACTACCAAAGGCACAGCTCCTGCTTTTCTTTCTACTCTTGTGGATTTCATTTCACTTCAGGTTCTAGTAACTGATGCAGAGATGCTAATGCATCGTTAAATCCAAGAGTACTACACTGTCCCTAGTGGTTTCTCCGCACACCTGCTCACGCCTCTGCAAATGGTCCCTCTGTAAATTCTCATCAAATCACCCAGTTTGAGCATGGCACTTTTTCCTGCCAGGACTCTAATATATGCCCAAAGTTACTCATAAAGCTGAAAGTAAAAGAATGGGGAAAAGAATGTGAGGCAAATTCAAAGAAATCAGGGTTTGTCTTCCTCAGAAAATGCTGAATTCAAGGAAGAAGCATTAAATGGGGTTTTAAAAATCACATTATAGTTATGAAGGGTAAGATCCCCATTAATGTAAAATTGTCTTGCTGCTATATGTGCTAAATTATGTAGAAATAAAATACATGAAGCCGAAAATTGCTGGAAATGTGAAGAGAAAAAAGTCAATGGGAATTTTTAATACATCTTAGTTTTTGAAAATCAAGTTCAACATTAGTGGGAAAACTGATAAAAGCAGAACAAAGTCTGGAGTTGAGGTAATAGAATTGTGCCAAAGTTATTTTCTTAACTTTTACAAACATACTGTAGTTTTATATTGACTAACATTAAGGGAAGCCAGCTGAAGGATATCTGGGACCTATCTATACTATGTTCACATACTTTTCTGTAAATCTAAAATGATTCCAAAATAGAAAGTTTAGAAAAAGATAAAGTTAATAAAAGATACAGGAAATTTGAGTGACATAATTAACAGTATCAACCTAAGAACAGAAACTACTCTTTCTTTTCATGTGACCATAATATGCAAAAATTCTCTATATATTAGAAAAGAAAAAAACTTTAAAAGGTTGAAAAGTAAAAACATAAAATCATTATTATCCACAATTCAAATTTAAAGTGGAAACAAACCAAAATCTCTGACCCTTTTATTTTTCATTTTTTTAAAAGATTTTATTTATTTATTTGAGAGAGCAGGTGAGAGAGAGAGAGAGAGAGCACCAGCTGGGGGTGGGGTAGTGGGAGAGGGAGAAGCAGAAGCAGACTCCCTGCTGAGCAGAGAGCCTGACAATGTGGGGCTCAATCCCAGGACCCTGGGATCATGACCTGAGCCGAAGGCAGATGTTTAACCAACTTAGCCCCCCAGGTGCCCCTGGAGATAAGAACTCCTTAAGACATTTGGGTCACCATTTTCTGTTATTTGCTGATGTATAAAATATCCAAGAAGTAATGAAAATGAAATCCTACATATTAAATCCTATAGGGTACAGCCAAAACTTTATTCAGAGGAAAAGTCATTTCCTTTTATCTCTCTTATGACTAACATACACACTCTGCCTCAAATAGATTAAGCATTCAGATTAAGAAGTTAGAAAAAAGAAAGGCAATGTAAAGTCAGGAGAAAATTTAATTTTTTTTATTTTTAAAGATTTTATTTATTTATTTGAGGGAGAGAGAGAGAGCATGAGAGCGGGGTGAGGGGCAGAGGGAGAAGCAGATTGCCACTGAGCAGGGAGCCCGACGAGAGGCTGGATCCCAGAACCCTGGGATCGTGACCTGAGCCAAAGGCAGATGCTTAACCGACTGAGCCACCCAGGTGCCCCAAGAAAATAATTTTATTTTATTTTATTTTATTTTATTTTTTTTTTTAAAGATTTTATTTATTTATTCATGAGAGACAGAGGGAGAGAAAGAGAGAGAAGCAGAGGGAGAAGCAGGCTCCCAAGGAGCAGGGAGCCCGATGTGGGACTCGATCCCAGGACCCCGGGATCATGACCTGAGCCGAAGGCAGGTGCTTAACCATCTGAGCCACCCAGGCGCCCAAGAAAATAATTTTAAAAGGAAATTCAGGGGCACCTGGATGGCTCAGTCAGTTAAGCATCCAACTTACTGGTTTTGGCTCAGATCGTGATCTCAGGGTTGAGATTGAGCCCACATCGGGCTCTGAGCTCAGTGCAGAGCCTGCTTGAGAATCTCTTTCCTTCTCCCTCTGCCCCTCCCACTCATGCTCTCTCTTTCTCTAATAAATAAATAAATCTTTAAAAAAAATAAAAGGAAATTCAGTGTTTATTGCCAACCAAATGCTGCATCTAGGCCTACAATAAGCATTTCCTCTTTCTCAGTTTCCCTATCATCCCTTGAGCTCATCTTTAGATTTTGTCTCTCCTCTTCCACTCCCAAAGGAGTGTGGGTAAATGGCAATCCTCTGTTGTCCAAGCCTTTCTGGGAAGGTGAGCCCTTACCAAGTCCCTACTACACCTTGCTCATCAAACTGATCTGTCCAGCCCCAGACAATCAGGAGTAGACTGTGGTGTTAAAGCTCTTGATATATGAGAAAGAAAGATTAGGACTCAAATATTGTAGGAAAAAAAGCATCAAAAGGTATGGAAGAGAATCTTTTGAATCCAGTAAGAGGAATCCATACCAGTCCAAAAGAGACCTATCTACCCCCCCACCCTCTCTAATAAGGGCACCCATTAGTTCTTCATGAGGAACCAGTCGATGTTTTCATCAGAACACTTTATAGGTCATTCATAATTGGCTGCATTTATTTATGCTGAGGTCAAGGTAGAATACATTCTAGACCATGAGTTTAGAAATTATGCAGAAGTCCTTTTGTCACTCCCTTCAGATGGTACCTTAAAATGCCATCCAGCTAAAGACCTACGTTTGGACTTGGAAGACCTTCTTGGCTATAACAAACAAATGTCCTGATTTCAGTGTGGGCAAAAACAAAGAATCAGATCTCCAGCATCGTCAGCATCATCAGCATCATCATCGCTACCACAAAACAACAACAATAATAGCAAATAATCCTTACTGAGCATTTGCCACATGGCAGAAACTAGGCGAAGCACTTCACATGCATCTTTTCATTTAATCCCGACAGATGAAGTAGAAAGTGGGATTTGAACCCAGGCCTATCTGGCTCCAAAATCTACATTCCTAAGCACACCACCAAACTGACCAAACTAGGCTTTTCTTTGTTTTCTATCTGATGGTGCTAAATGTTCCCCATTCACAGTGGTTTCCACATTTGATCCTCACAACATGTCAGTGAAGCAAGAATGATCATTGCCATTTTACAGATGAGGCTCAAAGAGGAGAATAATATTCTCAGATTATGCACTTAGCAAGTGATAGAACTATAATCTGAGCTTCCTTCTTTCTCCTCTAAAACCCAGGCTTTTTCACACAGCTTCTTGTGATGCTAACCACTGCAGTCCTGACTGTTAGGGGCACAAGGAAAACAACAAATTACCCATAGGTTCAACGTGACACTTTTTCTATTCCCTTTTTCCTCACCCCTGGAAAACTAATTCATTAACACCTTCATTATTTTTAGGTGTTGTTTTTTTTTTTTTTTTATATCTTGGTGATTTTTTTTTTCTTCTCCATTTTCTTATCAAGGGTTCGTACATGGCCTATAATGATACCACTCAAGGTGACAGCCACTTTGGAAGTTCTCCACACATTAGCCCGCAATTTAGGGAATTATCAGCAGTCCCGAGGAAAGCATAAATTTCATCCAAAGCAATTGTTTAGATAGGGGACCTTTCCCAGAAATGAGATCAGCTCTTTTCCAAAAACTGCCCAGTCCTTTTTAAAAGGCAACTCAAGTAAAGTGGTAAATGCCTTCTTTCTACCAAATATTGGAAAGTATACCCCTCCCAGTCTCTTTCCTCAGCTGAAACAGTACCAGCCAGAACCAAGGGCTGAAGTGGTCAGCCCCGCACCTACACAGAGAGATAGATGTGTAGCACTTTGTAAATTGTTAGTCAAAGAAAGTTAAGCCCTCAGCACAATGGCAGGCATCTCTAAAATGTATGTTAGATTATCAGCATCTCTTATTTTTTTTAAGATTTTATTTATTTGAGAGAGAGCAAGCATGTGAGCTAGAGAGCACAAGCAGGGGGAGCTGCAGAGGACAGAGGGAGAAGCAGACTCCCCACTGAGCAGGGAGCCCGATGCAGGACTCTATCTCAGGACTCTGAGATCATGCCCTGAGCAGAAGGCAGACTCCTTATCAGTATCTCTTATAAATCCTTCTTGAAATTTCCTAATGTAGGCCCACTAGGTTCCCCTCAATTCCCCTGAATACTACGAGATCTTTCCCACCTAAGTGTCAAAGCCCAGCTCCTCCCTTGCTGACCACAAGGCGATTCTCAGATGATCTTGGATTATATTTGTGTACGAAAGAAAGCCTGTGATTTTTAAGGGCTAAAAAACTAGGATGTGGTAGTCATCCAGCTTCTGGTTGCTAAGCACTTCCCTCCTTTTTTCTGTAGAAAACAGAAAAGTGTTCTTTTTAAATTCTGAGACTGTGGTCTTACTCTGCACAGTAAATTAAGCCCACAACAATATCTTGAGAAACTCTGTCGTGGGTTCTGCTTCTGGCAATGGTTGTTTCCACCCAAGTCTCTCTCTAAAAACAGTTGTACAATCTAAACTAAATACTGTGAAAATCTGTTTGAAGGCATAGGAAAGCTACTGAGATTACACAAGAGCATTCAGCCCAGCATTTGGGGTTTCCCTAGAGGCACAGAACAATTCCAAAAGCAAAAGCAGTGATGGAACGGCTGAGAAACTGAGTGAGGTTTTCAGAAATCGCAGAGCTAGTGTGACAAAAAATAAAATCGATGATCTTCCAGGAGAGCAGAAATTTTCAGTTCCAGAATTTCCTTTCAATTATTTTCAGTAGTTTCTAGTTTTCTGCCAAATGTTCCTATCTTGATATTTAATCTTTAAAATTGTTAATCTAATTATTAAAAAATCTGGGTGTGATAACTCTGTCAGGATCTTTAGCGAATATGGCTTTGTCTATTTTTTCCCCTTGTGTTTTTTGCCCAAATCTGGTCTTCTTGCATGCCTGATTATTTTCTGTTGCATGTTGCACATTGTGTATGACAAATTGTAGAGACCATTTGTCGCTCTGGTATTTTACTGCAGAAAGGATTTGTTTTTGCTTCTGGCAGATCACCTTAATTAGAATCAGACATTAGATGATTCAGAGTTGAGAGCTTCAGACCTTGTGAGGACTCATCTATTTCTGGTCAATCCTTCCAAAGAAGGAAGTGTTCTGGTCAACCCCACAGGCTTTTTGTTTGTAACCCTAGATAGAAGCTTCAGAATGGATGACAGTAAAAGGATGGAAAAGGATATACCATGAAAACATTAGTCAAATGAAGACTGGTGTAGCTATACCTAAATAGACACTAAGTCGATAAGCATTGCTAGAAATAGAGATTTCATAACGATGGAAGAGTCTATCCAATAGGAAGCTGTAAGAATTCTATATGTATATGCATCAAATGACATAGCCACAAAAGGTAGTAAGCAAAGTAGGCGTAGCTTATCTGTTGTCACAGATGGGGTCAGTAGAATATCTCTGTTTAGCTTGCCTGATGCCACCAGTGCCTAGTAAAATGCCTGGTGCATACTCAGTACCCTGCAGATGACTTAAAAAGCCAGTATTTCACACCAGGATGTCTAGTATTTCTACTTATACCCACTGCTAATTAGAATTAGAATTAGAAATTAAATTCTAATTAGAAGTAGACATTCTAATAAAAATAGTAGTAGTGCTTAAAACATACACCACGCACGCTAACCTAACCAGTCTAGGCTAGTGCTTACAGGCATGGTAGGCTTTGGACTCAGAAAGGCCTGGGTTCAAATCCCAGCTCCTTTACTTACTAGCTGTATGGCCTTGGGAGTGATAGCCTCTGTGAGCCTCTATTTCTTTATCTGTAAACTGAGGAAGAGTAATACTTCCTTGCATAATAATACTATGCAATATTATTACAGTACTATATAATGCTATGCCATAATACTTTTTAAAGTATGAAACAGAATAGTGTCTAGTGTAGTAATAATATATTAATAATTATATATAAGAAATTTTGAAAAAATTCCAGAATAGCAGTCAAGACTCCCCCACTAAAAATTGGAATCAGAGATGCCACTGAAAACTAACTATTTTACCTAATTATAAAAATTATCCCTGAGAATATTACTGTAGTGGACAGACTTTAAGATGGTCCTGATCCTTGCCTCCTATTCACACGTTTGCACAATTTCTTCTCCTTGAAAGGTAGAAACTGTGATTTGCTTCTAGCCAACAGAATGCAGCAGAGATGATGAGGTGTACCTGATTCTGTTTCTACGATCACATAGCACCCATCTTGTTGGAGTCTCTCTCTCCATTGCTGGCTTTGGAGAAGCAAGCTGCTGTGAATCCACCAATCACAAGGAAGTGAATTCTGCCAAAGTCCTGAGGGAGTTTAGAAATGGATGCATCCCCAGTCAAGACTCTGATGAAAACCCAGCCCCAGATGACACCTTGGTGGCAATCTTATGAGATCCTAGGAAAAGGGCTCAGCTAAGTTGTGCCTGAACCCTTGATCCACAGAAATTCTGAGATAATAAATGTGTGTATATGTATATAAGAGCTTTATTGTGATGTAGTTCACACACTATAAAATTCATCCATTTAAAGGGTACAATTCATGGTTTTTAGTGTGTTCAGAGTTGTGCACTTGTAGAACATTTTCGTAACCCCAGAAAGAAACTCCATACCCATTAGCACTTGCTTCCCGTTCCTCCCAACCCCTATCTCCTGGCAACCACTAATCTTTCCGTCTGTATGAATTTTCCTGTTCTGCACATTTCCTATACATAATGTGGCCATTTGTATCTGACTTCTGTCACTTATCATAATGTTTTCAAGGTTCATCTGTGTTGTAGCCTGTATCAGTACTTCGTTCCTTTTTATGGCTGAATACTACCCCACCATACAGATACACTGGTTTGTTTATTCCCTCATCAGTTGGTGCACATCTGGGTTGCTTTCCCTTTGTAGCTATTATGAGTAATGCTGCTGTGAACATTTGTGTCTAAGTTTTTGTGTGGACATATCTCTTCCTTTCCTTTGATACAAACCTAGGAGTGGAATTTCTGGGTTATACAACACCATGTTTAACCTTTGGAAGAACCGACAGACTGTTTTATAAAGTGGCTGCACAATCCGATAATCCCACCAGAGTGTACGAGGGTTCTGTCTCCACTGTATCCTCCCCAACACTGGTTATGATCTATCTTTTGTATTATAGCCAGCCCAAGGGGTGTGAAGTACTATCCAATCCTGGTTTTGACTTGCATTTTCCTGATGACTAATGATGTTAAGAATTTTTTCACTTGTCTATTGGTTCTTTGTGTATCTCCTTTGGAGAAATGTCTATTCAAATCCCTTGTCCATTTTTTTAATAGGCTTCTTTGTGTTATTAAGTTGTAAGAGGTCTTTATATATTCTTTTTTTTTTTAAGATTTTATTTATTTATTTGACAGAGAGATAGCAAGAGCAGGAACATAAGCAGGGGGAGTGGGAGAGGGAGAAGCGGGCTTCCTGCCCAGCAGGGAGCCCGATGTGGGACTCGATCCCAGGACCCCGGGATCATGACCTGAGCCGAAGGCAGACGCTTCACGACTGAGCCACCCAGGTGCCCAAGTTGTTAAGAGGTCTTCATATATTCTATATAGAAATCTCTTGTCAGATATATGATCTACAAATATTTGTCCCTATTTTGTGGGTTATCTCCTACTTTATTCATGGTGCCTTTTAAAGCATAGAAGTTTTTAATATTGATGAAGCCCAATTTATCTCTTTGCTTTTGTTGCCTGTGCTTTCAAAGAATTCACTGTGTAATCCGAGGTCAGGAAACATAGGGGTAAATGTTTTCTTTTAAGAGTTTGTAGTTCTTAAATTTAGGTCTTTGATCTATTAAGAGGTAGAGCCCCAACTTAATTTTTTTTTTTTTTTTTTTTTTTGCATCTGGATATCCCGTTGTCCCAGCACCATTGGATTAAAAGACCGTTCTCTCCCTTATTGAATTGTTTTGGCACTCATCAAAAACCTGTTGATCAGGGGCACCCCGGTGGTTCAGTCGGCTAAGTGCCTACCTTCGGCTCAGGTCATGATCCTAGGCTGCTGGGATACAGCACAGCCTCGGCTCTCTGCTCAGGGAAGAGCCCGCTTCTTTCTGTCCTTCTGCCCCTCCCCCGCTTGTGCTCTTTCACTCGCTTTTCTCTCAAATAAATAAATAAAATCTTAAAAAAACAAAAAACAAAAAACCTATTGATCATAACTGTCATGATGTAGCAGGACTAACTCCATCTTGAATTCATTCTGCCTCCCACAGTTCTCCCTCCCTTGTTATTCTACATTAGACCTGTTTGTGCAATATAAGTCCATTGGGGAATTAGTTGACTTTTAGTGGGAGTACTGAACTAAGACATAGAATACCTTGCCCAAAATAAAATAATCAGCACATCCTGCATGTCGACTGAAGACGTCTGACTGATTGCTCAAGCCCGAGTGGCAGCTCTAGCCTGTTTCTTACTCCCCTCACCCCTGCCCCTCCAGCCCTGCTTCCCTTTTCTCCCCCTTTAAAAACCCCTGCCTGCACTGAGATGTCAGGATGATTTTTTTGGGACGTTAGTCTCCATCTTCTTGGTTAGCCTGCTTTCTCAAATAAAGTCACTTTCCTTTGCCCCAGCATCCTGTTTCTTGACTTACTGGCCTTACTGGCTGTGCAGTGAGCAGATTGGATGTGGGTTCGATAAGAGGGTTAATTTCTGGACTTGCAGTTCTGTTAAATTGATCTATATGTCTATCTTTATGCCAATTACCATACTGTATCTTTATAGTAAGTCTTGATATCAGGAAGTAAAAGTCCTCTTTTTTTTTTTTAAGATTGTTTTTGATATTTATGGTTCCTTGAATTTCCATATGATTTTAGGATCAGGCTGTCAGTTTCTGCGAAAAAAGACAGTTGGGATTATAGGGGTTGTATAGAATCAATAGGTCAATTTTGGAATATTGCTATCTTAACAGTATTAAGTCTTCCAATCCACGATGCTCAGAGAGGTTAAGTACCCTTACCCATAGCCAAGTAACTCTTCATATGTGGTAGAAGTGAGCCAGCTCTCCCCACTGACTTCTGTCCTGGTTGAATGCTAAGGAGTCTGACCTATCCTGGCCCCGTCCCCAAGGGCCAAACAAAGACACTGCCATCTGAGCAGTTTGAACAGTGCAATCTGAAAAGTGAAGCTGAACTTCTCAAGAAATACAACAAAGTAAAAAATAAAAAGCTATTTGTTGAAAGAGCTCTCAAAGAGAGTCCTTCCATGAACAACTTGGCACAGAAGGCAGAACCTCCCAGAGACATCTCCAGTCATCGTTAGAGATGAAGCAAACCAGCTTTCTAAGGAGGATGGGCCTATACCTACACTCTTGATTTGCTGAGAACATTAGAAAGGTTTGGGCCAGAGCTGAATTGCTGGAGACCACAAAGGGAACACTGCACCTGACCCAGCACTTTCCAACTCTGCCTTTCCTCGAGGCTGTACTCAGCTTCTCCTCTAAGTGTTAAACAAATATTTAAAGAATATTTTGTTGAAGCAGTATCAAATTATCAGCCTGCCTGTGGTGCCCACGTGTCTTGGTTTAGCCCTGCCTCACTCCATTAAGATGTGGCAAAGCCAAGGGCTCTTTAGCCAATCTCAGTAATTAGCAAGAGTTAAGCTTTTCGCTGTGTCCACAAACCGTATGGATTGCGGTGTTTCTGCTTAGCTGATCGGAAAATTGTAACACTTTGGCTTTAGTGTTTTTAGCAGCTTATAGCTAAGCATTCATTAATTATGCAAAACAGGCTTCAGGGGAATGATTCTATTGAGTTAATTAATAGCAAGTGTTTCTAGCCAATTAGCAGCCTTCTCTCTTATTGTAGGGAGGCTGCTGCGGGACATGCCAGGCAGAGCAGTCTCCCCGCACACTCCTCTGCTCTACTCCTCTCTTCTATGAAATTGAAAGGCCACAGGCAAGGACTTCTCCAACCCTGGACCTCCCTTTGTCCTGGACCATTCTAATGTCCATTTAGACACCACACCTCAAAGTGTGGTCTGGGGACCGGCAGAATCAGCGTCACTGGGGATGCTTATCGAAATGAAGAACTCAGGCCCCACCCAGACTTCTTGAATCGGAATCTGTGTTTTAAGAAAATCCCTTAGGGACCCATATGCATAATCTTAAAATTTGAGAATCACTGATACAGAAGACCCATCCAAGACCCTGACCCTCACAATTCCTGGCCCTTTTTAATCCAGAAGCTTCCTGGTCATTTACATTAGCCACCACAGACACGCATGAACACATCTGGAAACTTGCTTTTCCCATCTCTGTAATCTTACCATCCTGTCCTGCCCTCTGACCATTTTCAAATACCAACACCCAAATTTCTCATTCTCTTACCCCCAGTGCACATCTAACGGAGACCGGCTATGATCGCCCATCCATCTGTCCCCTTGTAGGTTCCTCCCTTATTCCATGATCAACGGCACTTCAATTGATCTGTCTTTGTCATGCTCCGCTCTCCTGCCCTGTGTGACATGTGCTAAGGTTCTGTGCTCCTGAAAAATCTACATGTTCCCGGCAGCTTTCTCCCTGAGTCCAACCGCTGTTCCAATCTGCTACCCTTCTTTCCAAGCTCCTCATCTCATGAGGTGCCTCCCCTCTCATCCCACAGAGGAAGCCAAGCCATCCAGACATCTCCCTTTCTTGTCCCCTTCAAACTTACCTGCCTCTGCATGTATCTCATTCTTCTTCCCCCCTCCTTGATGAAAGAGTGTCCCTGCTTCTGTCAACCTGGGTCTTCATACCCTTCCAGGTAGGGTGGGTCCCATCAATCACCTTGCTCTTCCCTCAGATTTCAACATCTCCCTCTCCACAGGTTGCTTCCCCACAAATCATCTCTCCCTTCTTTGAAAGGAGTGCCTTGTCATAGCCTCATAGCCTTCCTGTGTAACCTCCTTCCATGAGCCCTCACTAAACAGTCAGGCTTTTCAACTCCCGTTCACTCCTCAGCTTGGAAAGATGTCCCCAAGGCCACTGATGACTGTCGGATCCAACATGCCTCACCTTGTTTGGCCTTTCTGTGGTATTTGTGGAGCTGGCATGTCCTCCTCCCTAGAGCTTCTTCTCCTGTTTGATTGAGTGGCACCAGTCCCTCCTTCTGACCCTTCGACCACTCTATCATTTCACCTGCTGTTATTGGTTCTCTTGCCCTGAAATACCTATGTTCACCATGTTATTTCTTTAACCTGCTTTACACACCTCTTTCCTAAATGACCTCATTCAAGCCTTGGCTTCAACTTCCCATATGAAGATCCACCCAAATTGCTTTCTCCAGGCCAGAGCTTTCTGCAGAGCTTCAGAATTCTATACTCAGCTCCCCACTGAAGGGCATCTCTATATGGATGACCCATAGACACCAAAAGCTTGTGTGCCACGTGCATCTTTCCTGATCCCACATCTAAGCCTTTCCGATCTCAAAGAATGAGACCACCATCCATCCTGAGGTCAAAACAGAAACTTGGAAGTCAGTTCTGTCCATTTGCTCTTTCTCTCTCTCCTGGCCTGCTGCCTCTGCTCACACTTCTCCCCACCTAATTTCCCAATCCCTTCGATCTACTTCTTTCTGTCTCCATGGCTATTATCTTAATTCAGATCCTTGTCTCTGATCACTAAAATATCCCGTCTCTAATCAACCCTTCTCTAGTTCATTCCACATTATTGCCAGAGTGAGGTTTTAAAATGTAAATCTGATAATGACTCCAAGCCCTGCTGTTCACCGTTCTCCAGCGGCTTCCCCAAAGTCTTCCGAACAGAGTTCAAACTCTGCCTACATAGATTCTGACTCCCTTTCTTGCTCTGCATCCCCTGCCACTCTTTATGCCTTCGACCACAGACCCTGCACTGGATTTATCAGGTCCTGTCAATCTGTTGGAAGTCCCTTAAATGTAGCATGCTATTTTCTGTCCCCAATTATTGCAGATTCTGTTCCTTCTACCTGGAATGTCTTTCACGTCTTTCTTCTGGTTAACTGCTGCTCATGCTATAAAACTCAGTTCTAGTATTATCTCCTCTGAGAAGATTTTTTGGCCATCCTTCCAGCAATAGGACTTAGATGCTTTTTCCAAGTGCTATTAATAATAATATTGTAAATAACTGTCAGTTCTGTCCATGTGTCTATGCTATGTACCTTATCTGCATAATAATATTTAATCCTCATAATAACACTATGAAGAATTACTATAATAACACTATGAAGAATTACTATCTCTGTCTTACAATGAGGAAACAGGTTCAAAGAGGATAAGTAAATTGCCTGAGTTCATACTGCAAAGGCAAGTTTCAAACCTAGGTCTGTGTGATTCCAACGCCCAATCTCCAACCATTGTGCTATACACTACCATTCCCCACAGGACACTGTGCTTGCTTTTACCAAAATACTTCTCATGGTGTGCCTTAGCCTCTGGTCGTATGTTTGTCTCTACCTGCCCCTCTTAGTAAAGGCAATGAGGTCTTTGAAGTCAGAGACTATGCCTTTCTTATTTGTATACCCCTAGTGCAGGACACAGGGCCTTATATGTTAGCCTTGCAATGAGCATGAGTGTATTAGCCTGCTTGGGCTGCCATGACAAAATAGAGTGGGTGGCTTAAATAACAGAAATTTATTTTCACACAGTCTGGAGGCTGGAAAGTCCAAGATCAGACAGGGTTCCATTTCTGGGGAGGAGTCTCATCCTGACTTATAGACAGCTACTTGTTTACTGTGTCCTTACATAATGGAAAGAGTGAGCTCTCTGGTGTTTCTTTCTCTTATAAGAGTTCCATCAAATGAGGGCTCCACTCTGTGACTTCATTTAACCTTAATCACTTCCTTAAAAGCCCTGTCTCCAGAACGGTCACATGGGGGGCTGGGGAGTTAAAGCTTTAACCTATGAATTTGCAGGGGACACAGTTTATACAATAGCAATGGGCTACGCCCCTCCCTCCATTGTTTCAGTGACTGTTCGGCATAAATCGTGCCAACAGTGAAGACTGAGCGGTTAGGTCTTCAAACCTATAGGAAGTCCCCAGGATGATCCCAAGAAAACATTGCAGAGGAGGGATCTTGAGGGATGCACAGACTACGTGTAGGTTGAAAGGGTGCAGAGAGATTTCTGATGGGAGGAAGCAGCAGCAGGGATGAGGTGGGCTAGTGTGGTCAAAGTCACAGAGTATTGAGATGCTGAGTGGTGGGAGAGGACCCTGAGGGCTCTGCCCAGAAGCACAGATTTGATGTAAGTCACAGACTACATAGCTTTTCATTTCTCTAACCTTTCACTGGTTGGCTGGGATTGCGTGTAACACTAAGTTGAGAAAGATTCTGTGGCTACATCTGCACTTCCCAGAAGAAGGTCGTGATAGATTAGTGATGTCTGCCCTGGCTCTGAGGACAGAGGAGTAAGAGTGGCAGCAAGAGGGTTGTGCATTTGCTACCTCTGCTAGAGATGCTGCCCTCCTGCTCCCGTGTAGAACTCAAGCAGATGCACACAGACCTGCAAAGATATCTCCTCGCCCTACCCCGCAGTGTCCACCGTGCTCTGCCACGGGGTCATTTCTCCATGCACCCGGGGAACCAGGACAGTGCTGGATGCCATGCATGGTTGGAGAGAATGGCAAGTTCCCAAATCCATATTTGGCTTTTTCCTGGGACTCCAAAGTAGCTCTACTTGTGCCCACAACTCACCGAAGCATCTCATAAAAGCCGGTTACTTCCCTCAGCTTCTGGCCCTCACCTTCCCAACCTTAGGGACTCAGACGCCATCCAAAGGGTCAGGCAGTGAACAAAGGTTATGTCCTCTGATGTCCTTGCCTCCAGTCTTTCCTGAAGCCAAACTTCTTGTGGCTTCCTCAGTTATAAAACTAAAGTCTCCTTACACATTAATGAGACAAGCAGATCTAGTGAGAAGTTGGGCGTTGACCATACGTACCCCTGATCCTCCATCAAGATGCTTTATTATGGGGAGAAGTAAATTAGAAAACACATGAAGCACTCTGTAAATTCCTCCCCTGATTCTACCACCCACTGGTGGCACTGGGAGAGTGTTAACAGATCACTCTGCAAATGCACTGTGCAAGTACTCTGCATACACTGTTTTATTTAATCCGCACATTAGGTCTCGAGGAGGAAGGTAAATGCTGTGTGTGCGCTTTGGATTGTGGTGCTGCTGCTGGTTGTCTGAGTGTTTATTTCCCTGCTGTCTTTCCTTAGTAGACTCTTAAAAAGCCAAAGATGGAATTTATATCTCCACTAGAGCCAAGCATTCAAAGGCAAACGGCTTCTCCCAACCCCGCTTCTGAATCGCAAACCAAAAGGAAGGTTAGTAAGAAGTCGTGATACTAGCCAGCATTTATTGTACCCTTATTTGTTTTTTTGTTTTTTAAAGATTTTATTTATTTATTAGAGAGAGAAAGAGAGATAGAGAGCATGAGAGGGAAGAGGGTCAGAGGGAGAAGCAGACTCCCTGCTGAGCAGGGAGCCCGATGCGGGACTGGATCCCGGGACTCCAGGATCATGACCTGAGCCGAAGGCAGTCGCTTAACCAACTGAGCCACCCAGGTGCCCTATTGTACCCTTATTTGTAACTTAAGAGTTTTACATATATTTAATCTTCACTACAACCCGAGGAGGTAGATGCTATTTAAGATCAGGGAACTGGGGCTGAGCATGGTTAAATCACTTTCCCAAGGTCAAACGGTTGGGTGGTGATGGAGCCAAAATTCAAACGTAGGCAGCCAGGTGCTGGCACAGACCCTAGACCACTAGGCGATGCTGCCTCCTCCAGGAAGGTGACACGCAGCCAGTTCACCTCTGGTTGGTCAGACCTCCCTGGCGAGGTAAGCACTCTTCTTGTGAGCACAGACCCATTCGAGGTTTTGTTCTAACACTGAAGGCCTTCCTGGGCCCGACTCACCCTCACTGCACACAGATGGAGGCTGTCACCATGCTGAGCCAGGTGCACCTGCTGGTCATAAATACCATGAACAAACAAACTGAAATCTGACTGCCCCGATGCTGGGAGAGCAGGGGCGGAATCCAGGCATTATCATGGGAGATCTGTCCTGTTGCATTTCTCCTATTCCTGCTGTCAAAGTGAATCAACCAGAGCCTCCATGAGAATAAAATGAAGGGGCCCAAAGCAGAGCAAAGATGAAGTGTTCTTGTCAGACCCCATTAAGGTGACTGGTTCAGGCAGCAGGTGGTGGTGTTAATGTGCAATTGCCATGGTTGGTTTCGAGATTCTCTCTCTCTCTCTCTCTCTCTCTCTGATGGGCACGTACACACACAGACACACACACACCTCAAAGCGTGAGGGATTTGGGTGGTCTTGAGGTCCAACCTAAGGTAACTGGAGCAGCGTTTCCCACCAGGTATTCTGTCAACACTCATGGTGAGGAAGGTGAATGGGGTTGGGGCTAACACACGGTTCGCCGCTCTGATCATTTCGGGACTGCTGGATGAAACAGTTAGCTGTTTCCCACAGGATTCCGCAGGGCCCTGAATAAATTGCTGTATGCTGTGAATCTCCAAAAGGAGGACAGAGTATGCAGATTCGACCAAATTCCTCTGCCCTCTGGTATTGCAGGGAACACACCGTGCGAACTGCTTTCTACAGCAGAAACTCTGATCCACGTGCTAGGCCTCTGCCTGCAGATTCTGCCCAGCCCACTTCTGCAGCCAACCTGAGCAGTGCAAGAAGGCTTTAGTGATCTCAGCCTTCCTAGCGGGGGACCTCAAGAAGATCATGAGGGCAAAGCAGCAGCACCCTGACTCCCAGGAACCTGCTGAGCATAACCCACTCTTCCTCTGACCTTGCCCTTACCACAGGTGGGCTCAGCCCTTACATCTGGGCTCCTGTCTGGTTTCTCTGCTCAGCACTTGAATTTCTAGGCTGGACTTGAACCCCATCGTCAACCTTACCCCACTTGGTGGGAGACCGACCCTTGTCTCTCTCTTGCCACTCCCTCCCCAGGGGCTGTGTTCTGTAACGATGCCCTATTTCTTCCTGGGAGCCTTCTACAGCTGGAATGTTTCCTGACAAGAGCACTGCACCTCTGCTCGCATGACCTCTCCCACTTGGGTGACCATACCTTGCCCATCAGCTCGCCCCTGGCATGGATATCGGTTGTATATACACAAGGATGGCTAGCCTTCTGGCCTTTGGGCAATGGAATATCTACCAGACTCACAGCCAGACCATGTGCCAGTCCCCAAGCCCACCAGTGCTAACTACCTGTCAGCCCCCGTTGGTTTCTGCTGATGAGGTCCTGGTATGACTCAGTGGCTAGGCCTCTCCAAAGACGCACATAGGAGCTTGGCATTTCTTAGACCATGTCCCTATCCCCCCACAGGTCAACAAGACACATAGCTAGGGTTTGAGGCTCAAGACCAAGACCTAAGTGGTGGGGAGTGGCGGGGCTTCCCTTGTACACGGTGCTGGCTGAGTGATGTGGAGGGCATTCTGATGGTTTAGATCTTCTGGGAAGAACAGGACAGTTATATTAGATCAATGATTCCAGGCATTTGGATTTCATGGGCCATTACAATTTCCCAAAAATACTCTTTGAGAGACTTTATAATGTTGGCAACCAAATAAGGGACAATAAAAAAAATGACAATAATCTTTATCAAGAGGCTGTAACATACAAAAAATTTTAATATTTAAAAAAGTAAGGAATATAATCTCAGCATTTGAAAAATGAGGCCAGTGGAAAATTTCTATACCTTCTCTATTTCATTAGAGACCAGTAAAAATTGATCATGGATCAGCCCTAGCCTACGGCCTAGAATTTTGCGGTCCCTGTCCAAGAAGCTCTCTGAAATCTCCTGAAATCTCATCCTTACTGCCTGGCAACCAGCCATATTTGGCAGCTCAGATTATCGGGTGACACTTTCTTTAATGAGAACAGATATGTCTTTCCACAACTCTCACACCTTGGTCTTGGTTCTGCCTTGACCCAGAATGGGTTTACTGCCTGTTTTCTAAGGCGTCCCTTTGGATATTTGAAGCTGGCACCAAAACCTTCCTCTGGCTACCTTCCCAGTCCCCTGCCCCAGGTCAGGGCTGGACAATGAGGAAGACTTCCAGAGAGAGAGGGAGCAGTCCAAGCACTGGGGAGGCGTCTAATCAGCCTGCCTTCAACAAAACAGGAGCAGGAAGATGCCAGACAGAAGGACAGAGGCTGGAGAACCAAGGGAGGTGGGACAACCGAGCCGCAGGAACCCGGGGCCGCATGTGACATGAGAAAGCCTTGGCAGGGGTCCAGAGACCTCATGGGATGGGTCTCTCCCAGCCGAGTGCATGGCTCTGTTGCCTCCAAACCCAGAGCAGCCCCAGTCCCTGCAGCATGGGGGGGAGACATTCTTGCAAGACCCCAGCTGTGCACTTTTCCTCTCAGAAGAGACAAGTATGCCTGTACCCCTCATTTGTGGAGCGTTGTCCTGGGACACAACTGTCCATAGGCCACACATTAGCAGCTCTAATGGATATGGCAGACCAGGGCAGAGGAGCTGGTCCTCCCTCCAGGCACTCTGTGAGTCGGAGCAGCTTGGAGCCTGCTAGAAGACCATGGCCTCAGCAGCAACCCAGGGAAAGCAAGGGACCATCCTCGTGAGGCCCCGAGGC
The DNA here is from genome assembly GCF_009762305.2 of Zalophus californianus. Classification (NCBI taxonomy): domain Eukaryota; kingdom Metazoa; phylum Chordata; class Mammalia; order Carnivora; family Otariidae; genus Zalophus; species Zalophus californianus. The sequence continues at coordinate 66,405,011 of NC_045605.1, read as the reverse complement.
ATTCGTAAGCCTCACTCCCATGTATTGAATGTTGAGCTCAAAATTCCTCAGTGGCTGCCCATTCTTCTTTAGATAAAAAACCATATTTTTAAACTTAGACTATCAGCCTCTGCCCGACTCACTAAGACCAGCCACACTGACTGCCCTTCGGTTCAAATGTGCCCTGTCTTCAGGCATGGGCTGGCCCCTTCCTGTGACCCCTTCTCCCCACATGTCTCCTTTTATGTCCCCAACCCTTGCTCACCCTTCAATCTCAGCTAACCAGTCCCCCCCTTAGGGAGGCTTTTCTTGACCCCCTGGTCTGGAGCTGTGCTGATACGGTAGCCACTAGCCATGTGTGGCTGCCAAGCACTTGAAAAGTATCTAGTCAAGGACACCTGGGTGGCTCAGTTGGTTAAGTGGCTGCCTTCAGCTCAGGTCATGATCCCGGGGTCCTGGGATCAAGTTCTGTATCGGGCTCCCTGCTCGGTGGGAAGCCTGCTTCTCCCTCTGCCCCTACCCCTGCTTGTGCTCTCTCTCTCTCTCTCTCTCTCTCTGACAAATAAATAAATAAAATCTTGGAAGGAAGGAAGGGAGGGAGGGAAGACCTAGTCCAAATTGAGATACACCACAAGTGTAAAATACACACCAAATTTTTGAAAACTTAGTATACAAATAAGAATGTAAAATATCTCATTGATAATTTTTAATACTGGTTACATGTTGAAATGCTAATATTTTAGACATACTGGGTTAAGGAAAATATACTTCCACTTTTTTTTTTTACTTTTGCTGATGTGGCCACCAGGAAATTTAAAATTATGTATGTGGCTTTATTTGTGCCTCACATATTTCTGTTGGATTGTGCTGGTCCACAGCATAACGCCCTGTATATGTTTGGACAGCCCTTTATATTTTTTTCTTCCTGACCTTTATTTCACTTTATAATTATGCACTCCCCCTGGAATATAAACTCCATGAGGACAGAGACCGTGTTTGTTGTGGCCTTTGTGACCTTGGGCAGCTCTGGTCACCGCTCTGAGATAAACGGAGATCAATAGATCTACTTTGAAAGGATTGCTTGCGGGAATTAGATAAGAGGGGGTAGGTGCTAATATGGAGCGAGGGGGCATCTAGTAGGGACTCTGTGAATGGCTGCTATTATCAGGGTCGTAGTTATTAAAAATAAGCACCCAGGAAGCCTTGGCAACAGCCATCATACTTCAGTCGCTTGCTAACTAAATGTATTTCCTTACTATAGTCACTAATGAGCTGTAGGCATGGCTTACACTTTGTATAGGTAAATGTGGGCACACACAGATGTACGTGCTAAATATACACGTCATTGAACTGTGCAGTCTGTGTAATACATGTAGGACAGGAACTGAGGGAATATATTTCCATAAGTGGTCCTGCACAGAGACACATGATTCTCAAATAGAAAACCAACTGTGTCACCTCGCAAAAAATTTCAACACCACTGTTATGAGCTGAACAAGGGGCATATGAACATTTGTGCCTAATTAATAACAACAAAAAAATCTGTTCACTTACTCTTAGCAACCAGTCCTAACCCCAGTTCCTGCGGGATGCGTGTCGTGTTGCATTTGAGAAAGGCATCATCACATCTCCAGGGTGCCAAGGAAGGACTCCAGGTCTCCGCGCTGCATACAAAATGGCAGCTCCCATTTGTCAGGCCTCAGCGCGGCAGCAGGCCAGGGGGACTGGCTGCCCAAAGACTTGGTGACAACCCAGCACCTGTCAAGGCGTGGGCCCATGGAGCTAAAAACTGTAGTGTTTCCAGTAAGAACTCTAGGGGCAGGAGCGTCCAAAGCAAGACCTGCCGATCTGTGACTCGTTCATAGACCTCTTGGTGGGCCCCACCTGCAAGATCTGGGCCTGGAAACCGGGTGCAGCCCTGTTCCTTCCACTTTCCTCCTGCCCCACAGCATAAAGAAGTGCTGTATTCTGCGGCCCCTCCCCAAGAGGCCGTGAACCCAGAACTGGGGCTGCAGAAGCCTCCAGGGTACAGACAGGCCCACAAATGGCACTCGGGATCCCAGGCGCCTCCTCTCCTGTGTGGCCAGAGGCTCTGAAAGCACAAGCTGCTCAGGACCCAGAGTCCTTGCCCTCCCTTCCCTCTATCCTTTCCACCCACTGTCACCCTTTATTCATGACAAGAGGCTTGAAAAGATTCAACCAGGCTCAAAATGAGGTTACTACAGGGGTTCCCAAACGCTCTCTTTGAGATTCCCAGCAACTACTCAACTCTTGTTGTCGACGGGCAAAAGCAGCCATAGACAATAGTAAACAATGGGTGGGGCTGCGTACCAATAAAACTTTATTCACAAAAACAGGTGGCAGGTAGGATTCGGACCACAAACTGTAGATTGCCAACCTCTGCTTTATGATGAGCACAGCGAAAACAAATTCAGGTGTCAACCAGAACTTTTGTATTTAAATGAACTAGATTGGGTTGGGATGACATAGAATAAATAGTACATGCACGTTATTGCATGGAGAAATACATATGCTGTGAATATTTTGTTACAAAGGTGTTTTATCCCGACACACCAGAGATGTGTGTCACTGTGTTCTGGATAGAAATTGTAATGTATTTCTTAGGCTGAGTCAGAATCAGAAAAGTTTGAAATACACTGGTATAGTGGATGGAATCTTCAATAGGAAGTTTGATGACCCTGGTTAAAAATCTCCCTTCTGCCATCAGTTTTCGCTTTGAAATTTTAGAAGTCTCTTCCCCTCCCCGAGCCTCGGTTTCCCCATCTGCGGACTGGGAGATTTAGAGATAAGCCTCAAGTTCCCTTGTGGCCCTGAGATTCTGTGGGGGCCATTGTCATCACCCAGTGCAGCTGATACAGGACACCCACCCCCAGGGAGTCCGCCGGTCTCCAGCCCTGCATCTTTTTAGCTGAGAAACAGTCCCTTCATTTCATGGCTTCAAGCCTTATTGAACAGATCAGCCCCAGTTTGTGGAGGAGACTGAAGCCCAGGGAGAGGAAGGAAGACATGCATCCCATCTGTGCCTGAACCAAACTCAAATGTTGGTTTGTTTTTTTAAATCCAAAGCCCTTGCCTTTTTCTCAGTAGCACGGTCCTCTTTGGGGAGAGTAGTTTGCTGCCGCCCCAAACCCCGAGCTGCAGCTCTCCTCCTATTCTTCCTTGGGAATAATTCCTTATGAATTCCCAAACACTTAAAAATGAAGCAGCGACTGCCAGGAGCCAGGGCAGGTTTACCAAGAACAGGTTATGTCAACTCACATCCTTTCCTTTTTTCACGGGTTATTAAATCTGCGCCGGGGAAATCAAGCAGAGAGCATGTACCTGAGCTTCCAGAAGATTCTGACTAGGCGTCTCACAGGGCCCTGTGGAACAGCTGGTGAGACGTAAGCTGAAGAATGAGTGAATGAAGCTGGTTCATGGTTGGGAGATCCACAAAACCAAAAAACATCATTTAATGAAGCAAAGAGGGTCTCTGATGCTTACATTTGAGTGGAAGGAGTGGTGAGGACTCTGGCAAACGGAAGGGGGTACGGTCAGCCTAAAGGGAGTAGCCACCATCCCCTCACTGTGGCCTTCTGTGGCCATAAGGAGACCCAAGTAAGTAGGAGCCAGAGCCCCTGGTTTTTCAAAGGTGAAAATCTGGATTTGCCGTTTGAAAGTATGGCAAGCACATTCCAATTAAAAAAGAAACACTGTGCCTAACCAACAAAACCCATCTGTGGCTCCAGTATGACCCCAAACACATCTGCAGGTCCAAAGAATGGCAGTTTGTGACGTCTGGATTAAAAGTTTGCTGTCAACCTAGAGGAATTTCTCCAAGAGCTGACACAAGGCTCTATTCTCTGTCCTGTCCTGTTCAACATTCTCACCGCAGGCTTGAATGAGGACACAGAAGGCACAATTATCACATAAACAGATGTCAGGAAACTAGGAAGGAGGGCTGGCAGGATCAAAATTCCGAATGATTTTCATTGGCTGAACCCAACATGTGTAGATGAGACTTATTAGAGAAAAATGTAAGGGTGTATATCGTAGGTCAAAAAAAAAAGAAAAGAAAAGACTGTAGCTGCTCCCCATTCATGCCACACTGTTCAGCTCCCTGCTTCCCTCTATGCTGTATGTGCTCATGTGGAGCCCTCAGTTTCCCTTCCTCTTCTGATGGGCCCTTCTCCTCCCCTGGCCTTCCGGAAGCAAGAGGATACTGTCTCACAACCCTCAGAGCCCTTGCCTTCCCTTCAGGGATGCTATTGTCCTCAGTCTAGAGCCTCTGCAATCTACCTTCTACAGGCTAGAGCCCAAGCCTATTTCCCGGCACTTCCCCACCCAAACTGAACCAGCAAACCAGGCCTGATTGTTTTGGTAGCATCTGGAGTGCTCAACCACTATGGAAATCACCCAGACCCAAGGAGGTTCACTGAGCCAGGCCCAGCTCCAAGGTGACCTTGTTCCTCAGGTTGTGGGGAGCACCAGCCTTCACACCTTCTGGGCCACGAGAATGCGAGCCCCACCAGGCAGGATCCTGTGCCCTACCTAGCATTCTTCACTGAGGGCCCAGCACTTAGCACCAAGCCTGGCTCGGATGAGGTAGGCAATTCATAGTAGTGGTCAGGGCTATAAAAACATACTTGGTGGTCAGAGAAGTTTGAACATTAACTATAAACTAGATAACACTAAGAAATTGTTAATTTTGTTAAGTGTGATAATGGCAATGTCACATAGGAACATGCCTCTCCCTTTCTGTTTTTCATTTTCTTGGGAAATGCACAGTGAAGTGATTTAGGAGCGAGATGACATGTCTGAGATTTGCTTTAATCTGCTCCCCCCGAGGGAAAGGGGGGGTGGGCTAGATCAAATTCTGTGTGTGTGTGTGTGTGTGTGTGTGTGTGTGTGTGTGTGTGTGTTGGAATATTTTTATAATTAAAACTTTTTAAAAATTGATGAGGCTGTAACTTGGGCCTTCCACCAGTGGAGGTGCTCTAACCGGGATTAATCGCAGCAACTCCAGCCTGCTGCACGTGGAGCCCTTCTGGCTGAGGCGTACTCTCCTTCCTTTTGGCTTCCTACAAAGGTGGGAGGAGAGAGTCCCACCTCGTGATGGGAAAGAACCCAGGATTCTCTTGGTACACTGGCCATCCCCCATCCCAGCCCCCACCAGGCCCCAAAGCAGGGTGAACCCTGGGGCTGACGTGAGCAGTACAGCTCTCAGGAAAACGATCCAAAACTTGGAAAGGAGACAAAGGGTGGGTGGCATGCCCTTTAATGCCACAGTGGGGTAAAGGGCACCCAAGAAATATCTAGGGGATTGCATTTGGTTCAACTCACTATTTACTATTGATTTAAAATTTCAGATTTAGTAAAGGTACATATTGTTGATTTTGACCACTAGAGATGCAAATAATTCCTAGCCAGTAAGAAAGATACTCCCAAAGTTTACATTTATGACCCTTCTGGACGTTAATCAGTTTTGGATCCAACCCAGCAATCTTACCCTAGCATTTCCTACAAATACCTAGCTTCTTAATGTTTCTTTTTTTTAAAGATGTTATTTATTTGAGAGAGAGTGCACGCGAGAGAGCACGAGTGGGGTGAAGGGCAGAGAGAGAAGCAGACTCCCTGCTGAGCAGGGAGCCCGATGCGGGACTTGTTTCCAGGACTCTGGGATCATGACCTGAGTTGAAGGTAGATGCTTAACCGACTGAGCCACCCAGGCACCCCCTAGCTTCTTAAAGTTCTTTAAGCTAGTTCCAATGTTAATTAGACTGGTTCCCCTATTCATTAATGAGTAGAATAAAATCTTTGACATATATTCATTTTATATCGGTATGAGAGTGATGTTTTTTAATCTTTTGAAAATTACACTTTATCAACATCCTGGGACCCGTCTCCTGTGAGTCAGCTGTTCCCATTCTGTTGACATGGGAACTATGGAGTTGGCCCATTTCCACATTGGATGGTTTCAATCCTTTAAAAACAAAACAAAACAAAACTTCACTTTTTTTTTTTTTTTAAAGCTAAAATTTGTTTCGGTAGAGCTTTCTTCCTCTGTTAATGCAGTGAAAACAGTAAAGGCTTTGGAATCAGACAAACCTCGGTTCGAATCCCAGTTCCACCACTTATGAGCTGCCTGGCCTTCAGAAAGGTACTTGATCTCCCCCAGGTCCTCCCTTTCCTGATCATCCCACTAGGAGAATGAACGAGGTCATCCCTGTAAAGCACCGAGCACAGTGCCTGGCACATCTCGAGTGAGTTTATCTTCTTAATCATTTCCTCGTTCATTCATTTATTCAACAAACATTTATGGGGGCACTGGTGGCGACTGCTGGAGACGCAAATATGCATAACAAATAGCTCCTGTTCTGGGGATGCATGCAAATTAGGAGAGAAAGAAATGTTTAAAAAGAAATTCTAATACAGCATGATAAGTACAACGAAAGAGTCGTGTACAATGCACAGAGGAGAAAGTGATTAGCTCTGAGACAGAAGCAGAGATGGTTGCCAAAGTCGACTTCCCAGAGAAGGTGACGTCTACAACGTGTTTTGAACATAAATAAGGGTTTTCCTGGCACTTGGGGGGAGAAAACCTCACAGAGACTTGGAGAAATAAAATCGCATGCTAGGCCTTGGTGGAGTAAAAAGAGCAAATGGAAGGGGGGAGGGGTGCGCAGGGAGATGAACTGAAATGGGTCGTAGAGATGAAATTGGTAGGCAAAGGAGGTTTCACTTTTTCCTTAAAAAATGATGGAAAGTTTTTGAAAGATTCTAAACAGGGGAGTGATAGTAACGTGTGTGTGTTTAGAAAGATCGTAGTGACACAATATGAGGAATGAGGCAAGACTCAGATTAGAAGACGTCTTTGACCAGCCAGTCCAAATAGCGGTGAAACAGGTGAAATGTGGCAACAGAGAATGGACGGGAAATGTGTAGGAGGCAGAATTAGCCAGACTTGGCAAACAACATGGCAACCACGGTGACTGCCACCCCCGACCTCCCTTTGGAAGGGAAACTGAGCAAACGGCCCTTGAGCAAAAACTGGCAACCAACTAGACCCTAGTGGGCATCTGTAGGCTGCTCAGTTACCAAAAAGTAGCTGGGTGTGAAGAGCTCTGTCCAATAGGATTGGTGGTAATTCACTAGGACAGTGAAACACTTTCCAGAATTTGAATAGGAAAATGCAAAGATAATTAGTCAGCTGGGAACAGGGAGAGAAAGGAGAATGGCATGCAAAGCAACATGCAGATGCTATGGAAAAGAGCTCAGTACCAGAGGCAACAACAGACCACCAGAGAGAGCCAGACACTCTACAGTAAAGTTGTTGTTAAAGTCTTAGAGTCCTTGGTGGCATCTGGGCATAAACCCATCTAAGGGAATCTAGGTTCCTCACCACCAACACAGTTCTATTCTCTTGCTTTGCCTCTGGTCACACGTTTGGGGAAGAAATGCACCTGCATAAATACTTGAATACAGGACTCATGTTCTCCAAGTCTTCCCTTCTTCAAGCTAGACATGGCCCCCTTCCTTTACTCTTCCTCATTGACCGTGACTGCCCTCTCTCCCCACTCTGATTTTCTCCATTGCACAGACCTCTGGCTGATCTTGCTTCCTGTCCCTGGGATCCAAAATCAGGGCACTCAGTTCATTCCCAATTCCTATCTCCACTTGCCTGGTTGGAGCTCAGCCCTTCCCCCACACCTCCCATCCAAGCCCTAAGCTGCTCTACCCTTTAGTAGGTTAGGAGAGAAAAGTGGCAAAATGAGACAGAAACGCCTAGGGAGCTACACCTGGTCACAGAGAAGGCAAGAACAAGGAGAAACTTCTTACTTGCTGGAAAGAACTGCATTTGATCCTCCATTCAGGAATAGTATTTCCCCAGGTCCCTGGCTCAAGAGGTTTAAAACTGGCATTTTGAAAAGATAAAGAATCAGCTGGAACCCAAATATCCATACATTCCACTAATGCTCAGCTATATCCCCAAAGTGGACTCATGAAAATTCAAGCTCCATGAGGACAAAGATTTGTCTTCTTCATCACCAAATCCTTCAGTGCCTAGGATAATGTCTGGCATGCGCTAGGGACTCGGTAAATATTTACTGAGTGAGCAAATGTACAGATTCACAGCAAATCTGCAGAGAAGTCTCTGATGAGATACCAGAGTTCTCTGTCCTCAGCTTACCATGATCAATAATTTAGTGAAAACGTAAAGGGATTTCTGGAGGGAAATAGATACAATAAGAATGGAGCTGGGAGGAATTTTGAATGCATTGATGAATTGACTCAAGATTTAAAATATCGGACGAAGACAGAGCAATCATCGATATTTTGATAAGAGATTCTAACAAACTGTCATAGTGGTTGAGAGACAAGAGTTAGCAGCACTACACCTGGAGAAGAATAATGGGTCTTAGTTGACCATAAGCTCAATAGGAATTTGAGATACAACAACAACAAAAAAACAAAAACCACAACAACAGAACTGCCAAGAAAGTAACCACACTTTGAGGTACAGAATCCAGAAATGTGGGAGGCCGTGGTCCCAGGACAAGATGTGCTGCTCAGACCACCTTAAGAGCAATTGGCTTGGTACAAGAAATATGCTCAATGGAGCGAAATGAGGGAGAGGATGGAGCTCATATGATACGAGAAACAATTGAAGGAACCGAGTGTGTTCAGCCTAGGGAAGTCTCAGAGGGTATATGAGTTTCCTAGGGTTGCCATAACAAAATACCACAAACTAGGTGGCTGAACACGACAGAAATCTATTCTCGCATAGTTTCCAAATCCAGAGTCCAAAATCAAGGTGTTCACAGCACCATGCTCCCTCTGAAGTCTCTAGGGAAGATCCTTCCCCACCTTTTCCAGCTTCTGGTGACCCCGAAGGCATTTCCCGGCTTGTGGTTACATCACTCCAGTCTCTGCCTCTGTCTTCATGTGATGTTCTCCTTTTATGTGTCTGCGTGTCTTATAAGGACACCAGTGATATTTGATGAAAGGCCCACCTTACTCTAGTAGGACCTCTTTTGAACTATGTACGTCAACAACAACCCTATTTGCAATCAAGGTCACATTCTGAGGTACTGGGTGTTGGACTTCAACACCTGTCTTTGGATGACACCATTCAGCCCATAACAGGGCAAGAGAACTGTGTTCATATATTGGAAAGAACTCTCCTGCATAGGATTTTATATATAGGGCCCAAAGGGCAGAACTAAGAAGAGGGAGTGATGGTCACCAGGATGCACATGGTAGCTACTTATAAGAGAGAACTTCCTAAGTGTCGAAGCTGCCTCCCTTCTGACTCCCAACCCTAACGCTGCTGCGGAAGAGATGAGATGACCCATGGGGGTGGCGTCGGCAGGAATTCTTTCCTGGGAAGCAGCTCAGGCTGCATGGCCTCATGTCACTCTGTCAACTTGATTTCATGTGTCTCTGCCCTCTGGTGCTCTGTCACAAGGGAACCATTTCTAACCCAACAGAGATTTAAGTGGTTGTTTCCAAGAGGTGATATAAACAGATGAGCTCTGTGATAATGCAGGCTGCTTATGAGAAATGGAGCATGAATTGCAGACCCAAGAAATGAATATAAATTCAGCCGCTATTTTAATTTTTAATTGGAAAAAAAGCCCATCCCAGCCAGAAAGAATAGGGGAAGAGTGTACTTTGTGCAGCACTGTAGAAAACATTTGTTAGCGCTGCCAAGATAAATGGTGTAGCCTTGTTGCCTCTGCCACCCTCGCAATTGGGATGGGAAAGATTTCTACAGGGACCGCCACTGCTGGCCGCCTCCATGGATAATGAAGGTCATGGTTTATGGGCACAAACTATTCTGCTCCAGATGCGGCTTCATTGGTATGCAGGCATGGAAACCCAGAAGCCAGACCCATGCACTGATCAGATTTTGGAATGTAGTCATAATATAGCCCCGCTCAAACTCCCTCTCATTTTTCTGGACTGTCTGTGATGGAATGGAGCAGCTGGAAGAGAGAAAGGGGCCAGGGGAAGAGAATGGACATTTATTAGGCACCTACTTTGTGCCGGGCATTGGTCTCATTGAATTACGGAGGCTTTGGACCCTGTGGATGATGTAGTCATGGCTTGTGTGTGTGTGTGTGTGTGTGTACGTGCGCATGCGCGGGTGACTTGTTACCGCGTTTGTGATCTAGATAGAGAAATGAGGGGAGGGAAAAGGTGCAAAGTGCTTAGAAGATGGAAAGATTATGGAACAAAAGGTGCATCATCAAGGTGGAGGCCTGAGACCAGCCTCATGAGACCATGAAGTGGCCAATGTCTTAGGGGGCCAGGTAGGGAAGTTCCTGTCTCCAGCAGGGGTGTCCAGCTGGGACAGGATCCACAGGGTCAGCTCAGACTGGAGTTGTAGGGGTGCCTGAAATCAAGGCCTGAAATGGAGAAAGCTGAAGGTCTGAGAGGATGGAAGGTCTTCCAGCCAGATGGACCCCAGCTGGACATGCAGGTGTCTCTGTTGAGAATCCTGATGCATCCAGAGCCCTAAACTCGGTCACTTTTGTTCACTTTACACTTACTTATTTGCTTGATTTACTCTGAAACCTCAGTAAAACTATCCCCTTAAAGGCTCTAGACCAGTGGTTCTCAGGCACTAGGATGTTAGTGGATCATTGGGGAGATTACCTATAAAGCAGATTCCCAAATCCCACCCTCAGAGCCAGATTCAGTGGGTTTTGGATGAAGCTTGATGTATATGTATCTCAGCATCTCAGGTAAAATGGAGGACCATGCTTTGAGAATACTACTCAGATCATTTATGGCTTTGTCAGGGAAGAAAAAAAAAAAGGTATGCATCCATACCTGGGCTAAAGAGGAGAAGAAAGATAAGTGTCCCTAATGGCCAGGTGTGCTGGTGCCACAGTATGGGAGCCTGGGGGTGGGGGGCTGGAGGCTGCCCCACAACTATCCAGCTCTCAGAATTTTTAGAGACTCTTGGTTATGCCTAAAATCTCACCACCACTCTCTTCCTTAGGGTAAAAGAATGTTCAGCTTTTTCAGCTATTAACACCTTAGTATGAATTAGACCATACTCAGGCAAATTCTTTCCCAGAAAAAGGAAACCCACAAGAAAAACTAATTTTTCTGGAATGCTCCCATGGGTTCAGCACTCTGTGATGAAGACCCTTGAGTGAGGCTTGGTCAGTGCTCATACCAATCCTCCAAGATGGTATTTTCTACATTTGACAGATGAGGAAATGAGGCTCAGAGAGATTAAGTAAATTGTCTAGGGTCACTCAATTGATGGTAGTAGACCCTAGATATAATCCAAGGTCTGTCTACCTCTGAAAACCATCCTTAGCCCACAGGACCACTCTCCAAACATCAACTCTAGTAAGGGAAGGAAGGGGGAGCCCTACTGAGATCAGGCCTGAGTAGGCTGCCACAGAGGGAAGGAGACAGTGACCAGGACAGGACATTGGCAGAAAGGTAGTGGGTCTAAACACAACTTGTACTTTACAACACTTAACACTTTGATCTGGTTATCAAAGTGAAGTCTGTCTGTCTAAATGAGCATTGGCCTTTATCCAGAAAGAGGTAAGGGCAGGAAACCTCTCTTTCTCTAGAGGGCTGGCACTATGGGAAGGAGAAGACCTAGGAGGTGAGCAGCTAGTCCCACCTGGGCTGGACGACAAGGCTGGGGTCAAGGCTCGGTGTGCCTGGGTATCAGCTCTTAGCTGGGCATGAAATGTACCTCATCAGAAAGGGAGGAGGGTTGGCACAAGGACTGAGCAAGAGGGCTTTCACAAAATGTAGTTGTGGGGGGGGGGGGGCAAGGCCCGGGTGAACCCGTAGATGCTGTACCCATGGATGCTGAGTGTGGTGGGAGCAAGTGGCTCCATGAGCCGGCTCTCAGGGCAGGCTGGAAATGGGCCCTCGCCTCTCCTGGGAGGATCTATTTGGGAGCACCCAGGGCTACAGGCATCTCTGCTGAATGTCTTGCCATTCCCTCAGCTCCATGTAGCTCAGATGGAGCCTACCTGCCTGCTTCCAAAAGCAGTTTCTACTCCGACTTCACTGATATTGTCAGAAGCACCGGCATTCTTGGACGTTCGACAGCTGGACCACGTCTTTGGATTCTCCCTTCCCCACATCCGGCTGACGGCTTCTGTGTCACATCTCCCCACCTTTTCATTCTTACTGCCACATGCCCAGGCCGGGCCCCATCCATACATGCCACGATTCTAGCAGCTCTGCAGCTGGCTCTTCAAAACCATCCACGATCCAGCCCCATCCCACCTCATAAACAACAGCCCACTCTCCCATGGTTCACTCACATGAACTGTGCCCTCCTGACAGAATGGTCTGCTGTAAGCCAGCCTCATTCCTTTGCTCATGCCATTTCTGCCAGCTGGATTTCCATCTTCCCTGCGCATTCAGCTCTCACCCCCTTCTGTCCATTCAACAAACATTAATGAGTGCCTACTATGGGCCAAGGACCCTTCTAGGTTCTGGGGATCCAGTGATGATCAAAACAGAGTCCCTCTGCTCTGGGAGCTTATGTTCTGCGGGGATCATGGAAAATAAAGCATGATAAAGGGACAAAGGATGGCACAGGGTGGTCAGGAAAGGCTTCTCTGGGGAAGTGACTTTGGATCTGAGACATGAATGTAGTAAAAGTTAATTATGTGAAACTGGGGCAAGAGCTTCAAAGTCTTCTCCTTCCTCGAGAGCAACGTAGGCTTTTGAGAAACCAAACTCACCCCAATTCCAGGTCTTACTACCTGACATATTCACACATCCCTGAGCATAGCCTGCCTTGAGTTGCTTTTTATCTTTTTTTTTTTTTTTTTTGTGCCTGATCAGATGCCAAGTTCTATAAGGGCAGGAGCCAGATACCCCCCTCATAAAAGTCACAGGTTAATGAGGGTTACTGCTGGCAAGGATCACCCAGCTGTGACAAAATAAAGGGGAAACTGTTTCACTCTGCTTCTAAAAGCTGACTGGGGGGGCGGGGAGGGAGAATCTCTTCCCTGTGACTTGAGGAACTGTTTTGTTGGTGTCCATTCATTCATGGAGGAGGTTTTCCTAGCTGGAGGTGAGCAAGGCAATGAGGGCCACTGTGATTTGAATCCATGATCCATGAGCAAGCGATAAATTCCTTATGACTGAGGCAGATAATGCCACCAGCTGCTCTAAGATGGAAGGGCGTCTCCTGTTGTCAAACTCACACTGAGCTGACGTCACAGAGAAATTGTTGTCCTGAGGATGCTTCTGACTTTAGGATCATGATTCCAAGATAAATCAGTAAGAAACGCTTGTTTCTTGGTGAGTAGCAGCTAAAGATCCATGAAAAGGAGACTGGAATGGGTCTAGAGTTTATTGAATTGAATCTTGCTTTGTAAATGTTTTTCAAGTGTATAGTGTTAATGTTTAAAAGCGTGCATTCTCTTACTTTAGTGCATTTAGCTATTTTCATAAAGCTCTCCTGTTGTCCCCCATATTTTTGCTAACACCTATTAACTGAGTGTATCCAATTACTGGGTACCCCGTGAGGAGAAGGTACAGTAGTGAACAAACAGTTCCAAGGAACTTGGGTCTAGTGGAGAAGGCAGAGGTCAAATAAATTAGAATCAATAATGAGATGATTACAAGGGAGCAAAACACAGCAGTATAAGCACGGGCTACTGGAGTGTATGAGGTGGTCAGAGCAAATTCCCTGAGGAAGGGACATTTTATCTGAAACAAAAGTTGTCTAGTGTCGTCGGTGAAGGAGGGTAGCCCAGAAGAACGTTCCAGGCATGTCCCTCAATTCGGTGGTGGGGAAGAGTGTGGTACGTGAAGTCCAGTGGGGCTGGGCTGTCAGAGGCTCGGGACTGGCTGGGAGGGCAGCAGGCAAAACCAGAGGAGGGCTTTGCAGGATTCTGGCTTTACCCTGAACACTGTGGAAGGCCATTTCACATTCGGACGTGAGGAAAGATACTAATCTCTACAAAAAACAGAATTATGGGGGCACCTGGGTGGCTCAGTCGTTGGGCGTCTGTCTTTGGCTCCCGTCATGGTCCCAGGGTCCTGGGATCGAGCCCCGCATCGGGCTCCCTGCTCAGTGGGAAGCCGGCTTCTCCCTCTCCCACTTCCCCCTGCTTGTGTTCCCTCTCTCACTGTGTCTCTCTCTGTCAAATAAATAAGTAAAATCTTAAAAAAAAAAAATAGAATTGTGAAAGTTTGCTCTTCAAGAAAGAAAAATTTGAGATGAGAAATGAATCACCTTTTAAGAAGGGAATTGACTCTAATTAAAGGGAAACTAATGAAGATTACTTGGACCTAGAAGTACTTTTATTTACCCAGGCATTATGCTGGAAATTGCTTTTCTTGGCTGATAAGAGAAGCTGGAGGATAAAGATTATTTACAACCTAGGTAGGTAAAGAATCTATGTGCTTACAAATCAGATTGAGACAAGCTCCCCAGTAAAACTAAACTAGATTATACCCACTTAAGTGACAAATTTCTCAGCTGCCATTCTATAAGAGATAAGGACTGTCTTTCTGTCAAATTGTTTTGACACACCTATTTTTGCCCATCCGAACGCAAACCTTTAATGTTTATATATAAACATCAAGAATTCTGAAACTTGTTTTTATTTTTTAAAGATTTTATTTCTTTATTTGACAGAGAGAGAGCATAAGCAAGGGGGGAGGGGCAGGCAGAGGGAGAGGGAGAAGCAGGCTTCCTGCTTGCTGAGCAGGGAGCCTGATGCAGGACTCAATCCCAGGACCCTGGGATCATGACCCGAGCCAAAGGCAGACACTTAACTGTCTGAGCCACCCAGGCGCCCCTGAAACTTGTTTTAGATAATCATGGAAAGTCATAACTGGAGGTTGGAAATTTGTAATTATTATTAGTTACTCCAGATGTAATTAAACATAAAATGAATTAAAATTTTTTTCCTTCTGCTTTTCTTTGCCTAAACCCCATTGTTGACCAACAACATAAAACTCCAATTTACAGCTTCTGGGGTTTGCAACAGTAGCTCTCAGTCTTTTTCTTCTCTCTCTCTCTTTTTTAAGCTGTTAAACTAAAAATGGGAGCTTTGCTTATACTTCACTGTGCCCGGTTAACCCTATCCATGGCTGTCCCCAAACTCCAGCTTCCACATCTTTGCTTGTGTCATCACCCCTGCCTGGAGTTTCCTTGTCACTTCCAGCTCCAGAACCTGGTATTTCATACCAAATGACTCAGGAGAATCTGCTACTTACTGGTAAGGAAACCATAGAGCAAATTTAGGTCTTGAAGTGATCAATAAACTTCTTGAAAGTTGTGACTCTAAATCTAATTTGCCACCATTTGTTGATTCTCTTCTTTACGTGGGGAACATATCTAAGGAAGAAACATGCTGACTGAGAAGGTACAGTCAAATGATAGGCTCCATAAATCCAAGTGGCGCCCACCAACCCTCTCTTAGGAAAGCCTGTGTTCTGTGCTGCCCCCTGGTGGTTGAGGTGAAGGGGCCCATGAGCTACTCTTCTTTGCCAGCCCCTCAAAGATCAAAGGCACACACTGCCGGTGGCCCCAGTTCTAGACATATTTTGCAGCCTGGCCCACATGTTAATCGAACCTGTTCACCTTGGCCTCGACTAATGCCAAGCCAAATGGCAACAGACAATTTGGGATTGGGAAAGTCCTGGTCAATCTTGTAGTATTATTAACATTGATGCCCAGATCATTTAAGATAGGATCAGAAGGCAGAGGTCAGGTGGAGAAGAATACTTTTCATACTTCTGGGGAGAGGATGAAGCCAAAGTGAGTAACCTCTGGGTTACTCCTGAGTGTAGTCCCTTCAGGCACTGTATCCAACGCTGCACCCGTAAACCACCAACCAAAATGGAAATCTTCTGGTGTTGGATCTGGGTGGACAATCACATCAGGTCATCCAAGCCAAGAACTTCCACGTTGAAAGCTCCACGAGTCTTCATGGATCCTAATAGTTCAGAACTTGCCCCACAGAGGAAGCCCCCAGGACTCCTACAACTATTAGCTGTGGCCGCCTTTGTCATTCTAAGCCAGCACTGTGCAGGGCAGCTTCCCCTAATTAGCAGCACAGCACGCATTAACAGCTGCTGCGTGTTTAAATGCTCTCCCCCGCATGGCAAGGGCCTATAAAACCTCCCCAAAATACATCCTCCTGCAAAAGTGGGGCAGGCCATGGCAAGCAGATGCTTGCAGACAATAGGCCTGACGATTTGCTCTGCCAGGATCTAAGATTCTGGCCTCCCCCAGAGCCAGCCCAGGCAGGGGAATGCACCCCGAGGCAACACCACCATCACATAGACTCATGGTGCCTCGCTGAGTACCTGGCACATAATAGGCACTCAATTCATGCGGGCAACCAACAGAGCTGATAATCTGATCATCTGTACCAAGACAGCATGGTGGTTGTCAAACCGTGGGAACACACCCACAGCGAATGGTTAAATAAAATAACTGCTCCCCACAGTCCAGCACCCAGTGCCAAGGATACCCGTCGTTAAATTCACCATCATGCCTGGCTATCGTCGTCCTCATTGCCCTCATTATCATTTATCGACCCGTATTCTCATTATCCAAACATTATACCCAGAAATTCAGCTCTGCCTCCCGCAAGTTCTCCCCCTACCTCACAGATTTCTCCTTCTCATTCTCCATGGTAGGTTCCTACCCTGTGCCTCTCCCTAGAATGATATTTTCTGGTTTGACACGATCCCCGAGTCATCTCATCCATGGCCATGACGTCCCTTGCGTCACGGGAGGGTCTGTCAATCCCCACCGTAGGGGATTTGTCGATTAGCGAGGCTGAATCTCTGTCCCTCGTCCTTGCCTTCCCTGCATAGTTCTGGGTTAGCATAGGCCACAAAAGACAGTTGGTGTGAGAACTTGGAAGACGGAAGCGAAGCAGGGACAGTTTTGTGTTTTACTCTCAGAAAGCCCGCTGCCGGGCCACAAGCGCTGGTGCTACCCACCCACTCGCGCTCCTCGCCTGCGTGAGCCAAAGCCAGGCAGGCAACTCCTCGAGCTCCAGCTGGGTCCCTCCCTCAGCTCGCCCTGCCGGCCCAGGTGCCTGTGAGCTCTGTGAGGAAGGAGAGCTGCATCTCCCGCAGGGAAAACTTAAAGGTGGTGACAGAGCAATATGGGTTCTAGGCAGTCCCCTGAGCTGCAGCTCATGCTTGCAGATCTCCTTCTGTCTTATATTCCCAGGTCCTGTCTATCTTCCTTCCCTGCCTGCCTGCCCTATGGACACCGAAGTAACTGCTGGACAGAAACTGGTGACCCAGCTCCCACCTTGCATGTCAAACCCCAATAGCAAATCCAGATCTATGCAGATCTGTAGGTAGGGAGATGATAGATCAGTTGAGAGAGAGAAAGAAATCTCGTGGTTCTGCTTTTCTGATTGAACTCTGACTGACAGAACCCCCCCCCCCCCCCCGCCGCTCTGGTCACCGAAGCTGTAATCCCATAACCTTCTGACCCTGTCTCCCCCCCCCTTTCCCGACATCTAAGCCTCCACCCAGAGAGCCTTTCTGCCTCCCAACACGCTGTGTTCTCCAAGTACTTGGATCTTTCCACTGTTGTTCTGTTCTGTGTTGGGATTTGACAACAGAGCTACGTTTTATAAACAGCAACTGGAATATCATGATAGAAAAAGCGGAAGGGAATTCATGAGGGACTGCTGCTTAAAGGCTCAAGAAAGAGCTATGACCAACCTAAGTGCCCATCGGCTTGCCTTTTCATCCCCTCACGGCTGCGCAAACATTAAGCCACCACACAGGATCCCTTGGAAGGCCACAGCCGCGGAAAGGGTGCCCACGTTTGTAGGTCAGAGCCTTTCACTGCAGAGCATTTGTTGTAACCAGCGACAAGCATTGCACTCGCTGAGGCCTTGGCAGCTGCTGAATTATTAAGAATGCCTGTTACAGAAATGTGTCTGTATTTATTTATCATAAAGGCGACAGGAGTCGCTAAGCAAATTCATAATGCAAACAGCAGAAACGTTAGCCGAGTGAAGAGCAAGGAGCTTAAGTACTAGCCTTTATGCTCAGATAATAAATATGCTCATTACTCATCTTCCTACCTCTTTAATAATGCCCTGGCATGGGTCCCTAACACGTCCTCCCTCTTCCCTTTCAGCATCTGTTCTGTGGGTGCTTGATTATAATGGAACTACATTTCTTTACAAATGTTCTGTTTCTCCAGACTATCATTCATCTTCCATTAATTCACAAAACATTTATTAAGTGCCTGTTCTTTGCCTGGTGCTAGGAATATGACAGCTTATTAGTATAGGATTTGTATTTGTGGAGTTTCCATTCTAATGGAAGAAGATCATCTATCAAGAAGTAACCAAATAAATAATAGCATTTCATTAAGTGATAGGTGCCACTATACACACAGACACACACACAAAGTTGGATAAGGGAGAGCGAGTGTGCGTGGGTGGTCAGAAGTCTCCTGGAGGAGGTAACAACTAAGCAGAGATGAGAACAATGGGGAGGAACCAGGTTTGTGACCCTGTGAGCAAGAGCTTCCCAGGGGGAGGGAATAGCAGCTTAAGGACCCCAAGATGGGAAAGTTCCTGGTGTGCATTGATGCTGTGACAGATAATAATATAATAATAACTATAAGGAGGAGGGGAAAGAAGAAGAACTAAATTTTTCTTCCTTCAGGTTCTGGAACACTCCAAGTTCTTTTCTGCCTTTGTACATTCTGTTCCCTTACTGGGTCACTCTTGTCCCTGCTCTTCTCTGGATGACTTTTTATTTTCTCAGTCCAAACATCCCTTCTTTGGAGAAGTGTTCCCCACCTGTCCAATCTAAGGCAGGTCTTCCTCGTGGTTTTCTCTAATAACACTGGCTTCTGCCTTCACGAATTGTAACTGTTTATATGTTGTATTAGTCAGGGTTCTCCAGAGAAACAGAACCAATAGGATGTATATACATACATACATGCATATACATATCCATGGAGAGAGAGAGGGAGATTGATTTGTTATAGGAATTGGTTCACAGGATTATGGAGGTGGAGAAGTCCCATGCTCTGCTCTCTGCAAACTAGAGAAAGCTGGTGGTATAATTCAGTCCAAGTCCAAAGCCCCAAGAATTGGGAGGAGGCAGGGAATGGTTTAAGTACCTGTCCAAGTCTGAAGGCCTGAGAACCAGGAACACTGATGTCCAAGGTCAGGGCAGATCAATGTCCCAGCTCAAGCAAAGAGCAAATTCACCCTTCCTCTGCCTTTTTATTCTTTCAGGCCCTCAACAGATTGGATGATGCCCACCGTCATTGGTGAGGGCAATCTTCTTTACCCAGTCTATTGATTCAAATGCTAATCTCTTCTAGAAATACCCTCACAGACACCCTCAGGAAATAATGTTTTACCAGCTCTCTGGACAACCTTTGGCCCGGTCAAGTTGATGTAAAATTACCCATCACATATGTGTACTTATTTAACACATAGAAAGCATTCAGGATAATTGCTGAATGAATGAACCGTGAATGGATCATAAAACAAGTTTTCTACAAAGCACCCAAACTGGGCAGGTTGAGAATTGGGAAAAGGGTGGGGTCATAATACAAAGGAAAGAAAGTTGGGGTGCCTAGGTGGCTCAGTTGGTTAAGTGTCTGACTTCGGCTCAGGTCATGATCTCGGGGTCGTGGGATCGAGCCCCACATCCAGCTCCCCACTCAGCAGGGAGTCCACGACTCCCTCTGCCCCTCCCCCTACTCGTGAGCACACTCTCTCTCTCAAATAAATAAATAAAATCTTTAAAAAAAAAAAAAAAGGAAAGAAAGTTAGTGAGACAAAGGATTTAAGGAAGAAAGGAACAAAGAGAAGTCTGCTAAGAGAAGGCAAGCAGAGGGGCTAGGTTAGGGAGGAAGTGGCCGAGAGCAGGCCAGAACAGGGGCAGAGATCATCTGGGACCACATCTGCTGTCCTGCAGGCCACACGCAGCAAAAGCTTCAAGCACTACTCAGAGGGACAGTGTCCTGAAGCCTGAGAGGCAAAGGCCTGAGGGGCGCACCTGGGTTACCTGCTACCTACCATACAATATCCCTGTGCCTACACATGTTCAGCTATGGACAGGGTGCTCGCTTCCAGACTCAGTACTGCTCGGACCCGCACACAATGAGTCTTCCCTACTCAAAGCGCCCAGAGCCCCTCAACCATTCTTCACAGGACAGTGGCCACACCAGCCACCTCTCTGGTCACCTACCCCCATGACAGTTTCCAGGGTGTCAACATCCCCTTTGCAAGCGTGTTGCCCACAGTAGCACCGACTGTACCAGATGTGGCTGAAGCCCGAGGCAGTGGGACAACCGTGACATTTGGAATTGTGATGGCATGACCTCTGCAAGGTCTTTGAAACTGACAACCCCGCCAGCTGGGAGAAGGCCTGGGATGGCTCCGAGTCTGCCTGCTTTGACAGGCTAGGTGACAGCAGATGCTCTTGTATTTCATGGTCTGGCAAATGAATGCTAGGTGGGAGGAGAGGAAAATAGGAGCCAGGAAAGGTCTCCAGCCTTTCTGGGCGGCCCCCAGAGATGGGGCCATACATAACGAGATAACACAGCTCCAATCTCGGGGCTAGCTGCTGAGGCGTGACTTCTTTCTTAACAGAAAAAGAAGAAATTCTCCTTGAAATGAGAAATACAAATCAGACAAATGTGCCCAAGGAGAGCTTGAGGATTGAATGCCCCCGCAGGGCTCTTTGGGGAGCCAGCAAGTTCGATTGAAAATGCCACTGCAGGTGGAGGCAGATTCCTTGTTATCTGCTCAGATTGGATGAACACCAGACCCTGAGCATTCTGTGTGCACCTTCCGTAGGCACGGGGCGCCTGCGTCTCTGATTGATGTCACTTTGGACAGCTTTCTCCTCCGAGCTATTATCTCCCCAATTTTCTTTTGCCAGAAAAAATAACTGAAGGGCTCTGGTATCTTCCATCCCTAAGACATCTTTCTTTTAACGTATCCATAAAAGTATATCTTAAAAAGGAGTTGCTCAGTTTTCAACATGTGGATAATTGATTTGTTACAACTCACAAAAGAGCATTTGTCGTTTCGAAACAACCAGGACCCACCTCCTTCTTCTTCCCAAGATGAGCATGGAGGCACTTGACTTATTGCTGCCATTAAATTGAAGTGTTCGCCTGATTATTTGGTATTTCAGAATTCCTTATAAATCACCGCCTTATTTGGGTGATTACAATTTCAAGAAGAGACGTTTGATTTATAGGCAACATCAGGGAGGAGGAGGGAGGGGCCAGGAGGTACAGCGGTGGCAAGAAGCTTGATGAAGATACAATTGGAAACATCTGTTTGATACATTGCCTCCTTCTCCCCACACTGCAGCCCAGGAATATGCCTATGCCTGGGAGATTTTCATTACTAGGAGCTTTGGCAAATAAATAAAGAGGGAAGGTGGGGGAGAGGAAGCAGGTGGGGGGAGGTTAGTTTCAAGGGTTCTTTGCAGATTGGGATGTGCAATTTCATGTAGGCTTCTGGTTTCCCCCGGTTGAGGGTAGAAGAGAGTGAAGCTCCAAAGTGAAATTCATCCTATTGTGATGCATGAGCAAGCGGTAGGGTCTAGGTCCATGTTCACGGAGGGAATGGGTGAGCTGGGGAGCTGACTGCAGCTGGACACAGCTGGACTCTGAAATGCAACAGAGTGGAAAATGACTTCTTAGACTCCAGTGAGTCCATCAATCAACTGCATTTACTGGCGGCAAAGGGAGGCAGAAGAAT
Organism: Zalophus californianus; assembly: GCF_009762305.2. NCBI lineage: Eukaryota > Metazoa > Chordata > Mammalia > Carnivora > Otariidae > Zalophus > Zalophus californianus. The sequence goes on along the minus strand of NC_045605.1, from coordinate 66,383,283 downwards.
GTAGCCGGTACTTAGGAGGAACCCAGGAATGGTTGGACATGAAACCCACTCTGGATAAATTTAGTCTAACAAGGAGGACCAGAGTGACATGTAGATTGTGCCCATCAGGTTAAAAAGTCATATAAAATGTGTCATGGGGGTGGTTATACATACATGGCACTTGGTTCATAATACCTCTCCCAGCTAGAAGTCGGTGTCTAAAATTTCTTTCCCAGGGAACAAAGACCTCTATTTCGGCAGTGAGAGGTCAGGCTTGAGTTTCAAATGCCCCAGCAGAAGGACCCTGCCTGGTGACATATGTTCAGTGCTGTATTTTTTAAATTGGAGCATATACAGACTCTCAGGTGGCCAAGATATGAGATGGTCCCAAACTAGTCCTATCAGGAATATGTCAAGAAAATGGGGCAGTCCACCTGGAAAAAAGAAGGAATGTGAGAGCTCATGTGTATCATGGGAAGGAGGAAGCAGCTTTATTTTGTAATTGCTCCAGAGAGAAGAGTAAGGATTGCTGGTGGGAAGCTGCAGAGGCAGATTGCAGTTCAACATAATTTAGCAATAGCGCTTGGTGGGTCTAGAGAAATAGTAGATGGTGAGCTCCCTGCCGTGGGAAGTGTTAAAGGACAGGCTGGAGGCCACTGTTCAGAAGATTTTGCCTCCAGTGGGAAGCGAAGCTAGATGCAATTTAAGGTTCCTTGTCACTGTAAGGTTCTAGGACTCTATGACTTGAATTCACATTAAAGTGTGAATGGTTAATAGGTTCTTTCCAGAAAATGTATTCTATATTAATGGAACCATATGTGCCCTAACATGAGAAATGGATAATGACTATGGGCATCCATGTAGCACTGACCCTGGTGTCCTAAACTGGAGAGGCAACCACACAGAAGGATTAAGAATACATTGGCATCAGCCGGTGGTTGTAGGTTCTGGTTCTAGCACTTGCTAGCTTATGGCCTTGGAAAAGTTACTCCAACTTCTGGCCTTCATTTTTCTTATTGGCCAAGCGAGGATCCTAGTAGTGCCACTTGGGTAGGGACACCGTGAAGATTTGAGGACGTAACTTATGCAAAGAATTTAGCACGGTGCCCATCGCATAGCAAGCACTCGATCATTGTAAGGTATTAAGAGTAGTATTGCATTTTCTTAATTTAGGTGCATAATTTTCTGTAGCTTATATTCTGAAATCAGAACATGTCTTATAATAGATATTCACATTGAATGTATTATTTCTCTCCCTCTCTCTCTCCCCCTACCCCTCTCTCTCTCTCTCTCTCACACACACACACACACACACAGAGCTATTTCTAAATCTGAGGTGCACCTTATAGATGACAGCATCTTAGAATCAAGATGCTGCATCCTCCCTCATGCATCCTTTTGTGGCTACCAGCCTGAACTCCCGCCAGAAGAATAAAAAGTAAGATCTGCTAAACCAGGCACCCAGCTATACTTGTTTCTTCCAACATCAGTGCAGGGAGCCCATTCAGAACTTAGCAAATAATACAGGCCACCATTTACCTTGCTCTTTCTGATGCCTGGTTGCAGTTCCATACTAGATGGTCACACATACAGCATCTCATTTAATCCTCATGCCAACCGAGTGAAGGCAGCATGATCATCCCCATCTGGACCCTGAGGCGCCACGTATCTAACAGGCTAGCCCCAAAACATACAGCTGGGAAGTGGAGCATCTGACTTCTGAACCAGAGCTATTTGACTTCATTGCCAGGCTACTGCCCAGAATGTTATAAGAAAGGGGGGAATTAGAGTTCGTCTTAACCGTCAGGGTTTTAATTCCCAGGCTAATACCTCATATGTGGCTTTTAACAAATAGTGATTCCCTGGGGACTGGGGAGACGTTTGTGGCGAAAGGGAGTAATGCATGCTCCAGTGTCCCATCCTACACTGACCCTTCACATCCCTCCTGAAGGTGTGTGTGAGGGTGTGCACGCAAACTCCCCCTCGCACGCGCACACACACACACACACACACATGAACACATACATGTACTGGCAGCCATCTGCGGGAAGGGCCTGGGGTGGGGGTGCGCCTCCCTGGAGCAAGCATGCTGGCTCCAGCACTTACCACTTTAGCAAATGTCCCAGTCTGGGGACTGGTCCTCAGCCTCATGTCTAGAAACAGAATTTTTGTCAGTCCCCAGAGAGGACTAGAAGGGCTGCTTCAGACCAACACTCAGAGCAGCCTGATGTCTAAAGCGGTGGTCAGTGTGTTAAAGCGCAGTGAGTGGCCTGTGTGGGGGCCAGTCCAGGCTCTGTCCCTGGAGACGGCCAGATTGCCAGCAGGTGGCTCACTGAGCCTAGAGTCAGGGTAAGGTGACTGGGAAGGCTTGATGCCTCGTCCCAGAGAGGGATGGCCTGCGGGGGGGCTCAGACCCAGGTGCAGGCCTGGCCTGCTCGCTTCCCCCGGCACAAAGCCCTGCTCCCTTTGCCCCCGTGGCTACTTTCTGGGGGCTCCTGAGGCTGCCGGCTCCCCTCCTCCTGATGGTCTACCTCTTCCCAGAGGTCACAGCCTCCATGTCTGGCTGCCGGTCTGAAGTGTTGCTGCTGAGCTCTACCTGATCACTGCCCAACCCGCACACATCCCCAGCCCACTGCCCCTCCCCCCTACATGTATGTGGAGGCCACCCTCATCTGGAAGAGCGGATGGGGGACCCTCAACAGACTTCTCCGGGGTCTGCGGTCTGGGTCCTAGCCTGTTCCCCATTGCCGCTCCCCTGCTGGGCGAGGCCATACTGCAAGTCCCGCCCCATCCCATCCCCCCAGAGCAGCTCTAAGTAACTCTGACCACACCATCCTCAGCCTGGAAGTAAGCTCTCTTGCCCCAGCCTGAGGGGTATCTAACAGAGGATCCCTGAGGAAGATGCTCCCCAAGTCCAGTTCACAGCCCTGTGCAGACATTGTTCCAGAGGCTCCTGTCTCAACCCTCACCCCCGTAGTCTGCCCTGTTCCCCACCAGGTATCCCAACCTTCCTTCAGGCCTGAGCCCAATCCCGAGTCTCGACACCTACCATGTTCCTACAACCGTTCACTCTCAGGAGTGATTCTGGTCCCTGGAGCTCCCTGGGGCCCCCTCGTACCACTGCCTGCGTTCTCTCTGAGAATGGAATGTTCATCTGGGAACTAATAAAGAAACACTAATAATACTAATAGTAGCATCTGTTATCACATATCTATATTTACCATAGGTCGGGCACCCTGCTAAATGCTTTACCTGCATGAGAATCTCATTCAGTCCTCCAGTGAACCCTAAGAGATTGGTGTTGGCCACAGTTTGTGGATGAGAAAACCAAGAAGCCAAGAGTAGAATCCTCAGGGTCACACTAATATGTCACAGCTAATATGTGGCAGGGTCAGGACTTGAACTCAGACGTGTCTGACTCTGGAGCCCATGGTTGCAAGCACTACTCCACCTTGCTGCCCTCCAGGAATACCACCTGTCTCATGGTACTGCCATATATGCCGTCACGGAAGGAGCAGGGGGAGGTTTATCTCTTCCATAATTTATCCCAAGGGTTAAGTAAAGAACAAACAAAGCTCATGGGATGGGAGCAAGAGAGGGTGCTATTTAGATGGGGGATTCAGAATTCAACTCCATTAGTGCCATTAAACTCCATAGTGGAGTTTAACTCCATTAACCTCATCGTTCCAATGGACCAGAAAACTCTTCTTAGTTCTGCATATATTGCTACGCAAAAGCAATGTAAGTCCTGTTTCAGCCAAATTGCCACCCCCTAAAGAATTCCAGTAGGAAAACTCTGGAACCACCCTAATCTGAATCCTCCATCATTATTCAGGGCTAAGACCACACCCGGATGAACCTGCCCACTCAGGTGGCCTCCTGGTGCCAACGTCTGTCCTCCCTAGATCCAGCCTCCCAAGCCAGGACAGCTTTGACCTGGCTGGGCCTCTTGCCCTGGCTAGGGGACTCTTCCAGGCCCCCCTGCTCCCCAGCCCACAGGCTTTGGGACCTTCTGCACCCCAGGTTGCCCTTTGTAGAACCATCCTCATTATGCATGCTAAAAGCTCGTTCCTTCCCATGGTTCATTGGCATGGCATCCAAAAAGAGGAGAATTGCAGTGAGAAGAAAATAAGGCTATGATTTTAAGATTTCCTGGCATAATTCAAAGGAAGATTATGCTAAGTATAAGGAAAAAAACCTTTTCATCAAAGGAACATCATTAGAATTTTCCACATCATTTAAACCTCTATGACGATTTAAACCAGAGGATTTATTTTAAAAAATAAATAATAACAATAATAATAATATGATGACCATTCTAAAAGCACACAAACATGTTTTAAGACATGCCTGGGAAGCCACTGAAGATGTCTTCTGATGGGCCCTTCTCTTCCAATACAGACAGGGACCGATAATCATGGTTTTCTGAATAACCTGCATGAAAAAGGAATAAGCCAGAAAACCTTGACCAAGAACTGTGTTCTGCACGCAAGGAAATGAGGAGAGGCCATAGAAGATGACAAGAGGGGGCGCCTGCATGGCTCAGTCAGTTAAGTGTCCGCCTTTGGCTCCTGTCATGATCCTAGGGTCCTGGGATCGAGCCCCGAGTCAGGATCCCTGCTCAGGGTGGAACCTGCTTCTTCTTCTTCCTCTGCCACTCCTCCTGCTTGTGCTCTCTCTCTCTCTCTCACAGAAATAAATAAATAAAATCTTTAAAAAAAAAAAAGATGATGAGGATGGCAGTCTGTTCAACAGATATATTTTAAGCACCTACCGTATGCCTATGCCAGGCCCTGTGCCAGACATTTATGATCGGCCATGGAAAAAGACCCGGTCCCTGGCCTTGGGCAATTCCTGGTCTAGTGGAGGTGACGGACCCCTGTGTCAGCTGCTACGGCCTGATGAAAGCACAGGGCACCTGTGACACAGGCAGCAACTCTGGAGTTCAGTTTCCAGCTCCGACTCAGCTGGGAAAGTTGCTGAACTTCTTTGTGCCTCCTTTCCCTCATACAGAAAATGAGGATAGTACTAAGGAGCTCAGGTGTGTAAAGGGCCCAGAAGAGTGCCTCCTGCCTGCTCTATGGGCTGGCCACTGTCACTGTTGTTATAATAGGCAGGACAGCCAGTCTGGTCCCCAGCCCTCACCCATGACCACCAGAGGCAAGGTTTGGGGAAGGTTTGGTAAGCGGTGTTATCAAGAATGGAGTAGTTGGCCAAGTGGAGGAGGTGGGAAGAAGAAGGAATCAAATGGGTGAAGCAGAGGCATTAAAGGATATGTTGTGTGTGAGGAACTCCATCACGGGGATGACGGACAGTGAGATTTGGAACGGGGAGTAGCAGCAATCCAGTGGGGAAGTACAAAAGGGTCAGCTCAAGGGGAATCTTCTTCGTCCTGCCCAGGAGCTTGAGTGTTTTTGTTTGCGTGTTGGAAGGTGAAAAAGAAATTTGCTTGGGGAGGCTAGAAGTAGTAGGGTCAGCTAATAGATATTTGATGGATCTTCCTCCTAAGAAATGATGACGCAAAGTAGGATGGATCAAGAAAGGGAATCCAAAAATACTTAGGATTTCCAGTTTTAAGATGCTGGATTGGATACATGCATTTTTATCTCTGTTCCCTTCTGAAACCCCCTGAAAACAACAGTAAATTATTTTTTAAGTATAAATCCCCAAGACAAAGAGAATAGATGAAGAGTCAATAGCAATAAACTTTCGGAAACCTGAAAGCAGACAACTAGTTGGTGATTGACAAGCAAATCCAGTGAAACTGGATTCTACACAAGCAATGAACAAAACCAAAAAACACCTGATCTGCACCATGGGCAGAGGCACAAGTAACACTGTGCATCATCTCTAGCCCCCAGAACATCACTGTCCATAAAAACACGGTGTGAGCTACATACATGATTTTACATTTTCTAGTATCCTCATGTTAAAAAAAAAAGGAAAAAGAGGGGAGCCTGTGTGGATTAGTTGGTTAAGCGTCTGACGGTTGATTTCAGCTTAGGTCATGATCTCAGAGCCTTGGGATTCAGCCCTGAGCTGGGCTCCACATTCAGGAGTCTGCTTGAGGTTCTCTCTCTCCCTCTACCTTGGCCCCTCCCCCTGCTCACTCTCTCTCTCTATAAATAAATAAATAAATAAATAGATAGATAGATAAAATATTTTTAAAAAGGAAAAAGAAACAGATCAAATTAACCTTATTGTACTTTATTTAGGGGCGACTGAGCGGCTCAGTTAAGCACTGGACTTGACTTCAGCTCAGGTCATGATCTCAGGGTCCTGGGATCAAGCCCTGAGTCCAACTCCATGCTCAGTAGGGAGTCTGCTTGAGATTCTCTTTCTCCTTTCCCTCTCCCTTTGCCCTCCCCCAACTCATGCACACTCTCTCCCTCTCTAAAATAAATAAATCTTTAAAAAAAATGATGTACTTTATTTAACCGAATATATCCCAAATATTATCATTATAAAAAAATGATTGGGGCGCCTGGGTGGCTCAGTCATTAAGCGTCTGCCTTCAGCTCAGGTCATGATCCCAGGGTCCTGGGATTGAGCCCTGCATCGGGCTCCCTGCTCAGCAGGGAGGAAGCCTGCTTCTCCCTCTCCCACTCCCCCTGCTTGTGTTCCCTCTCTCGCTGTGTCTCTCTCTGTCAAATAAATAAATAAAATCTTTTAAAAAAAATTGATGAGATATTTTTATATTCTTAATTTTCAAAGTACAGTGTGCATTTGACAGGACACATTAATGTTTTATTTTGTTATTATGTTATTGTATATATATATATACATAGTATATATATATAACATTATGTGTTATATAATGTTATTAATTTTAATTCCACTGTAGTTAACATACAGTATTATATTAATTTCAGGTGTACAATATAGTGATTTAACACTTCCATATATTACTCTCTGCTCATCAATCTTATTCCCCATCACCTATTTCACCCAATCCCCCACCAACCTCCCCTCTGATAACCACCAGTTTGTTCTCTATGGTTAAGAGTCTGTCTTTTGGTTTGTCTCCTTTTTTTCCCCTTTTATTTATTTTGTTTCTTAAATTCCACATATGAATGAAATCATATGGTATTTGTCTTTCTCTGGCTGGCTTCTTTCTCTTAGCATTATACTCTCTAGATCCATCCACATTGATGCAAATGGCAAGATTTCGTTCTTTTTTATGACTGAATTATATTCCATTGTATCTATATACCACATCTTTATCCAATACCTGGGCTACTTCCATAATTTGGCTATTATAAATAATGTTGCAATAAACATAGGGGGCATATATCCCTTTGAATTAGGGTTTTCATATTCTTAAGGTGAATACTCACTAGTGCAATTACTGGATCATAGGGTAGTTCTATTTTTAATTATTTGAGGAACTTCCATACTGTTTTCCAGAGTGGCTGCACCAGCTTGCATTCCCACCAACAGTGCACAAGAGTTCCTTTGTCTCCACATCCTCGCCAACACTTGTTTCTTGAGTTTTTGATTTTAGCCATTCTGACAGGTGTGAGGTGATATCTAATTGTGGTTTTGATTTGCATTTTCCTGATGATGAGTGATGTTGAGCATCTTTTCATGTGTCTGTTGGCCATCTATATATCTTGCTTGGAGAAATGTCTGTACATGTCTTCTGCCCATTTTCTAATTGAATTATGTGTATTTTGGATGTTGAGTTTTATAAGTTCTTTATGTTTTTGGAATATAACCCTTTATTGGATATATCATTTACAAATATCCTCTCCCATTCAGTAGGTTGTCTTTAAGTTGTGTTGGTTGTTTCCTTTGCTGTGCAGAAGCTTTTAATTTTGATGTAGTCCCAATAGTTTATTTTTGCTTCTGTTTCCCTTGCCTCAGAAGACATATCTAGAAAAATATTGCTATGGCCAATGTTAGAGACATTACTGCCTGTACTCTCTTCTTCCTGTATTCTCTTCTAGGATTTTTATGGTTCCAGGTCTCATATTTAGGTCCTTAATCCGTTTTGAGTTTATTTTTGTGTATGGTGTAAGAAAGTGATCCAGTTTCATTCTTTTGCATGTTGCTGTCCATTTTCTCCAGCACCATTTGTTGAAGAGACTTCTTCCCATTGCATATTCTTGCCTCCTTTGTTAAAGATTAATTGACCATATAATTGTGGGTTTATTTCTGGATTTTCTATTCTGTTCCATTGATCTGTGTGTTTATTTTGTGCCAGTACCACACTGTTTTGATTACTACAGCTTTATAATATAACTTGAGTCTGGAACTGTGATACCGCCAGTTTCATTTTTCTTTTTCAAGATTCCTTTGGCTATTCAAGGTCTTTTGTGGTTCCATGCAAATTTTAGGATTGTTTGTTTTTGTTCTGTGAAAAATGCTACTGGTGTTTTGATAAGGATTGCATTAAATCTGTAGATTGCTTTAGGTAGTAGAGACATTTTAACAATATTTGTTCTTCCAGTACATGAGCATGGAATGTCTTTTAATTTCTTTGTGTTGTCTTCAATTTCTTTCATCAGTATTTTATGGCTTTCAGAGTACAGGTCTCTCACTTCTTTGGTTAAGTTTATTCCTAGGTATTTTATTATTTTTGTTGTAATTGTAAATGGGGTTATTTTCTTAATTACTCTTTCTGCTGCTTCATTATTAGTGTATAGAAATGCAATGGATTTCCGTACATGGATTTTGTATCCTGTGACCTTACTAAATTCATTTATCAATTCTAGTAGTTTTTTTGGTGGAATCTTAAGGGTTTTGTATGTATAGTATCATATCATCTGCAAATAGTGAAAGTTTTACTTCTTCCTTACTGATTTGGATGCCCTTTATTTATTTTTCTTGTCTGATTGCTGTGGCTAGGACTTCAGTACTATGTTGAATAAAAGTGGTGCAAGTGGGGGTGCCTGGGTGGCTCAGTCGGTTAAGCATCTGCCTTCAGCTCAGGTTGTGATCCCAGAGTCCTGGGATCAAGCCTGCTTCTCCCTCTCTCTCTGCCCCTCCCCCTAGCTCATGCTCACTCACTCTCTATCAAATAGATAAATAAAACCTTAAAAAAAAGTGAGAGTAGACATCCTTGTCTTGTGTCTGATTTTAGGGGGAAAATTCTCAGTTTTTCCCCATTGAGTATGATGTTTGCTGTGGGTTTTTCATATAAGGCTTTTATTACATTGAGGTATGTTTCCCTCTAAACCTACTTTGTTGAGGGTTTTTATCATGAATGGATATTGTACTTCATCAGATAACTTTTTCTGCTTCTATTAAAATGACCATATGGTTTTTATCCCTTCTCTTATTGATGTGATGTATCATACTGATTGATTTGTGAATATTGAACCACTTTGACTACTGAGAATAAATCCCACTTGATCATGGTGAGTGATTTTTTTTAATATATTGTTGGATTTGGTTTGCTAATATTTTGTTGAAGATTTTTGCATCTATATTCATCAGAGATATTGGCCTGTAGTTCTCTTTTTTTGTGGTGTCTTTATCTGATTTTGGTATCAGGTTAATGCTGGCCTCATGGAATGAATTTGGAAATTCTCCTTCCTTATTTTTTGGAATAGTTTGAGAAGAATAGATATTAATTCTTCTTTATTTTTTTTTAAGATTTATTTATTTATTTTAGAGCGAGACAGAGAGAGGGCTTGAGTGGGGGAGGGGCAGAGGGAGAGGGAGAGAGAAAATCCCAAGCAGACTCCCTGCTGAGGGTGGAGCCCAACAGGGGGCTTGATCCCAGGACCCTGAGATCATGATCTGAACCAAAATAAGAGATGGACGCCTAACCAACTGAGCTACCCAGGCGTCCGGGTATTAACTCTTCTTTAAATGTTTGCTAGAATTTACCTGTGAAGCCATCTGGTCCTGGACTTCTATTTGTTGATAAAGTTTTGTTTACTAATTCAGTTTCATTTCTGGTAATCATTCTGCTCAAATTTTCTATTTCTTCCTGCTCCCAATTTGGTAGATTTTATGTTTCTAGGAATTTATCCAGTTCTTCTTATCCAGTTTGTCCAATTTGTTGGCATAAAATTTTTCATTAAATTCTCTTACAATCCTTTGTATTTCTGTGGTATCAGCTGTTATTTTTCCTCTTTCATTTGTGATTTTGTTTATTTGTGTCCTCCTCTCTCTCATGTGATGGGTATGGCTAGAAATTTATCAATTTTGTAGATTTTTCAAAGAATCAGCTCCTGGTTTCATTGATCTTTTCTTTTTTTCTTTTTTTTAGTTTCTACATCATTTATTTCTGCTCTAATGTTTATTGTTTCCTTCCTTTTTCTGGGTTTGGGTTGTTCTCCTTTACGTATAAGGTTAGGTTGTTTATTTGAGATTTTTCTTGTTTCTGGAGGTAGGCCAGTATTGCTGTAAATTTCCCTCTTAGAACCACTTTTGCTGCATCCCAAAGATTTTGGACCATTGTGTTTTCATTTTCATTTGTCTGCATGTAATTTTCTAATTTCTTTTTTGATTTCTTGGTTGATCCATTCATTGTTTGGTACCATATTATTTAATCTTCATGTATTTGTGATTTTTCTAGATTTTTTTCTTGTGGTTCATTTCTAGTTTCATAGAGTTCAGAGTGGTCAGAAGAGATGCATGATATGACTTCAATCTTTTTGAATTTGTTGAGGCTTTGTTTTGTGGCCTAATATGTGATCCATTGTGGAGAATGTTCCATGTGCACTTGAAAAGAATGGGTGTTCTGCTGTTTTAGGAATGTTCTGAATATATGTGTTAAATACAGCTGGCCCAGTGTGTCATTCAAAGCCATGGTTTCCTTGTTGATTTTCTCTTTGGATGATGTCATTGGGGCGTTAAAAACCATAATATTGTATTACCATCGATTAGTTCCTTTATGTTTCTTATCAACTATTTTATGTAATTGGGTGCTCCCATGTTGGGTGCAAGTCCCTTTTGTCTCAGCTTTCTTTTGCAAGTTTGCATGATGTTTCTCTACCCCCTCACTTTCAATCTGCAGGTGTCTTTAGGTTTAAAATGAGTCTTTTATAGACAGCATATCGATGGGTCTTGTTTTTTATCCATTCTAACACCCTATGTCTTTTGATTAGAGTTTTTAGTCCATTGACATTCAAAGTAATTATTGATAGATATGTATTTATTGCCATTTTGTTACTTGTTTGGTGGTTGTTTTGTAGTTCTTCTCTGTTTGTTCTCTCATAGCTTGTTAGCTTTCTTGAGTGATTTATTTGGATTTCTTTCTCTTTATTTTTTTGCATACGTATTATTGGTTTTTGATTTGTGGTTACCATTAGGTTTGTATATAACATCTTCTGCGTGTAGCAGTCTACATTAAGTTGATGGTTGCTTAAGTTTGAACCCATTCTTTACTCTTCTCCGCCAAGCCCATGTTTTAGGTATATAGTGTCATACTTTACATCCTTTTATTTTGTGAGTACCTTGACTGACTTTTGCAGATGTACTTATTTTTACTGCTTTTGTCCTTCCTACTTTTCTTACTCTTACTTATAGTCCTTCCTTCCCACTCAAAGTGTCCCCTTTAACATTTCTTGTAGTGCTGGTTTAGTGGTCATGAACTCCTTTAGCTTTTGTTTGTCTGGGAAACTCTTTATATCTCCTTCTAGTCCAAATGATAGCCTGGCTGGATAGAGTATTTTTAGCTGAAGATTTTTCCTTTTCAGGATTTTGAAGATATCATGCTACTGCCTCTGGCCTGCAGAGTTTCTGCTGAGAAATCCGCTGATAGCCTTATGGGGGTTTCACCCTGTATGTAACTATCTTCTTTTCTCTAGCTGCTTTTAAAATTCTCTTTTTCATTACTTTTTGTCATATTAATTACTGTGTGTCTTGATGTGGACCTCCTTGGGTTCATTTTATTGGGGCATCTCTGTGCCTCCTGAATCTGGATATCTATTTCCTTCCCCAGATTCAGGAAGTTTTCAACTATTATTTCTTCAAATAAATTTTCTGCCCCCTTTCCTCTCTTCTGGGATTCCCATAATCTGAATGTTATTACACTTGATGGGGTCACTGAGTTCGCTAAGTCTATTCTCATTTTGCATAATTTCTTTTTCTCTCACCTGCTCAGCTTGATTACTTTCTGTTACTCTGTCCTCCAAGCTTTTGCTAATTCACTATTCTGCTTTCTCTAGCCTACTATTTATTCCATCTAGTGTATTTTTAATTTCATTTATTGTGTTCATCTCTGATTGGGTTTTTTAAATCTCTTTGTTAAGGGTCTCCCTGATGTCTTCCACTCTTTTCTCAAATCCAGTGACTATTTTTATTGTCATTACTTTAAATTCTCTATAGGCATATTGCTTATATCTATTTCACTTAGGTCTCTTACTGTGGTTTTGTCTTGTTCTTTCATTTGGGACCTATTCCTCTGTCTCCTCATTTTGTCTCTCTGTGTTACTCTGTGTTAGGAAGGTCGGCTATATCTCCTGCTCTTGAAAGTAATGGCCTTGTGAGGAAGAGGTCCTGTAGCACCCTGCAGTGCAGTGTTCCCTGTTTACCAGAACTTGGTATTTCAAGGTATCTCCTATGTGTATTGCATGGCCCGGCTGTTGTGTCTTGCCATTTTTTTCCTTCAGTCTAGTGATCTGCAGAGGCTCTCTTTGCCTGTGGTAGGTAGTGTTGGATCCCTCTTGTGTTTGTGGACCAATTTTAACAAGGCATGTACCGGTCTTCCATGGAAGGTGAACCACCAGTGCCTTCAGACTGAGGTCCTGCAGAGCGTGCAGATGGGAGATGTGGTGTTGGCAAGGTTTATGGGTGGTCTTCTCGGGGATGGGACCTGCAGCAGTGGGACTGAGGCAAGCATGACTGGGAAGAGTGGATCCACCATTCCAGATCTTGGTGTGAGCAAGTTAGGTGATGAGTGTCAGTGCAGCACAGCTTCCTACAGATGTTTTTGCCGGGGGTGGAGGGAGGGAAATGGCACCTGCCAGCTCCTTTGTTCCTGGAGGAATTGCCCTGTGAACCCTGCCCCTCCAGGACACACTCTGAGATACCCCCTCCAGGACACACTTTGAGTTTTTCAAACTGCTGCTTCTACACTGTATCTCATTGGGCTGTTTGTCATGCTTTGTCTTTAAGCTTGGGGAGTTGGCTTCCTCTCACCCTCCAGGCTCCCCCAGAGCCAAACCTGCTGATACTTAAAGTTCTAGGCTTTAAGTCCTGCCGGTTAAAATTTCGCCACTCTGGTTTTCAAAGCCAAATGCTATGGGGATTCATCTTCCCTGCGCAGGCTCCCTAGTGTGAGAGTCTGTTTCTCTCCCGTCTCCACACCCACGGCTCCGTCTCAAGGACAGCTCTATTCTATTTGGTTTCCCACCACATTTTCCATCCTTCCTAACCTCTTTGATGTGGCTTTTCCTCTGCTTTTAGTGGTGGAGTTTGTTCTACCTGTCTTTAGGTCATTTTCTGGGTTTATGATACTGATATGAGTGTTATCTAGTTGTATCCATGGGATGAGGTGAGCTTAGGGTCCTTCTACTCCACCATCTTCCCCAACACTCCAGCATACATTAATTTGAACTCAATTTTCATTGAAAATATTTGATCTATGTTTAGATTTCATAAAATCTACAATTTAAAAAGCAGATCCGCATACCTAACTTGTTCCAAAATTTGTGAAGGTTTCCCAATACCAAATAGAATATGCAGTTTTAAGAATAAATTAGAATTAAAAATTTAGTTCCTCAGTCACACTAGCCACATATCAAGTGCTAATAGCCCCGTGTGGCTAGAGGCTACTGTATGGGACAGCACAGGTCTAGGATCTCTGGATTAAGGGACACCAAGTCCAATTGATACCAGGGGCACCATATTAAAAACAGACAAATTAGAAAAATTCTTATCTACATACTTCATGTTGAGACTTCCAGCCTTTTTCTCCAAATGGCCTCTAGTGATTGGTGTTAAGCTAGGCTCATACCCTCCAGGCAGGAAACTAGAAGAGTCTTCTCTAGAAAACCTGACCAGTCCAAAAGAAAGACTCAAACCTATGCTATAGGTTTGACCCTCTATGAGGCCCACAGTTGGTGTGTCCCAGCCATGAACAGACAAAAGACAGACAGACAAGAATCCCCAAACATATGAGGAACATCCCCACCCGGGAGACAGACTAAAACAAATGGGAAAAAGTAATGTGAGGGACAGACTATACAGGAAAAGAAAATAGCCAAATGCCTATTGCCTATTGATAATAACCCTAGAGAGGTATGTGAAGCTTTTGAATACACTAAATTAGAACAGGATACTATTATAAAACAATATTCAGAAAATAAACAACAAATAAGAGTTCTTGGAAATTAACAGAAGCCTGTGAACAGAAATGAAAGATTTAACACAAGGGCTGGAAAATAACAACTGAGTAAACAACAGAAAGTGCAGCAAAAAGATAAAGAGATGGAAAATGAGAGAGAGAAGGTTAAAAAATTAGCAGATATCTCAGAAGATCCGGTATCTGACAAATAGGAACGCTAGATCTAAAGAAGAGAAAATAGTGGGGAGGGAAACATTTCAACAATTTCTTCCCCAATATCCTAGAGCTGAAGGACTTGAGTTTCCATAATGGAAGGGCCCGGTGAGAATCCAGCACAAGGGATAAAAATAGTCACTTTAAGGCATAGAAGAGAAATTTCAGAACCCGGGGACAAACAAAATACCCTAAAAGCTTACAGGAAGAGGGGAGAAAAAAATTACAGATAATGGATCAAAATATGATTGACATAAGACTTCCTAACAGCAGCTATGAAATCTAGAAAAAATGAAGCAATGCCATCAAAATACTGAGGGAAAATAATATTCAACTCAGAATTCGGTACCCATTTAAAATATCAAATAAATGTGAAAGAAGAATACAAACATTTAGAGACTTACCAAGTTAAAAAAGAAAAATACCAGGGCGCCTGGGTGGCTCAGTTGGGTAAGCGTCCAACTCTTGGTTTGGGCTCAGGTCACGATCTCCGGGTCATGAAATTGATCCCTTTGTCAGGCTCTGCACTCAGCAGGGAGTTTGCTTGAGATTCTCTTCCTCTCCTTCTACCCCTCCCCCTACTCACATTCTCTTTCTCTCTCTCTCTCTCTCCCAAATAAATAAATAAATAAAATGAAAATACTACCTGTGAGCCCTTTCTCAGAAAGTTATGGAGTATATGCTATACCAAAATGAGGAAGTAGATGAAGAAAGAAGATGATGGAGTCAGGAAACAAGGGACATGATACAGTGAGGAGAAAAGGAGCTTCCAGGCTGCTGGTGAAGAATGATGGGGTGTGGTCTCTCTGCAGCAGGCATAGTGGTCAGCAGCCTAATTCAGAGTTGATCAGAAGCTTCCCAAGCAACTCCTTCAATATGTTGTTAAACTATATGTTGAATATACTGAGAGGAGATCTAGACATCTGGGAGAGGGCTTAGGGGTTGAATTACTGATGAGTACAAAAAAAAACTATGGAAAAATTGTAATGGAAGATAATTATAAATTCCATGGAGAACAAAAAGTTGTACAAGAAAGGACAAGTAATAACAGCTGCAAATAAAATGTCCATAGTCACAGTCACATAGATGCAGAATCTTGATCAAACTGCAGTGATCATATAAATATAAAGGGAGGCTGGGGGAATTGCAGAAGTGTGTGGTATGTGTACACGAGGAGATAAGGGTGAAAAAACTAAACTCTCTACCACCACTGAGGAGTCAACAGATGAGACCAACACTGAACTACGGGAAGTAGAAGTATGAATATACAGTTCAGAGCTGGAGGTAAATACTAACATAACCACAAAAGGAGAGGGGACTGGACGAGTTGGAGAAACCTAGGGTGGGGAGTGCAGTAGTTTTGTAAAGGACTTGTAGAACTATCTGACTCTTTAAACTATGGTCACATTTTAACTTTATAAAAATAAAGAGAACTATTTAGACACTGCAATTGACAGAATTTTCTAATTGTGGGGGAAAAAGAGGCAAGAGCCTGGGCTGTCATAACAAAATACCACAGGTTAGGTGGCTTAACCAATAGGAATTTATTCTCCCAGTTCTGGAGATAGGGAGGCCCAGCAGGGTCAGTTCCGGGTGATGGCTCTCTTCTTTGCAGATGGCCACCTTCTTGCTGTGTCCTCACATGTCCTCTTCCCATAAAGCCACAGTCATATTGAATTAGCACCCCTGCATGACCTCATTCGATCTTAATTACCATTCTGTCTCCAGACACAGTGGCATTGGGGATTAAGGGCTTCAACATTTGAATTTGGGGGGGGGGGGATGAGGCAAACCTAGATTCTGTATGTTACAAATTCTATTTTCACCAGAGCACACTGCCTTTTTTCCCTCTAAACTATAGAAATTTTCTTGAGCAATAGGGTAGAAGTAGAGGGTGGGTGGTAGTCATTCTTTAAGCTGGTTCCAGGCAGAAGGAACTCCTTCTAATGGCATTTCCATAATTAGAATGCATTTTTTCTGATAGTTATAATTTAGGCAATTGCAGTGACATTCAGCTGAAACCTGGCATGCAATATATTCACTTCTCTTAAAAGTTCACTTTTAATTGGCCTCAGTTCTTTGCAAGTCTGGAAGAAGTGCAGAATGTGTCCTTATGATGTTTCCAATGTTAAAGTCAGTTTGACACAAGTACTCAGTCCCTGGAGTTTATTCTGAGTTCCCTGGTCAGAGACAGGGAGGACTGGGTAAAAGAGACAGCCAAAGAAGAAAGGATGGAGGGAGGAGAGGAGGGGCCTTGTCGGACAAAGGGAAGACATACATTCTACAAACAAGATGGAGTAGGAAATACCCTGCAAAGAGATTGCACTCCCTCACTCCACGCAGATCTTCAGGGACACATGGGCTGCAACCATGCTGCCTCACTCTATCAGTTTGGACAGTTCTTACTGGGTCTCCTAACATAATGAAAGTGGGTACCCTCAGAAGAAACTGGGCTGTGTTTGACCAAGTGAGAGGAGAATTAAAATAAGACTTCTTTAGAGGGCGCCTGGGTGGCTCAGTTGGTTGGACGACTGCCTTCGGCTCGGGTCATGAGCCTGGAGTCCGGGATCGAGTCCCGCATCGGGCTCCCTGCTCGGCGGGGAGTCTGCTTCTCCCTCTCACCCTCCCCCTTCTCATTCTCTCTCTCTATTATTCTCTCTCTCAAATAAATAAATAAAATCTTTATTTTTTTTAAAAGATTTTATTTATTTGACAGAGAGAGACATAGCAAGAGCAGGAACACAAGCAGGGGGAGTAGGAGAGGGAGAAGCAGGCTTCCCGCGGAGCCCGGTGTGGGACTCGATCCCAGGACCCTGGGATCATGACCTGAGCTGAAGGCAGACGCTTAACGACTGAGCCACCCAGGCGCCCATAAATAAAATCTTTAAAAAAAAAAAAGACTTCTCTAGAATTCTCCATGCATTTCTGGGCTTAGGGAATACCCCAAATCCTGCAGAGTTATAGAATTTGTATTAAATGAAGAGACAAAACCAGGGAACCAGAGTAATGTTGCGGGGAGAACAAAGGATGAAGTGTAACCAGAAGTTATAGATTTGGATCACAGCCCTACTCTGCTGCTTGATGTTTATGTAAATTTCTTAAGCCTCCTGGGCTGAAAAAAAATTGAATTACTAGTCCCAACATTATTGTGAGGACTAAACGTAGCATTATTTTTAGCTTAGTTCAAACTACTGTTTCTTACTATAGCAGGCTAGATAGAGATTCTTACAAACCCTTATACTATGTTAAAGTATGGTGATAAATAAGTTAGGAGGAAAGTCATAAATCCTCAGAGACCAAAAATAGGTAAGGGTGGAAACCTAAAGAATACTGAAACCAATGTTTGTTCAAGGGCACTTGGCAAACCCAGGTGACCTTGAGTTTCAGTATTCGTGCCCTTGCAGCTCAAGGAAACAAGAGACAAAGGCTGGGGCACCTGGGTGGCTCAGTCCGTTAAGCATCTGCCTTCGGCTCAGGTCATGATCACAGGGTCCTGGGATTGGGTCCCACATCGGGCTCCTCGCTCAGCAGAGAGCCTGCTTCTCCCTCTGCCTGCCACTCCCCCTGCTGTTTGCTCTCTCTCTCTCTCTGACAAAAAAATAAATAAAATCTTAAAAAAAAAAAAAAGAGAGAAAGACAAAGGCTATGGCCCATCCAAAGTGGGGGGTCTAGCAGGAGAAACACCCCCTGCATAAAGCTAGGAACCCAAAGAGCTATGTCCTCAAAGGGTGAAGTAGAAATAAGAGCCCAGTCCTCACCAGCAGGGACAGTAAAGAAAACTGACTCCTTCAGACCTTGGATTCTAAGTGAGAGGACAAAATTTTCTAAGAATTGAAACTACAGATGAGGTCCTAACCAGAATCTGAAGCTCAAATTTTTATTACTTGGGTTGTCCACAAAACCTCAAACTGCGAATGAACCTTAAAGAGGTCCTTGCTTAATTGTGTCCCCAGGAGCACATCGGAAACAAATCCTTTCTGAAGAAACTCATCTTCAACCCTGGCCTCAAATAATTCCTATGGATAAAGTTCCAAGGAATATGCAGTTTTACTCAAAACAAAACAAAGCAAAACACACGAAGAAACATGACACCATGAGTAAACACCAGCAGAAACAGTATCAACCTCATCACACTTATACAAACTTCAGATATCAGAATTAACAGACACAAAATATAAAATATGTTTGATACATTTATAAATAAAAAGACTAAAATAACTGTAGGGAGAACTATAAGTATGAGCAAACAGATCTGAAAAAGAATCAAATATACCATCTATAAATAAAAAGTATAAATTGAAAAAAAATCAATGAATGGGTGTAACATTACTAGATACACCTATAGAGTTTTTGTCAACTTTAAAGCAAATCCCAAATGCAGCATAGAAGTAATATATATAATATATAGAGGTTACATATGTAATATACAGAGGTTAAACATATATATTAGATAGATAGATAGATAGATAGATCGATCGATAGGCAGGCAGATAATATATGAAAGAGAGGTTAAGAGATAAGGAGGCTAATGTGAGAAGGTGTAACTTTTAACCAGTTTCTAGAGGGGAGGAAAGAGTGAGGGAGAAGCATTATTTGAACGACTGATGGCTGGGATTTTTTTCAAAAGTGAAAAACATTAATCTTCAGATTCAGCAAATTCCAAGCAGAATAATTAAAACAAAATCCACCCCTAGACATGTGCACAAACCCAAAGGCAAGGAAAGAACCTTTAAAAGAAGCAAGGGAAAAAAAGACAAACAAAAAAAAACCAATCAAACCAAGAGGTGACTCCTCAGTGAAAGCCAAAAGACAGTGGAATGCTATCTTCAGGCGCTGAGAAAATAGTAAATTGTACATCCAGCAAAAATGACTGTCAAAATGGGGGTGAAGTTTTCAGACAAAAATTGAGACAGGTGTCATCAGAAGACCTTCCCCTGTGTCAGTTTTCAATTTATTGTCTCTCAGCTTCAAATTTGCCCTCTGCTCTGCAAAAGTGGAGATGGGCTATTTAAATATTTTTTCTTTGCCAGCTGGTATCACCTTAGGCTTTGTCAATGGAGGGCACTGGAGGGATGTTGCAAGACAGGAGTTTTCCTTCCTGGTTCCAGTTCCCCACCCCTCAGCCCAGCTTCTCCAGCACCTGGTTCCTCCATGGCCTGGCAACCAGCAGCGCCGGCAACTTCCCCCAGAAACTCCCTCAGGTGTGGTATTGTAGCGGAGTGACTTTGGCAAGACAACTCCTGATGAATAGCTTTCCTTGACAATCTAGAGGACAGATTTCCAGCAAGTTCCATCAGTGCAGACCCCCAGCAACTTAAACTGGCTGCCACCCGTATCTGCCATTCCTGTATTCTTTAAAGTGCTCTTTGCTACTTATTAGCCGATTCTTTATTATTCCAGTCCCCATTATTGTTAATAATTCTTTACATTAAACTTTCCCTGCTAAAGTTACTATGTGGTTTCTCTCTGCTGATTGAACACGAACTGACATATTCACTAAAGGACATCCTTATTCAGAAGAACAGTGATCACAGAATGAAGGTCTGAGATACAGTAAGGAACAATAACCAAAGAAAGTGGTAAATATGGGTAAATCTAAAAAACACACATTTATTTCCTCCTTTAATTTTCCTAAGCCTCCTACTTATAAAGCAAATCTCCAAAAAATTCTCCCTTTGGTCCTCCCCTGTCCGCAGAGGCTGAATGGTGGTCTGAAGCAAGCATGAGCTTTGGAGGCAGACCTACCTGGGTGAAAGTCACAGCTCTGCCACTTGCCAGGTTTGTGACCTCAGAGAAATTTCCTAAGCTCCTTAAGCCATTTTCCTCATCTGAAAACTGGGATGACAATGACTAACTCATCCATTTGCCATGAGACTTAGCTGAGATCACCTATATCCTATATGAAAATACCTGGAATATAGTAGGTCTCCTCTGTTTCTTTTGAAGAAACCATTGTGAAAAGACACTTTCTGCCACAGACCCTTGAATCCCTCTCCCGGTCATACAGCTTTCTTTCCTCCAGAGGACCTGTATGCTCTTGAAAGGAATTCCCCCATGTTCTCTTCCTAATGGGTTTATTTCATTAGCTGATGTCTGTGCATAGCTCAGGAGAAGAAAAGTGCTGAGCCAGCCCTTTTTACCACCTGGTTCTCTTCTCTACCTAATGGACTTCTAAATCTTTAAATCTGAAAATCTGAGCCCTGGGTATCTGGCCCTTATGCTGTAATTGATCCAGGAGAGACCAGCTGTCCTGAGCCAAGGATGAAGTGGCAAGGTATGGTAAATGCTTACACGTTCTCTAAGGATATTTGCTGTGCTGTGAGTTGTAAGTCAGCCCATCTTTGCTGGCACTGGCTGAGCCAAAACCTTATGTAGTACACAGGACTGGTGGGGATGGGCTAAGTCTGACATCAAGACTCTTCCCCCAGGTCCACAGCATCATCTGAGTACCAGCCAATTCTGCTCACCCACCCACCATATGTTTGAGTCTGGCCGGTTTGAACACACGCCCACTAGACCCTGCACTACTCAGACATTCAGCCACTCGGTCATTATGCCATTAGTGACACAAATTGCATTCTGTGGGCAAAGCCCAGCGTGAGGACTGGGGCCAAATGAATGAGAAATTACACATGGCCTCTGTCCCTGGGAGCTCATCCAAATAAAACCTAGTGAACTCACAGTTTCACAATCTTATGACGACCTCACAAGTTGACTAGTGCCTCCTCCTTCCCAACCCAGGACTTTCAGCCTCTGATGGGCTGTTTCCAGGCTGGGGAGTATAGATTCTTTAGGGTTGGGTCTCCCAGAAAGAAGAGCTGAGCATAAGAAAATTCTTCTGGGCTTGCTCCTGAAAATTTCCTTCCATGCATAAAAGAGTATATGATGCTAAACCCCAAAGATTGAATACAGAAGCCAGTATCTGAACTACAGATATAAGGGGTGATTCCAGTGTCCCATGACTGGCAGCCAGAGGACAGTATTCAGTGAGTGCTTCATGGCAGCAGTGACCATTTACCTACCCACTTGAGTTGGCACCTTCCATTGATGTCTTATGAATCAAAAACTCTGTCCGTAAAGAGAAGGATTTCCACTTCTGGGAAGATGGAACAAACAAACTTTCCCCTATTCCTCCTGCTAGATACAATTAAAAGCCCTTGATATTATATTCAAAAGCAAACATGAGAAGCATCTGAAAGGTGGACAGAAGTAGGCAAATCAGCTAGAGACCATGGAAACAAGGAAAGAGATGGTGATGAGCTGCCTGGGTTTTATTTTTGCCTCATCTATCCTAGATGCATGGAGCTAAAGAAGCCAGCAAACTGAACATGCCAGGAGATACATGGGGTGGGGGGAAGCTTGCTCTCTCTAGCCAAAGAATCAGAAAAGGAGCAGCCTAGGAAGACAGAAAACGTTTAACCAATAACCTCTCTACTTCAGTCAAACACCACATTAAAAAATCTCTAGCCCCATCCCCATCCATGCCAGCAAAGATCACGTGGGGAGCCTAGACTTCTACTCCTGTGAGGTTGTAACAAGGCACCTTAACAACCCAGTGAGAATGGTGTCAAAGAAGGACAGATAGAGAGCTGAGACTTACGTCCCCACCAGACAGTAATGAGGCCTACCACCACCCCTCCTACAGCGATAGAGACCACATGGGGATTCTGGATTTTCACCCCCACCTGGCAGTAATGAAGCAGCAACCCTCCTCCCCATCAGAGCCATGTCAGAGAGAACCAAGTAAAGTAGAAGGTTTGAATAACATCCAGGGCCTCATAAATATAATGCAAACATGTCTAGGTTTCAAGCAAACATCTCTTACCATTATCAAGAACCAGAAAAATATCAAACTGGATGAAAAAATACAATCAAAGATGCCAACTCCATGTTGAAAGAAATGTTAGAATTAACTGACAAAGATCTTAAAGTAGCCAGGTTTAAAAAAAAAAAGAAGCTTCAGTGCACAATTACAAATATGCTTAAAACAAATGAAAAGATTGAAAAGCCTCAGCAAAGATACAGAAGATAGGGGAACCAAATGGAAATTTTAGAACTGAAAAATACAATAACCAAAATAAAAAGTTCAGTGGATAGGCTTAACAGCAGAATGGAGGGCACAGAGGGAAAAAAATCAGCAAACTGGAAGATAGAATAATAGAAATTACTCAGTCTGAAAAACAGAAAATAGATTGTGGGGGGGAGAGCACAAAGCCTCAGGGACTTGTGAGACCATGACAAAACATGGAATATTCATATCATTGGAGTCCCAGAGGGAGAAGAAAAAGAGGACAGGTCTGAAAAAGAATTCAAAGAAATAATAGCTGAAAACTTCCTAAATTTGGCAAAAGGCATAAGCCTGCCAATTCAAGAAGATTGAAAGCCAAACAAGAAGAAATTCCAAACATATCATATCAAAATTCTAAAAACTAAAGACAAAAAAACTTTGTTGAAGTAGAAAGAGAGAAATACCTTACTGCTATGAAAAAAAAAAACAATTTTAAATGACAGCAAATTTCTCATTCTAACTGTGAATGACCACTGGAGAATTCTACCACTGATTTAAAGAATAACACCAATTCTACACAATCTCTTCCAAGAAATAAAAGAGGAATACTTCCCAATTCATTCTGTGAAACTAAGATTACCCTCATTCGAAAACCAGACAAAAACAGTACAAAAAAGAAAACATCAGACCAATATCCCTCGTTAATATAGACACAAAAATCCCTAACAAAATATCAGTAAATAGAATTCAGCAGTATATTAAAAAAACCATACACTGTGACCAAGGAGAGTTTATTCTAGGGTTTGGAAAGCTTCCTCAATATTCATAAATCAAGCAATATAATCTACCATATTAACAAGTGATAGAAAAGCCATATGATCATATCAATTGATATAGATAAAGCATTAGACGAAATTCAGTACCCATTCATGATTTTTTAAAAAACAATTTTTAAAAAAACTTCCAGGAAAACAGAAACAGAGGGGATCTTTCTTCAACTTGATTAACAGCATCCGCAACAAAACTACAACTAACATTATAATAGTGAAAAGCTGAATGTTTTCCCCCTATGACTGGAAACAAGTCAAGGATGTCTATTCTCATTGCTCTTACTTAACACAGGAACATGAAAGGCAGTGCTGGAGATGATATGACTGTCTACATAGAAAATCCCAAGGCATCTATGAAACAGCTCCTAGAACTAATAAGTTCAGCAAGGTCATAGGATACAAGATGAACATACAAAACTCATTGTATTTCTATGTACTAGCAGTGAACACATGAACACAGAAATGTAAAATCACTCAAAAAATGAAATATTTAGGTGTAAATCTAACAAAACAAAACAAGTACAGGACTTATATGCTGAAAACTACATGATGCTGATGAGAGAAACCAAAGAGGAATTAAATAAATGGAGAAACGTTTCATGGATTTCATGGAACGGGAGACTCAACATAGTGAAGATGTCAATTCTCTCTGAATTGATATACAGGTCTAATGCAATTCTTACCAAATCCCAGAGAGATTTTTTTGTAGACGTAGACAAGATTATTCTGAAATTTACATGGAAAGGTACTAGGATAGTTAAAACAATTTTGAAAAAAAGAAGAATAAAGCGAAAGAAATCAGTGTATCCAATTTCAACACTTATTATCTAGCTACACTAATCAAAACCCTGTGGTATTAGTAGAAGGATAGGCACAGTGGTCAATGGAACAGAATAGAGAACCTAGAAATAAACCCACACAAAGATGCCCAATTGATTTTTTGCAAAGGTGCAAAATCAATTCAATGGAGGAAAGGTTACTTTCTCAACAATTGCTCTCTGGAGCGATTGGAAATCCACAGACCAAAAAAAAAATAAATCTTGACTGAAATCTCATATTATACAAAAATGAACTCAAAATGGGTCATGCACATGAATGTAAAACAAAACTATAAAACTTCTGGGGGAAAAAACATAGGGGAAAGTCTTGGGAACCAGGGACAGACAATGAGTTCTTAAACTTAATGCCAAAAGCACAGTACACAAAATTGGACTTCATCAAAATTAAAAACTTTTGCTCTGTGAAAATCCCTGATGGAAATACAAGCTACAGACGGGGAGAAAATATTTTCCAACCACTTATTCAACAAAGGACTATATTCAGAATATATAAAGAACTTTCAAACCTCAACAGTAGAAAAACAAACAATCCAATTAGAAAATGGGCAAAGGAGATGAAGAGACGTTATTACCAGAGAGAATATACAGTTGGTAAATAAGCACATGAAAACATGTTCAATCAACATCATTGCTCACTAGGGAAACGCAAATTAAAACGATAATAAGATACCACTGTACACCTATCAGAGTGGCTAAAATAAACAATAGTGACAATACCAAATGCCGACAAGGATGCAGAGGAACTAAATTGCTCACACACTGCTGGTGGAAATGGAAAATGGTACAGCCATTCTGGAAAACCATTTGGTAGTTTCTTTAAAAAAGTCACGATTCAGCTCCCGTACAATCTAGCAGTTGCGGTCTTCTGTACTTATCCCAGAGGAACGATGACTTTTAATCACACAAAAACCTGGGCATGAATATTTATAGCAGCTTTATTTCCAACAGCTAAAAACGAACATGAATTGGTTGTCCTTCAATGTGTGAAAGATTAAATAGTCTGTGGTACATCCGTACCATGGAATACTACTCAGCAAGAGAAAGGAATAAACCACTGATACACACAACAGCTGGATGGGTCTTCATAGAATTACGCTGAGTGAAAAATAATCCCAAAAGGTTACGTACTGTATGATTCCATTTACATAACATTCTTGAGATGACAAGATTATAGAAATGGGGAACAAATCAGTGTTTGCCATGGTTCCAGGGAGGATGGGGAAGGAGGGAAGAACTTGGGACCGTAAAAAGGCAACATGAGGGATCCTTGTGGTGGTGGATGCAAACGTTCTCTGTATCTTGACGATCCATATCAATATCCTGGTTTTGATGTTGCACTAAAGTGTTGAAGAAGTTATCACTGGAGGGCAATGGGTAAAGTATAGGGGATCCCTGTATTATTTCTCTGCATATGAATCTATAATTATCCCACAAAGTTAAAATTTTTTTTTTAAAGTACTCTCCCCACATCCAGTACTGCCTTAATTTAGTCATTGCTCAGCTTTTTACACCAAGCTCAAAGCCAGACCGCTGGGAGCCAGAGCCAGACCTGCCCTCTCAGCATTTCCTCTCTGCTAACCGTGAAGTCAAGGGCAGCCAAATGGCACCAGGCCTGTCAGGAAATACTGACTCTGAAAAGACAGGATTCAGGGAAAGAAGCAAGCAAGTCTGGCATGGGAGTTTGGAGCAGCAGATGCCCCTGTCTCTGTCATCTTCCAGTGCCCACCAGAAGGTCACTAGGTCCTTGGTGGCATAAGACAATGCACCTCCCAGTCACCTGGTCTTGTCCCAATAGTGAAATATAAAGGGAGGCTTTGGTTCCTCGGTTCAGGTTTGTTTAGGCTGTGCAGAGTGACAGAACGCCTGTGGATTATCCGTTTCTTCGCCATCTAGCTCAGGCTGCGTGCCTAGCAAAGCCCCAAGGAGTCAATATTGTGGAGGTGATCTATGGTCTAATTCTCTTTCTCAATCCCCGGAAGTTCTCTGCCACCCTTTCATCACCAGGTTTTCTGAAGCACCTAATACTCCCCAGCTGTGCTTCCTGCTGGTGTATTTCATCAGAAGTGAGCCTAAACCGGATCTTAACCTAAAGGTCAAAGGGGTCAGGCTCTGCAGCTCATGAATGCTGGAAGTAGTTCCTCAGAGAAAGTCTATTGGCCTTTGGGGATATCTGGACCCAAATCAGACCACCCCTGGATTGTTGTGGGAACTTTGGGGTACAAAACCTTGAGTGGAAGGTTGTCAGGCAGCTGTCTGTCCAGAAAGGATGGAAACCAGAGAAATCTGAAAGAGTTGCAGCTACCTGACCTGGAGAGAAGACTTGCCGCCATGGCTCTTGTCTTCAGAAATCCGAGGGCTGTCATAGAGAAAGGGATATATGTTCTCTGTTACTCTCTGAGTGATGGCTGAAATAGCCTGAGTGAAACGTGTGGTTTTCTAGAGCGTCACCATGGTAGAATGACTTGCCTGGGTCCATAGCAAGCTCTTGAAGTCAGTGCAGATTTAGGGGTGTTGGTCCTTTGAAAGGAATGTTGTGGGGCAAGAACCTTAGATTATTTAAAGACTTTCAGGAGAACGGAGAACAAATAACTGTGGATCCTTGCAGCACTAATTCTGATGGCAAGAAGCCAGTTTGGAAAACAGGCCTGCTAGGAAATCAGGATCCATGTGGCAGGTGGCAGTCTTCACCCAGGGACCATGACAACCCTGAGTGGCCAGTCCTGGAGAACTGCTGAGGTCAGATCCCTGTGTTCTTCAGACCCAAGTACCATGTTGAAAACCCCTGAAAGAGGAGGAAATCTCACCAGAAGAGAACCCAGGTTGCTCCCCTACAAGGACGTAGCTACCTGGATAGCAATAAAGTGTCTCAGCTAAAAGCCTTCTGTCATCCAAGTGCCATAAGCGCAAGGCTTTCTGGAGCTCCACTCACCATCAACAGACCAGCTAAAGCCAGCTTAGCTACGTCCAGCCTGAACCACACTGAGCTTGAGCAGAAACCTCCTTGTAAACATACCTGCAGGACACATGTGCTGACCTGCCTGTCCAGCTTCCTCCTCCTACTATCCAGCTGATCTTTATTTTAAACCTGAAGTCAGAAAACTTTTTCTGTCATGGGTCTGAGAGTAAATATTTTAGACTTTGTTGGCCATATAGTCTCTGTTGTTGTAAATATTCAACTCTGACATGTTAGCATGAAAGCAGCCAGAGACAGCATGCAAATGAGTGAATGTGACTGTGTCCCAATAAAACTTTATGTACAAAAGCAGGTGATGGGCCAGATTTGGCCTGTGGGCCATGGTTTGTCAACCCATGGTCATGTAAACTCATGACCTGACAGGCCAGAATCGCCCTGATTCTGAGATATATCCACCTAAAAACCCTTCTTCCCTGTGCCTGGCCAATCTCCCAACCTCTCCTAGGACTTTTGGTTCCTACCTCCCCCAGGGCTGGCCAAGGCCAGAGAACCTGTCTTTGGATATCGCCGGTACCCTCATCCCTACCATGCCGCTCCCTGCCTCTTGCTGTGTTCTCCAGCGCCCCCGCCCCAGTCTTCCTCATCAGCTGCTGCTCCAACCTCTCAGAAGCATCTGATCTTCTAGAAGGCTTTTTCTCTGCACCACCCTCCATCACTCTGCACTCTGGACTGAGCCAGAGGCCCCTCCATTCCACTCCCACAATACTCCATGATTTCCACATTGTTTAAAAATTATCTGTTTGTTGGTCTGACTCTCTAATTAGGTTGTGGATTCCTGGAGGGCAAGAATAGAGTTTTACTCATTTATGTGTCCCTAGGACCCAGCCCTGACTCAGAGTAGGTACCCATTACGGCTGACAGAACACTCAGCTGGACGAATGAATCACCATGCACAGCCCTTTGCCGGGAGTTACCATGCTCTGCATACACATTTCCTCATCTCCTCGCATATTGCCCTGGAGCTTTGTGCAGCCATTCCCCCATGTCTGACTCCCATTGCTACCCCGCCCCCCCCCCCCCCCCCCCCCCCCCCCCCCCCCCCCCCCCCCCCCCCCCCCCCCCCCCCCCCCCCCCCGCCCCGCCATCTGCATGTCTAATGTTTTCACATTCAGTTCTCTCCTTGGAGGATAAAGCCTGCATGCTTCTTCCCTCTCCTTCTCTGGACTTCAGGAGACCCCCACCCCTCTGCCACCTCAGCCCCTTTTTGGAAGTGAGCATGTCTCTAGCAGAGATGATTAGGGGCTTGACGCATTTGATTCCTGGGAATAAATAAGAGCTTTTCAAGCCTTTAAGAGTATCATCACCATCAGAAGATGCTCTGTTGGCTGTTAACTGGAGGAGACTGTGGGTGTCAAGAGGTTGGCCGTGTAAGAAGGAGAACCCATGCCCAGATCCCAGCCAGAGAAGCACAGTGCTTGGGGTGAAAATGGGGAGTTATGGCCAGCAGGAAAGCTGGACACCTTGCCTTCTCCAGCTCCTCCTCCCTGTCTATCCTCAAGCCAAATTTCTATACCTTTGGCCCTGGCCAGTCCTTAAGATTTCCCTGAACCAGGATGGGGAGAGGTTGGGAGTCTCAGCTCCACTAGGGAGGGGGCCCAAAAGAACTCTGGACCTCCATATTCTCATAGACTCATTGACCTCCCCAAGCTCCTATCATGTTGACCTAGGCCATAAGACTGGGCTTCTACCTCCCATTTCCCTCCCAGCATGCCACTTCCCTGCTGGTACTGCCTGCACTGTGAGCCCTGACCTCCAGGATTATAGTATAGCTCCTGACTTGCATTTTCTCTGAGGCCCAGGATCCTCCTCCTACACTTGGCCATTACCACCTGCCTAACACTAGATGCTATGCCAACACGCAGCAGAGGCTCATTACATGTCCATTCTGACCCTCTCTGAGTCCCACCACTTCCATGTCCTGTCTACTGCCCCTCCTCCTAGGTCCCTGCATGGTGATGCCAGCCCACGCCAGCCTTAAGTACCCTATACCCCATGGCATTTCATTTGGATACCTGGAAGCCACCACAGAACCAGCCCCACAGCCCTGCCAAGCTCTCTAAGGGCAGGCCTAATCAACCCTGATACCTCTCCTGCCCATCAGCCTGGTCCTTCTGTGCCTCCAGAGTCAGCCCACTGAGCTATCACTCATGCCAGGTACTCTGCTAAAGAAGAGGTAGGGAGGAAACATCCCTCTGAAAGCAGTTTTAGGGACTGGAACTGGCTCCTCTGGGGAAAGTGTCAGATCTTTGAGCTCTGAGACTACACCCCAGCAGCCCATCCCACCTGGTTCCAGGGCCTGAGGCCTGCCCTGTTCAAACCAGTAGAGAGGCTTGACCATTCTTGCTCTACCAAGGGCGGAGGGCAGATAGAAATCTAGGTCTGCAGGGCACCAGCTTGGATGGCCTGGGGGCTCTAGCACTGGAAGGTTATATACACTGAGCTGCATCCACCTCCCTGGGGCTGGGAACAGAGTGGGAAGGTATCAAGGGAAAGAGAGTGAGCAGAAAGCAAGGCCCAGGGTGGACTTGTGTAGGAAGCTGCCCGTCCTACCTCCCCCAGACCCAGGGCGTCTTCTCAGCACAGGGCAGTTAGGTCACAAGCAATAATTCCCTCAGGAATGGGAAGGAGGGATCAGGAGTGATCAGGGCCCAAGAGTTCAAGATCAGAGCCAACCTGCTCTGAGAGTCAGGTTGGAAAGGAACACAAGATAAGGGAGGATGGGGCCAAGGAGAAGTCAGATCCGAACGGCCCCCTCTCACCGAGCGGTTCCCCAGGGCCTGGCCTTGGGCTGAGAGGTTTCCAGACCTGACCCTCCCCCTCCCCACAACCCACCATGATGGATACATTGTCCTTATTGTACAGTTGAGGGGAGAGAGGTTCAGAGAGGGTAAGTGGCCTAAAGTAACACAAAAAGTAACCGGAACCGGGTCTGGACTCAACACTGCTCTGCCCTCTCTCCACAGCATGATGTGACCTCCCTGGGACCCACCTCCAAGAGGAAGACAGGAGGCAGGGCCAGTGGAGATGGGATAAGCAAATACCTGAGCAGTGTGGTACAGGCAGGCCTCCCATAGAAGCAGATGCCCAGGGTGTCCCATGGGAAGGGGGAGATGGAGAGATGCCAAGTCTCCAAGATATCTTAGGCACCAACGGCCAGTAGGTGGCCAGTCCGTGCACCAGGTACCCAGTAAGTATTGTCCCCCAACAGTAGTACCGGAGGCCAGATGATTAGGGACCCTGCCTGCCTAGAGGCACTCCATCCCTCTCCCATGAATTTTCTCCTCTAGAACGATGTTCTCCCTCCTCCCAGGGCTCTCTGTTTCCTGGAACATAATCCAGACGCTGCACCAGCCTCCTTTTGGCAGGGTTTCATCAATTAATCTTTCATCTACATTGATCCCCTGAAAAATGACTTCCTCGTTATCCGTCTTGCGGAGTTTCCACTTGGCAGTCGGAATGGCAAAGCATCCGTCAAACTCTCTGGAAGAGGGT